>NC_029786.2:49486725-49503053 GCF_000816755.2 Arachis ipaensis | reverse complement strand
GGTTATCTAGTCTCTTGGGTCCTGAGATCTGAAATTCCCTTTTTATTTCTCTGTTGAACGCTTCTTCAAGCGATTTACATTTTCTGTTTGAGATCGACTGCAATTAAATCCATCTTTTACTTCCCTGCTTGTTGAAATTTTACTTCTCCTTGTTTAAATTCTGCAAATCCACTTCCCAATTCCCTTTACAATTCAAGCCATTTACATTTCTTGCCCTTTAAGATTCTGCAATTTACATTTCTTGCGTTCTAAGTTTCTGCCATTTAATTTCTTGCTCTTTAAGATTTAGCACATTTACCTTCTCTGCTCTTTAATTTACTGCAATTGTCCCTCTCCCTTTTAATTTCATGCAATTTAGCTTCTGTCGAATACAAACCACTCAAATCAACTCTTGATTCGCTTGACTAAATCAACCACTAAAATAAAATTGCTCAATCCCTCAATCCCTGTGGGATCGACCTCACTCCCGTGAGTTTTATTACTTGATGCGACCTAGTGCACTTGCCAGTGAGTTTTGTGTGTTTGGAATTCGCTTTCCGAAAATACACATCAGTAGACATGGCCGAGTGGCCAGCCTCCCATGGAGGTCTCAAAGTGTAAAAGTTACATCATATGGTTCTAGACCTAAAGGTGGCCAAAGAAAGACCTAAAATAAATCTCTAAAAGTAGTTTTTATACTAAACAAGTAACCTAGGGTTACAGAAAATGAGTAACTAAGTGCAGATAGTGCAGAAATCTACTTCCGGGGCCCACTTAGTATTTGCTTGGGCTGAGCATTGAAGCTTTTTCGTGCTTAGGCTATTCCTGGAGTTAAACGCCAGCTTTGGTGCCAGTTTGGGCGTTTAACTCCAATTCTGGTGTCAGTTTGGGCGTTTCATGCCAAGAGTTTTTAGGCTGACTTTGAACGCCAGTTTAGGCCATCAAATCTCAGGCAAATGATAGACTATTATATATTGCTAGAAAGCCCAGGATGTATACTTTCTAACGCAATTGAGAGCGCGCCAATTGAGCTTTTGTAGCTCCAGAAAATCCACTTCGAGTGCAGGGAGGTTAGAATCCAACAGCATCTACAGTCCTTTTTCAGCCTCTGAATCAGATTTTTGCTCAGGTCCCTCAATTTCAACCAGAAAATATCTGAAATCACAGAAAAACACACAAACTCATGGTAAAGTCCAGAAATGTGATTTTTGAATAAAAACTAATAAAAATATAATAAAAAGTAACTAAAACATATTAAAAACTCTATAAAAATAATGCCAAAAAGGGTATAAATTATCCGCTCATCACAACACCAAACTTAAATTGTTGCTTGTCCCCAAGCAACTGAAAACAAAATAGGATAAAAAGAAGAGAATATACAATAAATTCCAAACTCATCAATGAAGATTTACTTCAATTAGATGAGCGGGACTTGTAGCCTTTTTGCCTCTGAACAGTTTTGGCATCTCACTTTATCCTTTAAAGTTTAGAATGATTAGCATCTATGGGAACTTAGAATTCAGATAGTGTAATTGATTCTCCTATTTCAGTATGTTGATTCTTGAACACAATTACTTTATGAGTCTTGACCATGACCCTAAGCATTTTGTTTTCCAGTATTACCACCGGATACATAAATGCCACAGACACATAACTGGGTGAACCTTTTCAGATTGTGACTCAGCTTTGCTAAAGTCCCCAGTTAGAGGTGCCCAGAGCTCTTAAGCACACTCTTTTTGCTTTGGACCATGACTTTAACCGCTCAGTCTCAAGCTTTTCACTTGACACCTTCACGCCACAAGCACATGGTTAGGGACATATTGGTTTAACCGCTTAGGCCAGGATTTTATTCTTGTGGGCCCTCCTATCCATTAATGCTCAAAGCCTTGGATCCTTTTTATAACCCTTGCCTTTTGGTTTAAAGGGCTATTGCCTTTTTCTGCTTGCTTTTTCTTTTTCTTTATTTTTTTGCCATTTTTTCTATTTTTTCTGCAAGCTTTGTCTTCATTGCTTTTTCTTGCTTCAAGAATCAATTTTATGATTTTTTAGATTATCAATAACATTTCTCCTTTTTCATTATTTTTTCAAGAGCCAACAATTTTAACATTCATAAACAACAAATTCAAAAATATGCAATGTTCAAGCATTCATTCAGAAAACAAAAGGTATTGCCACCACATCAAAAATAATTAAACTAATTTCAAGATATAATTTGAAACCATGTACTTCTTGTTCGTTTGTAATTAAAGACATTTTTTATTTAAGAAAGGTGATGGATTCATAGGACATTCATAGCTTTAATACATAGACACTAGACACTAATGATCATGTAATAAAGACACAAACATAAATAAAACATAAGGCATAGGAAACGAAAAACAGAAAATAAAGAACAAGGAAATTAAAGAACGGGTCCACCTTAGTGATGGTGGCTAGTTCTTCCTCTTGAAGATCTTATGGAGTGCTTGAGCTCCTCTATGTCTCTTCTTTGCCTTTGTTGTTCCTCCCTCATGGCTCTTTGGTCTTCTCTAATTTCATGGAGGTGGATGGAATGCTCTTGGTGCTCCACCCTTAGTTGTCCCATGTTGGAACTCAATTCCCCTAGGGAGGTGTTGATTTTCTCCCAATAGTTTTGTGGAGGAAAATGCATCCCTTGAGGCATCTCAGAGATTTCATGATGAGGAACTTCCTCATGCTCTTGTTGAAGTCCATGAGTGGGCTCTCTTGTTTGCTCCATCCTTTTCTTAGTGATGGGCTTGTCCTCTTCAATGAGGGTGTCTTCCTCTATGACAATTTCAACTAAATTGTATAGGGTACAAATAAGATGATGGAAGGCTAACCTTGCCAAAGTGGAAGACTTGTTCGCCACCTTGTAGAGTTCTAGGGATATGATCTCATGAACTTCGACTTCCTCTTCATTTATGATACTATGGATCATGATAGCTTGGTCTATAGTAACTTCAGACCGGTTGCTAGTAGGAATGATAGAGCGTTGGATAAACTCCAACCATCCCCTAGCCACGGGTTTGAGGTCAAGCCTTCTTAGTTGAACCGGCTTGCCTCTTGAATCTCTCTTCCATTGAGCGCCTTTCACACAAATGTCCCTAAGGGCTTGGTCCAACCTTTGATCAAAGTTGACCCTTCTAGTGAGAGGGTGAGGATCTCCTTGCATCATTGGCAAATTGAATGCTAACCTCACATTTTCTGGACTAAAATCCAAGTAGTTCCCCCAAACCATTATAAACCAATTCTTTGGGTTCAGGTTCACACTTTGGTCATGGTTCTTAGTGATCCATGCATTGGCATAGAACTCTTAAACCATTAAGATCCTGACTTGTTGAATGGGGTTGGTGAGGATTTCCCAACCTCTTCTTCGAACTTCATGTCGGATCTCTGGATATTCACTCTTTTTGAGCTTGAAGGGGACCTCGGGGATCACCTTTTTCTTGGCCACAACTTCATAGAAGTGATCTTGATGGACCTTTGAGATGAATCTCTCCATCTCCCATGACTCAGAGGTGGAAGCAATTGCCTTCCCTTTCCTCTTTCTAGAGGTTTTTTCGGCCTTAGGTGCCATTAGTGGTTATAGAAAAACAAAAAGCTTAAGCTTTTCCTACACCAAACTTAGAAGATTTGTTTGTCCTCGAGCAAAAGAAGAAAGAAAGGAGTAGAAGAAGAAAAAATGGAGGAGATGGAGGTGAGGAGAGGATTCGGCCAAGGGGGTATTATTGTGTATGTTGTGTGAAAATGAGGGTGGTAAGGAGGGGTATTTATAGGGTAAGGGAGAGAGGGTATTTGGCCATGTGTAGGTGGGTTTGAGAGGGAAATTGTTTGAATTTGAATGGTGAGGTAGGTGGAGTTTTATGATGGATGGATGTGAGTGGTGAAAAGGTTGTGGGGAAGAGGGTAGGATTTGATAGGTGAAGGGTATTTGGAGAAGAGGTAATGAGGTGATTGGTCAATGGTGTTTGGCGAAGAGTGTTATGGAAAAATGTGAAGAGGAGAGAAGAAGAGGTGGGATAGGTGGGGATCCTGTGGGGTCCACAGATCCTGAGGTGTCAAGGAATTTGAGTTCCTACACCATCCTGGCGTTCAAACGCCCATTCTATGCCAATCCTGGTGTTTAATGCCAGCTCTGCTACCTTCTCCGGCGTTAAACGCCAGCCAGATGCCCATTTCTGGTGTTTAACGCCAGCCAGACGCCAGACAGCCCTTTCTAGCGTTAAACGCTCAGAGTGCTGCCCATTCTGGCATTTAACGCCCAAAATGCTGCCAGACTGTGCGTTAAACGCCCATTCTACTATCCTTACTGCCGTTTAAACGCCAGTAAGCCTGTCCTCTAGGGTGTGCTGTTTTTAATGCTGTTTTTCATTCTGTTTTTGATTTTTCTGTTGTTTTTGTGACTTCACATGATCATCAACCTAAAGGAAACATATAATAACAATTGAAAATAAAGTAAATATAATTAAATAACATTGGGTTGCCTCTCAATAAGCGCTTCTTTAATGTCAATAGCTTGATAGTGAAGCTCTTAAAGATCTTCACAGAGATTCAGAGCTCAGTGGTGGCCTCCCAACACCAAACGTAGAAGTTGAGTATGGGAGCTCTATTTGACTCTGTGTTGAGAGAAGCTTTTCATGCTTCCTCTCCATGGTTACAGAAGAAGATCCTTGAGCCTTAAATACAAGGTAGTCCTTATTCAATTGAAGGACTAACTCTCCTCTGTCTACATCAATCACATCTCTTGCTGTGGCTAGGAAGGGTCTTCTAAGGATGATGGATTCATCCTCATCCTTTTCAGTGTCTAGGATTATGAAGTCAGCAGGGATGTACAGGTCTTCAACTTTCACTAAGACATCCTCTACAAGTCTATAAGCCTGTTTCCTTGAGTTGTTTGCTATCTCTAGTGAGATTCTTGCAGCTTGCACCTCAAAGATCCCTAGTTTCTCTATTACAGAGAGTGGCATGAGGTTTATACTTGACCCAAGGTCACACAGAACTTTCTTAAAGGTCATGGTGCCTATGGTACAAGGTATTAAGAACTTTCTAGGATCCGGTTTCTTTTGAGGTAATTTCTGTTGAACCAATGTATTTAGTTCATTGGTGAGCAATGAAGGTTCATCCTCCCAAGTCTCATTACCAAATAACTTGGTATTCATCTTCATGATTGCTTCTAGATATTGAGCAACTTGCTCTTCTATAATATCTTCATCCTTTTCAGAGGAAGAATATTCATCAAAGCTCATGAATGGTAATAGTAAGTTCAGTGAAATCTCTATAGTCTCTATATGAGCTTCAGATTCCTTTGGTTCCTCATTAGGGAACTCTTTGGAGGCCAGTGGACGTCCATTGAGGTCTTCCTCAGTGGAAATCACTACATTTCCTTCCTCTCCAGGTTCGGCCATGTTAGTTATAGTTATGGCCTTGCACTCTCTCTTTGGATTCTCTTCTGTATTGCTTGGGAGAGTACTAGGAGGGAGTTCAGTAACTCTTTTACTCAGCTGACCCACTTGTGCCTCCAAATTTCTAATGGAGGACCTTGCTTCAGTCATGAAACTGAGAGTGGTCTTAGATAGATCAGAGACTACAGTTGCTAAGTCAGAGTGGCTCTGCTTAGAATTCTCTGTCTGTTGCTGAGAAGATGATGGAAAAGGTTTGCTATTGCCAAACCTGTTTCTTCTACCATTATTATTATTGAAGCCTTGATTAGGCTTCTGTTGATCCTTCCATGAGAGATTAGGATGATTCCTCCATGAAGGATTATAGGTGTTTCCATAGGATTCTCCTATGTAATTCACCTCTTCCATTGCAGGATTCTTAAGGTCATAAGCTTCTCCTTCAGATGAAGCTTCTTTAGTACTGCCGGATGCAGCTTGCATTTCAATCAAACTCTGAGAAATCATATTGACTTGCTGAGTCAATATTTTGTTCTGAGCCAATATGGCATTCAGAGTATCAATCTCAAGAACTTCTTTCTTCTGAGTTGTCCCATTATTCACAGGATTCCTTTCAGAAGTGTACATGAACTGGTTATTTGTAACCATTTCAATGAGTTCCTGGGTTTCTGCAATCGTCTTCTTTAAATGAAGAGATCCACCAGCAGAGTGGTCCAATGACATCTTGGACAATTCAGACAGACCATCATAGAATATACATATGATGCTCCATTCTGAAAACATGTCAAAAGGACACCTTCTGATCAGTTGCTTGTATCTTTTCCAAGCTTCATAGAGGGATTCACCTTTCTTCTGTCTGAAGGTTTGGACTTCCACTCTAAGCTTGCTCAACTTTTGAGGTGGAAAGAATTTGGCCAAGAAGGCATTGACCAGCTTTTCCCAAGATTTTAGGCTATCTTTAGGTTGTGAGTCCAACCATGTCCTAGCTCTGTCTCTTACAGCAAAGGGGAAAAGCATCAGTCTGTAGACCTCAGGATTAACCCCATTGGTCTTAACAGTGCCACAGATTTGCAAGAATTTAGCTAAAAACTGATGAGGATCTTCCAATAGAAGTCCATGAAACTTGCAATTCTATTGCATTAGAGAAACTAATTGAGGCTTAAGCTCAAAGTTGTTTGTTTCAATTGTAGGAATTGAGATGCTTCTTCCACAGAAGTCAGAAGATGGTGCAATAAAGTCACCAAGCATCTTCCTTGCATCTCCACCATTGTTATTGGGTTCGGCCATCTCTTCTTCTTTTTCAAAAAATTCTGTTAGGTCCTCTCTAGAGTGTTGTGCCTTAGCTTCTCTTAGCTTCCACTTTAGAGTCTTTTCAGGTTTCGGATCAGCTTCAACAAGAATTTTCTTATCCTTGCTCCTGCTTATATGAAAACGAAGAGAACAGAGAAAGAAGAATAATCCTCTATGTCACAGTATAGAGATTCCTTTATGTGAGTAGAAGAAGAGAAGAATAGAAGAATGATGTAGAGAAAAGAAGTGGAGAATTCGAACACAGAGAAGGAAAGGGTGTTCAAATTTTTAAGAAGAAGAGAAGTGTTAGTAATTAAATAAATAAATAGAAAGAGATGAGAGAGAGAAGAATTCAAATCTAATTAAATAAAAAAGAAAAATATTTTTGTTTTTATTTTAATTATTAGTTAGAATTCAAAAATTAAAAAAAGAAACAAAATAAAATTAGAACCTAAAATTAATTAGTTAATTAGAAAGAATTTTGAAAAAGGGGTTAGTAGTTTTCGAAAATTAGAGAGAGAAAAGTAGTTAGGTTGTTTTGAAAAAGATATGATTGAAATAAAAAATTTTTTAAAATCAAACAAAAAGCCAAGTAGTTAATTGAAAAAGATTTGAAAATCAATTTTGAAAAGATAAGAAGTTAGAAAAATATTTTGAAATTAAATTTTGAAAAAGATATGATTGAAAATCATTTTAAAAAAGATTTGAAAAGGAAATTAAAAAGATTTGATTTTTGAAATTAAAGCTGATTACTTGACTAATAAGAAACTAAAAGATATGATTTTAGAATTTAAAAATTGATCCTTTCTTAATAGGCAAGTAACAACTTGAAAATTTTTAAATCAAAATATTAATTGCTAGCATTAATTTCAAAAATTTTGAAATAAAAATGAGAAAAAGATTTTGAAAATCAAATTTTAAAATTTTCGAAAATATTAAGAAGGAAATTGAAAAAGATTTGATTTTTGAAAAAAAAAAGTTTGAAAAGATAGAATTTTTAAATTTGAAAATTTGGCATGACTAATAAGAAACAACTAAATTTTAAAACTTTATGACTAAATCAATCTAAAATTTCGAAAATTATGAGTGGAATAAGGGAAAGATATTTTTTTTATTTTTGAATTTTAATGAGGAAAGAGAAAAATATCTAAGTGACACATAACATAAAAATTATGAATCAAAACAAGGAAAACATGCAAGAATACTTTGAATGTCAAGATGAACACCAAGAACACTTTGAAGATCATGATGAACATCAAGAACTTATTTTTGAAAATTTTTAAGAAAAGAAAGACATGCAAGACACCAAACTTAAAATTTTTTTTTATTCTTTAGACACTAATAATTCAAGAATGCATATGAAAAACAAGAAAAGACACAAAACAAGAAAATGTAAAGATCAAATAAGGAAAATTATCAAGAACAACTTGAAGATCATGAAGAACACCATGCATCAATTTTCGAAAATAAGAAAAATGCAATTGACACCAAACTTAAAATTTGACCATAGACTCAAACAAGGAACACAAAATTCTTTTTGGTTTTTATGGTTTTATTAATTTTTTTTATTTTTCAAAAATTACTTGGAAAAAGAAAATAAAGAAATTCAAAATTTTTAATACGAATTCCAGGAATCATGCAATGTTAGTCTAAAGCTTCAGTCTAAAAATTTTCATTTTGTAATTTAGGGAGCCTATTTAAAGGCCTTAGTTTCTGCATTTGAGACGGGGGGGATTGAAGGGGAATCCATCCCCTGAGACGGAGTTTTATACCACCCCATCCCTTTTAATTTCAGCAATTTAGCTTCTCGCTCTTTAATTCATGCAATTTTACATTCCGCAATTCTCATCTAAATCTTGATTCCGCTCAACTAGAACATACTTCTAATCCGAATTGCTCACTCAACCAATCCTTGTGGGATTCGACCTCACTCTATTGTGAGTTTTTACTTGACGATAACCGGTGCACTTGCCGGAAGGAATTTTGCCGATCGTGCAATTTCCTAAATCGTAGCATAACAAGTTTATGCGCATCATGCTTGGACTGAGCATTGAAGCTTTTACGTGCTTAGGCTGTTCCTGGAGTTAAACGCCAGCTTTGGTGCCAGTTTGGGCGTTTAACTCCAATTCTGGTGCCAGTTTGGGCATTTTACGCCAAGAATTTTTAGGCTGATTTTGAACGCCAGTTTGAGCCATTAAATCTCTGGCAAAGTATGGACTATTATATATTGTGGAAAGCCCAGGATGTCTACTTTCCAACTCATTTGAGAGTGCGCCAATTGGGCTTTTTTAGCTCCAGAAAATCTTCTTCGAGTGTAGGGAGGTCAGAATCCAACAGCATCTGCAGTCCTTTTTCAGTCTCTGAATCAGATTTTTGCTCAAGTTCCTCAATTTCAGCCAGAAAATACCTGAAATCACAAAAAATACACAAACTCATAGTAAAGTCTAGAAATGTGATTTTTGAATTAAAACTAATAAAAATATAATAAAAAGTAACTAAAACATATTAAAAACTCCATAAAAACAATGCCAAAAAGGGTATAAATTATCCGTTCATCATGTATGCACAGGTCTCTATTCCTGCAACAAAAATTTTGCCTCTAAGGCAATAAACTTGACATCCCAAACAAGTTTTCAAGTCCCAAAACATCATAAAACTCCCAAAAATATATTATTTCACTAAAATTACTTAAAAACCATCAAAATAAATCCAACCAACTAAGCAATATATAGCCAATTATTCATGAAACAAAAAGTAAAAGAGAAAAAATTAGAAGAATATTACCATGGTGGGGTGTCTCCCACCTAACACTTTGGTTTATAGTCCTAAGTTGGACTTGGTGAGGAGATATTTGTTAGGGCGGCTTATGCTTCCACTCCTCCTTGAATCTCCAACCAAGTTTGCTATTGATTCGACCTCCGGGGTCCCAATTTGATTGTGTCAAACTCTTAAGAGACTTCAAGCAAGCATTTAGGATCCAACCTTGTTGACTCTTGAAACATATGCCCGGATCCCACACTTGAGTTTCTCTAACACCATTGATATACTTGTGCACTCCCCGGAATCTACTGTATTGACTCTTGAACCATAATTGAGCTCCAAATGTTAAGTTGGCTCCCTTGATGAACATTCCGTGGCTTGGCCAATCAACATTCTTCTCTTCACCATCCACTACTCCAAGAAAAGTTCAAAGTTGACTATCCGTTTCCAAAATGGCATATTGATGTGGGCCAAGAAATCTTGTTGGAGAAGTCTCCAACCACTGAATTCATTATTGCACAACTATCTTCACTTCTTCGCAACTATAATCTTCCTCAACCTCTATTGAATCTTCTTCATCATCACTCAAGTAAAAAATTGGAGGTTGAGCGAAGTCCACATCAACATCTCCTTCCAAACTTAATAGTGGAGGTTCATGAACGTCATAGAAGGAATTACCCAAGTTGGACAAAAAATCTTGAATGATGGAATCCTCTTGATCAATTCCTACCCACTCTTCATTTACCTCTTCTTGCACTTCATGTGGTGACTTGACATCTTCTTCTTGATTTTGCAATTCTTCTTTCACTCCACACTTTTCACTTAGTTCCACACATTTATACACTAGGATTTTTTGCTTGTGGCATGAATGCAATGAAGCTACTTGATCCAAAGCTCTTGCTAAGGTAGATATAACTTGCTCTTGCTTCTTCCAGAACTCTTGTTGTTCTTGAATGGGCATGAAAAGTAATTCTTGTGTGGCTTGATCCATATATGAAGATGAGGATTGAGGTGATGAAGGTTGACAATTAAACTCATGAGGGTTAAGGTGTTAGTTTTGTATGTAGTGAGGGGGTGGTGTATAAGATTGGTGACTATAAAGATAAGTGTTTGGGTCCCATTGGGGTGCATTGTGGTGATGGTGTGAAAAAGTCATAGAAAATGTAAACAAAAACCTACTAGGAAAAGCAAACAAACAACCAAAAAGAGCTATTTACACTATTAACATATTTACAACAACCAAAAGATATAACACCGTTAGCATTCCCCAGCAACGGCGCCAAATTTGACGGTTGGCCAAATGCATAGGTTTGAATTTTCACTTTAAAAGTAGAAACTGTCCATTGTAAGTATAGTCCAAACCCAACAATTGAGCATCAATCAAATAATAATTTCAATACAAAGTAACTGAGATCAAGAGTAATTCAACCTCGGGTCGTTCTCCCTAGGAATGCAAATGAAATGTTATTCTTCCGGTTATTAAGGGTGACAAAAAGGGGGCATTGTGCAATCAAAGAACTAAAGATTAAAAGAACCAAGCAATAATCAAAATTGGAAATTAATGCAAGCAAAGGTAAATAAGATCAAAACTAGTGAAAATGCTATAAAGGAAATAATGAACATTGACTTGGGAATGAGTATCCAAGAAGTCCTATCATCTCCGTAACCACGACTATGGTAATTATGATGAGTCAATCTCGCCTAGTCAACCCCAACCATAGAGGAGTAAGTCAAGCAAGCATAATTGACCTTAATCCATAAGTCCTAACTAACCAAACTAGTTGATAAAAGGCTAGCGTCAATGGAAATAAGAGTCAACTAACTACCCAAGAATTACCACTAAATGTCAGACATTATGACTCTTGTATCCTAGGAATTCAAACCACAAGCCAAGGTGGGAAAATCTACTCAAAATATAGAGTTGGCATTTTCACAAACATGTTGTATGCATAAAAGTAAAACATGGAAAATTGCAAAGTAAAATGGAAAACTATAACCAACTATCAACAAAACCAAACATAAACAAGAATTCAAACAATAAGAAACACAAAATTGCAATATGAACAAAGTAACTTGAACCAAAAGGAAATGAAAGTAAAAGTGCTTTAATTAAAGAGAAAATTGAGAGTACTTACAATTAAAGAAGGAAAATCCAAAATCAAAGCTTGCTATAAAATGCTACAATAGAAATGGAAATTAAACCCTAAGAGAGCAATGCTACACTACTCCTATTCCTACTCCTAATTACTCTCTAAAACTATCTAAGTGAGGCCCCTTTCATAAGTGATGAATTCTCCTTCGTATAGCACCCCAAAACAGCATTCCAGCCTTCCGAAATGGGCCAAGAGGCCTCCAAATTCACGCAGCACGTGTTTCATCAATGAAATCACGTGCAGGGACCTGTGCGGACGTACAGACGTGTGCGTCTGAACACGTGGCTGAAAATTGACCTGTGTGTACACACAGGTGCGTGCATACGCACACGTGGAAATTCTCGCTTGTGCGCGCGCACGCAGGGGTTTGCGCATGCACACTTCGCTGTGTGTGCTTTTCCTTGTTTTCTTCATGTGTTTTCCCTTGTACATGCTTTCTTCCACTTTTGGCTATCCATTCTTGCTTAAATGACCTGAAATCACTCACAAAATAGATCACGGCATCGAATGACACAAAGGTGGGCTTAAATTGCTCTATTAAAGAACAAAATTGCATGTTTCACATTTAGGATCAAATTAGGGACAAAACATAAAAGTATGCTATTTTGGTGCTTAAGTGTAAGTTCATGTGCTAGAATCCATCCATATTGAGTCAAAATATACCATCAAATATGGACTCATCACAAGCTCAGCTTGGCCATTGGTCTGTGGGTGATAAGGTGTAGCTAGTTTATGAATTACTCCATATTTGTGCAGTAGTTTCTCCATTTGCTTGTTGAAAAAGTGGCTACCACCATCATTGTCAAGTCCCTTAGGCACCCCATATCTAGTGAAAATGTGCTTCTTAAGGAATTGAAGAACGATTTGTGCATCACATGTAGTTGTTGCTATGGCCTACACCCACTTTGAAACATATTCTACTGCCACCAGTATGTATTTGAAGGAGTATGATGGGGAAAAGGGCCCATGAAATCTATGCCCCAAAGATCAAATAGCTCTACTTCTAGAATAAAGTTTTGAGGCATCTCATTCCTCCTTGTCAATCCTCTAGCTCTTTGGCACTCATTGCATTGGTGAACAAACTCTCTGGCATCCTTGAATATGGTTGCTCAATAAAATCCACTTTGAAGCACCTTGGCAGCCGTCCTCTCTGGTCCAAAGTGACCACCATAAGCTGCGCTATGACAATGCCATAGTGTGTCTCTTATTTCATTTTCAGGAACACACCTTCTAATCGTTCTATCTGGACACCTCCTGAACAAGAATGGCTTGTCCCATAAGAATTTCCTAGCTTCATTGAGCAGCTTCTTCACTTGTTGCTTGGTGAATTCTTGGGGAATCTTCCTTCCAACCTTGTAGTTTGCAATATCTACAAACCAAGGAGCTTGTTGAATTTGCAAGAGGTATTCATCTGGAAAGCTTTCATTCATTGGATGGAAAGCTTCTTGATTTGTTCCTTGTGGCAGCTTTGATAAGTGATCAGCAACCTGATTTTCACTCCCCTTTCTATCTTTTATCTCAATGTCAAACTCCTGTAGAAGTAATATCCATCTAATTAGCCTTGGTTTGGCACCCTGTTTTGACATCAGATACTTAAGGGCAGCATGATTAGTATGAACCATAATTTTAGATCCAATCAAGTATGGTCTAAACTTATCAAATGCATAAACCACAGCTAATAATTCCTTCTCTGTCGTGGTGTAATTTTTCTGTGCTTCATTCAATACTTTGCTTGCATAGTAGATGACATGGTGCAAGTTGCCCTTCCTTTGTCCCAACACAGCACCAATTGCAAAGTCACTTGCATCACACATATGTTCAAAAGGCAATTCCCAATTTGGGGGTGTGATGATTGGTGCTGTGGTGAGTTTAGTTTTTAAAGTTTCAAAGGCATGCTTACAGCTTTCATCAAAGATAAAAGAATTATCAACCACCAGTAAATTGCTTAGTGGTTTGGCTATTTTTGAAAAATCTTTGATGAATCTCCTATAAAAACTAGCATGACCTAAGAAACTTCTGACAGCTCTCACATTAGTTGGTAAAGGAAGCTTTTCTATTATTTCTACTTTTGCCATGTCAACTTCTATACCCTTACTTGAAATTTTATGACCAAGAACAATTCTTTCAGGTACCATGAAATGACATTTTTTCCAATTTAAAACCAAATTAGTTTCTTGGCATCTTTTCAAGACTAGGGTAAGATGGTGCAAGCAAGTGTACGTTGAAAGAATTACCAAAAACAGAGAAGTCGTCCATAAAGACTTTAATAAATTTTTCTACCATATCTGAAAAGATTGATAACATGCATCTTTGAAAGGTAGCTGGGGCATTACATAACCCAAATGGCATTCTTCTATATGCAAAGACTCCAAAGGGACAAGTGAATGAGGTCTTCTCTTAATCCATGGGGTTAACCACTATTTGATTGTAGCCAGAGTATCCATTCAGGAAGCAGTAGTAAGCATGGCCAGCCAACCTTTCAAGCATTTGGTCAATGAAAGGAAGAAGGAAGTGGTCCTTCCTTGTGGCATCATTCAACCTTCTATAATCAATACACATCCTCCACTCTATCACTGTTCTTGTGGGAATGAGCTCATTCTTCTCATTGACAATGACAATCATGCCACCTTTCTTTGGCACCACTTGAACTGGACTAACCCATGGGCTATCAGAGATGGGGTAAATGATCCCAGCCTTACATAGCTTCATTACTTCTTTTTGAACAACTTCTTTTATTACGGGGTTCAGTCTTATCAGAGGTTGCATGACTGGCCTATAATTTTTTTCCAAGAGTATCTTGTGCATGCATGTGGCAGGGCTGATGCCTTTCAAGTCATCAATGTCCATCCCAATGCATCTTTGTGGGCTTTCAATACAACAAGGAGCTTTTCTTCTTCCTCTTTACTCAAGGTAGAGTTGATGATTACTGGAAATATATCCTCTTCACCAAGGAATGCATAATTAAGATGTGGAGGAAGAGGTTTCAGCTTTTGTTTTGACTTCTCTTCTATCTTGCCTTCAGAGGAAATTTCAGTCACTTGTTCCTCTAAGACATCTTGATCTGCTTCTATCTCTTCTTCTTGTTCCTACTGACCTTAGGCTTCATGTACTTCCACCAAGTCTTCTACCATTTTCACTCTCATATGCTTTTCTTTCTCAGGGGAGTATTGCATGGATTTAAAGATATTGATGATCATTTGTTCATCATGCACCCTGAGGATCATTTCTCCTTTCTCTACATCAATGATAGCTTTTGCTGTGGCTAAGAAAGGTCGCCCCAAGATGATTGAGTTGTGTCCCTCTTCTTCCATGTCCAAGATAACAAATTCAGCAGGGAAAATGAATTCTCTAACCTTCACCAATAAGTTTTCTACAACTCCATTAGGTATCTTGAGTGATTTATCAGCCATTTGAAGTGACATTTTGGTAGGCTTAACTTCTTATATTGCAAGTTTTTCCATCAATGAGAAAGGCATCAAGTTGATGCTGGCACCTAAATCACAGAGAGCCCTTTCCAATATCATGTTGCATATGGTGCATAATAGGATGAAGCTTCCTGGGTTTTTGGATTTTGGTGGGAGACCTATTTGGATTACAGCACTACATTCTTGGGTTAGGATCACTGTCTCCTTTTCATTCTAGCTTCTCTTCTTGTTGATGAGTTCTTTGAGGAATTTTGCATACAAAGGCATGATGCGGGTGGAAACTGTCTCTCAACAAATTTCCTTCGGCAAGTGTACCGAATTTGTCGTCAAGTAAAAACTCACAATAGAGTGAGGTCGAATCCCACAGGGATTGATTGATCAAGCAACTTTAATTAGAAGAATGTTCTAGTTGAGCGAATCCAGAATTTGGGTTGAGAATTGCAGAAAATAAAATGGCGGGAATGTAAATAACAGAAAAGTAAATGCTAGAATTAAAGGACTGGAAGTAAATGACTGAAATTAAATTGCAGAATTGTAAATGGGAATGGGGGATTTGCTCATAAAAGTAAATGGCAGAAATTAAAGAGAATGGGTAAGATTAGAGATGGGGAGTTCATTGGGCTTAGGAGATGTTGCAATTCTCTGGATCAAGTTCATTTTCATCTCTTCCTCAATCAATGCACTCATTGATCTCCTTGGCAATCTTAATTGATTGAATTACAATTTCTTGCAATTTAATCTCTCAAATCTTGATCAATAGCCAATTCCTTGGTCAATTTCTCATGAGAAGAGATGAAGTATGGTCACTGATTATACAACATGCATTTCCCAAATCAAGTATTGAGAGGGTTATAGTCACATACCCATCCAAACCCAATTTGGTCCAGCATGAGAAATCATTTCTAGCTTGATCTCTTCATTCCTCTTTCAAGGTTCAGAAGAGAACCAAGTTTGAATAGCTTCTTTTCCAAGATAACTACCCAATTGGATGAAGATCGAAAGCTTTCAAGTAAAATCAACAGAAAAGATAGAAGAAGAATAATGAAAATTAGTATTGATCCATCAAATTACAACAGAGCTCCCTAACCCAATGAAAGGGGTTTAGTTATTCATAGCTCTAGAAAATGAAAACAAAGATAGAGAATACATCATAAAACTAGAAAAATGCAGAGAAGGTAAAATACAGAAAGTAGTTCTCTTTTCCAACTTTCTGAACTTTTTTTTTTACAATTCAAAGCTACTCCTATATATACTACTTCTCTCAGCTTCTAGTTGGCTCTTCAAGTCTTGGATATGGGCCTTTGGATCTTGAGTTTGAAGCAGTT
>NC_029786.2:49481275-49486628 GCF_000816755.2 Arachis ipaensis | reverse complement strand
TTGCTTCCAACGTTAGTGACAATGTTCGGTGTCACTAACGTTGTCGACCACTCTTGCTTCTTACGTTAGCTCCCACGTTAACCAAGTTAACGTGGGAGTTAACGCGGTATGTTTCTCCTTAGGCCAACGTTAGTGACAATGTTGAATGTCACTAACGTTGGCGTTTCCTCCCCCTTTTAACGTTAGAGGCCACGTTAACTAAGTTAACGTGGACTCTAACGTGGTTTGTCACTAAACTCATGCAAAATCCTCATGAAATAATGTAAAATGTACAATGTATGCTTGAATCAAGGTGTAAGTGAATATATACCCAAAACTAGCTTATTTCCTAAGGGAATGCATGAAACTAACCTAAAAACAGTAAAAAAAAGGTCAGTGAAACTGGCCAAGATGCCCTAGCATCACAACACCAAACTTAAAGCTTGCTTGTCCCTAAGCAAGTACTGGAACAAGAGAATGATGAATGGAATGCCAAGAGAAATGAGTCATTCTTGTGGAAGTCATATCACTGAATTTATGGTGGTTTCATGCATAGCAACTTAGGTTCATTCCTTTACTGGCTTTCAGACCTTTATCATGTCCTAAAACACTCACTTTGCTTACATCCCATGAGACTTTTATTCATTGATCCCTTTATTGTCATTTCAGAGCTTATTGGTGTTCTTAGGCTAAGTGCTCTGTGGGGGGGAAACTTTTTAAGATAAGCTTTCAGCCAAATTCGCTTATCTGAAATTCTCACCAATGAATTACATAAGTGTTTCTATCCTTATTTTATTATATTATTTTCGAAAACTCCATAACTATTTTATATCTGTCTGACTGAGATTTACAAGGTGACCATAGCTTGCTTCATACCAACAATCTCCGTGGGATTCGACCCTTACTCACGTAAGGTATTACTTGGACGACCAGTGCACTTGCTGGTTAGTTATGCGAAGTTGTGAAGATATGTTTAGACCATGGTTCTGTGCATCTGTTTTTGGTTCGATTGCCAGGGAATCAATTTTGAACAACAATTCACAACTTGAGTAACAATTTCGCATACCAAGTTTTTGGCGCCGTTGCCGGGGATTGTTCGAGTTTGGACAACTGACGGTTCATCTTGTTGCTCAGATTAGGTAACTTTCTTTTTGTTTTCTTTTCAAAAAATTTTCAAAAAATATTTCAAAAAATTTCTCCTTTGTTTTCAAAAAAAAATTTTAAAATAAAAATATTTTCAAAAATATATTTTTCTTCAGAATTTTTAAGAATGAATTCTAGAGTTTCATGAAGCATGTTGAAGCATGCTGGCTATAAAACCATGTCTAAAGTCTTTTGGACAGAGGTTTTGGCTTAAAAAAATTGAATGAATTACACTCATATTTTTACTAAAGCTTGGCTGGCTATTAAGCCATGCCTGACCCTTTGATTGGAGCTTTAGACTAAAGAGCATAAGATTCCTGGAATTCATATTAAAAATTTTGGAATCCTTATTTTTGTTTTTCAAATAATTTTCGAAAAAAATCATAAAAATCAAAAATATTTTTTGTGTTTCTTGTTTGAGTCTTGAGTCATGTTATAAGTTTGGTGTCAATTGCATGTGCATCTTGCATTTTTCAAAAAAAAAAATCATGCATTCATAGTGTTCTTCATGATCTTCAAGTTGTTCTTGGTAAGTCTTCTTGTTTGTTCTTTGCATTTGCATGTTTTGTGTCTTTTCTTGTTTTTCATATGCATTCCTGAATTCTTTATGTCTAAGCATTAAAGAATTCTAAGTTTGGTGTCTTGTATGTTTTCTTTGCATTAAAAATTTTTCAAAAATGTGTTCTTGATGTTCATCATGATCTTCATAGTGTTCAGTGTTCTTGGTGTTCATCTTGACATTCATAGCATTCTTGCATGCATTCATTGTTTTGATCCATAACTTTCATGCATTGCATCATTTTTCTTGTTTTTCTCTCTCATCATAAAAATTCAAAAATAAAAAAAATATCTTTCCCTTTTTCTTCTTAAAATTTCGAAAATTAGATTTGACTTTTCAAAAAAATTTTAAAATCTAGTTGTTTTTATGAGTCAAATCAAATTTTCAATCTTATCTTTTTCAAAATCTTTTTCAAAATCAAATCTTTTTCATTTTTCTTAGTTATTTTCGAAAATTTTAAAAATATTTTTCAAAAATCTTTTTCTTAATTTTACATCAAATTTTCGAAAATAACAATATCAATTAATGTTTTTATTCAAAAATTTCAATTTTGTTACTTACTTGTTAAGAAAGATTCAAACTTTGAGTTCTAGAATCATATCTTGCGATTTCTTGTGAATCAAGTCATTAATTGAGATTTTAAAAATCAATTCTTTTTCAAAAACTAATTTCAATCATATCTTTTCAAAAATATCTTCATATCTTATCTTTTTCAAAAATTTGATTTCAAAATATCTTTTCTAACTTCCTATCTTCTTATCTTTTCAAAATTGATTTTCAATTTGTTTCAACTAACTAACTAACTTTTTGTTTGTTTCTTATCTTTTTCAAAACCACCTAACTAACTCTCTCTCTCTCTCTAATTTTCGAAAATATCTTCCCCCTTTTTCAAAATTTCTTTTTAATTAACTAATTATTTTAATTTTTTATTTTAATTTTCGAAAATTACTAACCTTTTTCAAAAACCATTTTCGAAAATCACTAACTCTTTTTCAAAAATAATTTTCGAAAATCCTTCTCCCTCATCTCCTTCTAATTATTTCTTCTTCTATTAACAATAAGGA
This sequence comes from Arachis ipaensis, assembly GCF_000816755.2. Classification (NCBI taxonomy): domain Eukaryota; kingdom Viridiplantae; phylum Streptophyta; class Magnoliopsida; order Fabales; family Fabaceae; genus Arachis; species Arachis ipaensis. The sequence goes on along the minus strand of NC_029786.2, from coordinate 49,483,883 downwards.
ACCTCTTTACTGTGACATAGAGGATTCCTCTTCTTTTCTTGTTCTCTTCTCTTTCTTATGAGCAGGAAAAAAGAAAAAGGTATTCTTGTTGAAGCTGATCCAGAACCTGAAAGGACTCTGAAGAGGAAACTAAGAGAAGCTAAATTACAACAATCCAGAGACAACCTTATTGAAAATTTCGAACAAGTAAAGGAGATGGCAGCCGAACCCAACAACAATAATGCAAGGGGAATGCTTGGTGACTTTACTGCACCAAATTCCGATTTACATGGAAGAAGCATCTCCATCCCTACCAGTGGAGCAAACAATTTTGAGCTGAATCCTCAGCTAGTTTCTCTGATGCAGCAGAACTGCAAGTTTCATGGACTTCCATCTGAAGATCCTTTTCAGTTCTTAACTGAATTCTTGCAGATCTGTGATACTGTTAAGACTAATGGAGTAGATCCTGAAGTCTACAGGCTAATGCTTTTCCCTTTTACTGTAAGAGACAGAGCTAGAGTTTGGTTGGACTCTCAACCCAAAGATAGCCTAAACTCTTGGGATAAGCTGGTCACGGCTTTCTTAGCCAAGTTCTTTCCTCCTCAAAAGCTGAGCAAGCTTAGAGCGGACGTTCAAACCTTCAGACAGAAAGAAGGTGAATCCCTCTATGAAGCTTGGGAAAGATACAAGCAGCTGACCAAAAAGTGTCCTTCTGACATGCTTTCAGAATGGACCATCCTGGATATATTCTATGATGGTTTATCTGAGCTATCAAAGATGTCATTGGATACTTCTGCAGGTGGATCCATTCACCTAAAGAAAATGCCTGCAGAAGCTCAAGAACTCATTGACATGGTTGCTAATAACCAGTTCATGTACATTTCTGAGAGGAATCCTGTGAGTAACGGGACGCCTATGAAGAAGGGAGTTCTTAAAATTGATACTCTGAATGCCATACTGGCTCAGAATAAAATATTGACTCAGCAAGTCAATATGATTTCTCAGAGTCTGACTGGAATGCAAGCTGCATCCAACAGTACTCAAGAGGCTTCTTACGAAGAAGAAGCTTATGATCCTGAGAACCCTGCAATAGCAGAGGTAAATTACATGGGTGAACCATATGGAAACACCTATAATCCATCATGGAGAAATCATCCAAATCTCTCATGGAAGGATCAAAGGCCTCAACAAGGCTTTAATAATGGTGGAAGAAACAGGTTTAGCAATAGCAAGCCTTTTCCATCATCCACTCAGCAACAGACAGAGAACTCTGAACAAAGTACCTCTAATTTAGCAAACTTAGTCTCTGATTTATCCAAGGCCACTGCAAGCTGCTAAAATCTCATTAGAGATGGCAGACAATTCAAGAAAACAGGCTTATGGACAAGTAGAGGACGTGTTAGTGAAGGTTGAAGGCCTTTACATCCCTACTGACTTCATAGTCTTGGATACTGGAAAGGAAGAGGATGAATCCATCATCCTAGAAAGACCTTTCCTAGCTACAGCAAGAGCTGTGATTGATGTGGACAGAGGAGAATTGATCCTTCAAATGAATGAGGACAACCTTGTGTTTACAACTCAAGGATCTCTCTCTGCATCCATGGAGAGGAAGCATAAAAAGCTTCTCTCAAAGTAGAGTCAACCAAAGCCCCCACAGTCAAACTCTAAGTTTGGTGTTGGGAGGCCACAACCAAACTCTAATTTTGGTGTCAAACCCCCATATCTAAACTCTAAGTTTGGTGTTGGGAGGTCTCAACAAAGCTCTGCACATCTGTGAGGCTCCATGAGAGCCCACTGTCAAGCTATTGACATTAAAGAAGCGCTTGTTGGGAGGTAACCCAATGTTTATTTATCTAATTTTCAGTGTTTTTCATGTTTTATTAGGTTCATGATCATGTGGAGTCACAAAATAAATATAAAAATTGAAAATGGAATCAAAAACAGCAGAAGAAAAATCACACCCTGGAGGAAGACCTTACTGGCGTTTAAACGCCAGTAAGAAGCATGTTTTGGGCGTTCAACGCCAGAACAGAGCATGGTTTTGGTGCTGAACGCCAGAAATGGGCAGCATCTGGGCGTTTGAACGCCAGAAATGCACCCTGGAGAAGAGCTGGCGCTGAACGCCCAGAACAAGCATGGTTCTGGCGTTCAACGCCAGAAATGGGCAACAAATGGGCGTTCAACGCACAGAACAAGCACCAATCTGGTGCTGAACGACCAGAGTTGTGTGCAAAGGCATTTTACATGCCTAATTTGGTGCAAGGTTGTAAATCCTTAAGCACCTCAGGATCTGTGGACCCCACAGGATCACCTTAGGATCTGTGGACCCCACAGGATCCCCACCTACCTCCACTTACTTCTTCTCACCCCTCTTTCACACAATCCCATAAACACTCTTCTCCAAAACCCTTCACCAATCACTTCAATCTCTCTTCCCTATCACCTCTTCACCACTCACATCCATCCACTCTTCTCCATAAACCTACCTCATAAACTCCACCTACCTTCAAAATTAAAAATCAATTTCCCACCCAAACCCACCCTAAATGGCCGAACTTACCCCCCTCCCTTCCCTATATAAAGCCTTCCATTCTTCTTCATTTTCACACAACACAACCCTCTCTTTCCC
>NC_029786.2:49477230-49480096 GCF_000816755.2 Arachis ipaensis | reverse complement strand
CTCCATATTTTCTTCTTCTTCTTCATCTAATTCTTTCTTTTCTTGCTCGAGGGCGAGCAATATTCTAAGTTTGGTGTGGTAAAAGCATAAGCTTTTTGTTTTTCCATTACCATTGATGGCACCTAAGACCGGAGAATCCTCTAGAAGAGGAAAAGGGAAGACAAAAGCTTCCACCTCCGAGTCATGGGAGATGGAAAGGTTCATCTCCAAAGCCCATCAAGACCACTTCTATGATGTTGTGGCCAAGAAGAAAGTGATCTCCGAGGTCCCTTTCAAGCTCAAGAGAAATGAGTATCCGGAGATCCGACATGAAATCCAAAGAAGAGGTTGGGAAGTTCTAACAAACCCCATCCAACAAGTCGGTATCTTAATGGTTCAAGAGTTCTATGCCAATACATGGATCACTAAGAACCATGATCAAAGTAAGAACCCGAATCCAAAGAATTATATTACAATGGTTCGGAGGAAATACCTAGATTTTAGTCCGGAAATTGTGAGGTTGGCGTTTAACTTGCCCATGATGCAAGGAGATGAACGCCCCTACACTAGAAGGGTCAACTTTAATCAAAGGTTGAACCAAGTTCTTATGGACATATGTGTGGAAGGAGCTCAATGGAAGATTGACTCCAAAGGCAAGCCAGTTCAACTAAGAAGACTGGACCTCAAGCCTGTGGCTAGAGGATGGTTGGAGTTCATCCAATGCTCCATCATGCCCACTAGCAACCGATCTGAAGTTACTGTGGATCGGGCCATCATGATTCATAGCATCATGATTGGAGAGGAAGTAGAAGTTCATGAAGTCATCTCCCTTGAACTCTACAAAATAGCCGAAAAGCCCTCCCTTGGGGCAAGGCTAGCTTTTCCTCATCTTATTTGCCATCTATGTTACTCAGTTGGAGCTTTCATAGAAGGAGACATTCACATTGAGGAAGAGAAGCCCATCACTAAGAAAAAGATGGAGCAAGCAAGAGAGCCCATCCATGGAGCTCAAGAGGCGCAGGAAGCTCATCACCATGAGATCCCAGAGATGCCTCAAATGCATTTTCCTCCACAAAACTATTAGGCGCAAATCAACACCTCCCTAGGAGAATTAAGTTCCAACATGGGACAACTAAGGGTGGAACATCAAGAGCACTCCATCATCCTTCATGAAATAAGAGAAGATCAAAAAGCAATGAGGGAGGAGCAACAAAGACAAGGAAGAGACATAGAAGAGCTCAAGGACATCATTGGTTCCTCAAGAAGGAAACGCCACCATCACTAAGGTGGATTCATTCCTTGTTCTTATTTCTTCTGTTTTTCGCTTTCTATGTTATGTGCTTATCTATGTTTGTGTCTTCATTACATGATCATTAGTAGTTAGTAACTATGTATTAAAGCTATGAATGTCCTATGAATCCATCACCTCTCTTAAATGAAAAATGTTTTAATTCAAAAGAACAAGAAGTACATGAGTTTTGAATTTATCCTTGAACTTAGCTTAATTATATTGATGTGGTGACAATGCTTCTTGTTTTCTGAATGTATGCTTGAACAGTGCATATGTCTTTTGAAGTTGTTGTTTAAGAATGTTAAATATGTTGGCTCTTGAAAGAATGATGATTAGGAGACATGTTATTTGATAATCTGAAAAATCATAAAAATGATTCTTGAAGCAAGAAAAAGCAGCAAAGAACAAAGCTTGCAAAAAAAAAAGAAAAAAAAAGGCGAAAAAAAAAGAGAGCAAAAGCAAGATGTTGTGATGAGCGGATAATTTATACGCTTTTTGGCATTATTTTTAGTATGTTTTTAGTAGAATCTAGTTACTTTTAGGGATGTTTTCATTAGTTTTTATGATAAATTCACATTTCTGGACTTTACTATAAGTTTATGTGTTTTTCTATGATTTCAGGTATTTTCTGACTGAAATTGAGGGACTTGAGCAAAAATCAGATTCAGAGGTTGAAGAAGGACTGCTGATGCTGTTGGATTCTGACCTCCCTGCACTCAAAATGGATTTTCTGGAGCTACAAAAATCAAAATGGCGCGATTCCAATTGCGTTGGAAAGTAGACATCCAGGGATTTCCAGAAATATATAATAGTCCATACTTTGTCCAAGTTTAGACGATGCAAACTGGCGTTCAACGCCAGTTCTCTGCCCAATTCTGGCGTCCAGCGCCAGAAACAAGTTGCAAAGTAGAGTTCAACGCCCAAACTGGCACAAAAGCTGGCGTTCAACTCCAAGAATGACCGCTCCACGTGTAGACTTCAAGCTCAGCCCAAGCACACACCAAGTGGGCCCCAGAAGTGGATTTATGCATCAATTACTTACTTCTATAAACCCTAGTAGCTAGTTTATTATAAATAGGACCTTTTACTATTGTATTAGACATCTTTGGAATCATCTTTGGATTATCTTTTGATCTTTGGATCATCTTTGGATGCCTGGTTCTTAGATCAGAGGGGCTGGCCATTCGGCCATGCCTGGACCTTTCACTTATGTATTTTCAAACGGTAGAGTTTCTGCACTCCATAGATTAAGGTGTGGAGCTCTGCTGTTCCTCAAAGATTAATGCAAAGTACTACTATTTTTCTATTCAATTCATCTTATTTCACTTCTAAGATATTCATTCGCACTTCAACCTGAATGTGATGAACGTGACAATCATCATCATTCCCTATGAACGCGTGCCTGACAACCACTTCCGTTCTACCTTAGATTGAATGAGTATCTCTTAGATCTCTTAACCAGAATCTTCGTGGTGTAAGCTAGATTGATGGTGGCATTCATGAGAATCCGGAAAGTCTAAACCTTGTCTGTGGTATTCCGAATAGGATTCTGGGATTGAATGACTGTGACGAGCTTCAAACTCGCGAGTGCTGGGC
>NC_029786.2:49394351-49468442 GCF_000816755.2 Arachis ipaensis | reverse complement strand
GAAGATATGTTAGATATGTTTAGACCATGGTTCTGTGCATCCGTTTTTGGTGCCATTGCCAGGGAATCAATTTCGAACAACAATTCACAACCTGAGTAACAATTTCGCATACCAATGCCCATGCTCTCATCCTTGCTTGTCTCTCTCTTGAGGTATTACTTGGACGACCAGTGCACTTGCTGGTTAGTTATGCGAAGTTGTGAAGATATGTTTAGACCATGGTTCTGTGCATCCGTTTTTGGTGCCATTGCCAGGGAATCAATTTCGAACAACAATTCACAACCTGAGTAACAATTTCGCATACCAATGCCCATGCTCTCATCCTTGCTTGTCCTCATTGTGTCTCTCTTGAGTGCTTGTACTTCCACTTCCCTTGCCTTTTCCAAGCAGTTTTTTCCAGAAGCCAGTATCTTCTATCTTCTTCTTTAGTGCTTCTTTCTGCTGTTTCACCTTCCCTTCTTCTTGCTCTACCAATTCTTTTTGGACCTCATCATATGTGGGAATGGCATAGTGGAGATGATGCAAATGATTAGACATGTAATTCAACTTGGCTTGAGTGTTTACATAGAACTCCTCCCTATGTAGTTGCCTTCCTTCATTGAGTACACTGAACTCATTGAAAGTTTTCATTTGGGCTATTTGCCGCTGGTTGAGTTCTTGCAAGGGCTTCTCTTGAAGCTCTTACCTCTCATTCACTTGGTTGATGGCTTGAGTGAGCTGGGAGTAGTGTTCCTGTTGCTGCTCCATTTGTTGTTTTTGCCATGCTTCCTGTTGGCTCAGCCAGTTGGATTGAAGGTTCAGTATTTGCTCTTGTCCTTCCATATGTCTCATCCACAGATCCTCAATGGCTCTTAGAAGGTGACTCATGTTCAAGTTGGCTGGATCATAATACTCTCCTTGTTGATATTCTTCCTAATGAGGTTCCTCTTGGTGAACTCTTTCTTTTGCTTTTGGTTTTCCTATTTGTGGCCTTCTTTGTTGCTGAGCAGGTGTAGTATAAACCAATCGCTCGAGTGTAACTGGCCTCCCTGGGTTCACCCAGTCTGGATTGCTGTCCTCAAATACTACCTTGGCCTTATTGCATAAGCGGAGAATGGTGCTGGGGTACCAAAGCCTGGCACCTGAATCAACCTTCTCAGCCGAATCTTGAATCCCCTCGGCGATGAGCTCATTCACATTGATTTTCCCACCCTGTATTAAGCAATGCACGATAGTAGCTCGATTGATGTTTACCTCTGAATTATTTGCAGCTGGTAGAATAGACCTCCTTACGAGTTCGAACCATCCCTTGGCTTCAGGGCTCAGGTCTCCCCTCTTGATGAACTTGGGTCTCTCATCTGTGTACCTCTCCCAGTCAGCTGCTATAACACAGATGTCTGACACTATCTCTGAGAGCTCATCATTATCAGGGCTTATACTTATCCTTGTCTGATAACTGTCCTCATCAAAATGAGGTGATTTCAGGTGAAGAGCTCTAGTTATGGCATTTGGGCTGAAGTCCACCTCCTTTCCTCTCACGTAACTTTTGAAGGTTGGGGCCTTGGTTTTATCTTCTCTTACTACATTTGCATAAAATTCTTTGATGAGGTTTCCATTGATCTTCCCCTCTGGACTTGTGAGCAATTGCCACCCCCTCTGTTCGACTTTCTCCAGAATTTGTGGTGACTCAATTACATTGATTTGGAAGATTAACTCTGGCAATATCTTTCTGGCCCTTATCCGTTTGAATTCACGTTCATGAAAGGCAGTTTTGAATCTCTTCTCATCGAAAGGAACACTCTCTATGGGTTCCTTCCTCTTTTGCCTCTTTGAGCTTGATGATGCCATGAATTGAGTTGCTGTTTTGAGGGGGGGGTGGAGGATACAGATAGATGAGGAATAGGTTGGCTAGGACAGAGTGTGATGAAGGGGGTTGAGCAAGCCGAAAGTATGAAGTGTGGAGAGTGGGAATTTGAGTGTGAGGAATGAGCATGCACTAAGGTTCACTTATATAGGGAGATCATGGGTGGATGGAAGGTGTGGATTGCAAGGATTGTTGCTTGATGGACGGTTGGGGTTGTGTATGAAGGAAGGACAAGGATCATCACTTAATGAGAGTGATTGGTTTGGTCTTCAAGGGTCTTCCTTCTCCAATGTTGCATGGCAACGTTTCCCCATGCGTTCCCTCTTGAGACATGTTGTAGTGTTCTTCATTAAGTGGTAGAATCTCCCCCCATTTAATTGTCCAATCAATCCCCTTCAATGCTCTTTTCCTTTTTCCTATAAAGATTTAAAATAAGGGAATTAATATCATAAAAATCAAACTCTACGGCTAGAATAATAAAGAGAAGAAAAAGAGTTTGTTTATTTATGCTCGGTGACCTCTTTTTCTAAAGGAGTTGTGATGCTGTCTTTACCTGCCTCTAGAGGTTTAGGTTCCTCCAACTTTTCCTTGAGCTGTGGCAATTGCTGTTTTCCTTATTTATCAATTAAGGGGATCACAGAATGAACTGGCTGTGCTTCAGTGCTTGTCTTCTCTTTCAGTGTCTCATTTTCATCTGTGCTTAGTTCCTTGTCCTCTTGATCTGTTTCTTGTGAGAGTTTGAAAACATTGAAGCTGAGTCGTTCATCATGGATTCTATGTTTACATGCAGAGATGCAAACAAGTGTAGGAACCTTGAGTATATTCTCTTTCTCATAGCACCATTGAGCAGTTGAGGGAAGGGTGCATAGAGCTTCAGCAGCTCTTGTTGTGAGATTTCTGGTTCTTGGTGATCTCTATCCTCCTCCTTTGTTGAGTTGTCTTCAGGTTGTTCGAAAAGTTTGCCTTGCTTGTCTTCAGTCTCTTGATCACTTGTAGTGACCATTTTGCAATCTTCCCATCTTACTTTCTTTACTTCTCCTTTGGTGTTTTTCTCCGTGTCACTCGGGAAGCTATCGGTAGGTTTGGGAATCTTCTCAGCTAAACATCCCACCTGGAATTCCAGCTTCCTAATGGTCTCTCCCTGGTTCTTAATATTGGCTCGCACCTCCTCTTTGAACACCTTATTTTCTTGAATCTCTTGGCATATTCCTTCAAGTAAGATTTCAATCTTAGAGAGCTTTTCATCAATTGATGGGTGATTCGGAGCAGATGTGCTATTTTGGTTTTGATAGGCGTGTGGAGAAGTGTTGTTGTGGGGGTGTTGAGATGTCCTCTGTGTGAATTGTTGGTGAGCTGCATTGTTGTTGGAGTTGTAACGTCTCTGGTCTTGGTTTTGATCTTGCTGACTTCCCCACCCAAAGTTTGGGTGGTTTCTCCATCCAGGGTTGTAGGTCTTGTTTCTTCTTGTTCAAGGATCCTCCGGATGAATGGTCTACGGCCTTCTTTGACTCATAAGAGAGCCCTTCATAGAAAATGTGTAGCTGCACCCATTCATTGAACATATCTGGTGGGCACCTCCTTGTTAGGTCTTTAAACCTCTCCCATGCTTCATATAGAGTCTCACCATCTTGTTGCCTGAAAGTTTGGACCTCAGCTCTCAGCCTATTGATTCTTTGAGAAGGGTAAAATCTTACTAAGAATTTGTTCACCACGTCTTCCCAAGTTGTCAAGCTTTCCCTTGGGAAAGATTCCAGCCACTTGGTTGCCTTATCCCTGAGTGAGAATGGAAATAAGAGCAGTCTATAGGCGTCAGGATGAACACCATTAGACTTCACTATGTCACATATTCTCAGGAAGGTGGTTAAATGTTGATTGGGGTCTTCTTGAACACCTCCTCCAAACGAACAGTTGTTCTGAACAAGGGTGATGAGCTGTGGTTTAAGTTCAAAGTTGTTGGCATGGATTGTTGGCTTTTGGATGCTACTTCCACAATTGCCTGGGTTTGGATTGATGTAAGAGCCCAAAACTCTTCTATCCTCCCCAGCATGATTTGATCTACCTCTTCCCCCATGGTTATGAGCCTCTTCTTCATGATGGTTTTCCATGTTGTCTTCCATGTTTGGTTTAAAGAATTCCTCTTCTTCCTCAGCACCAACCACTTTCTTTCCTCTTGCCTCCCTCCTTAATCTAAGGAAGGTCCTCTCAGGTTCAGAATCGAAGGAAGTTGAAGCCCTGCTTCTTCTCCCTGTCATACAACCATCAAGTACAAGCAAGAAAAGATAGGTGCAGAAAGTATTTTTGTCAGAATTACTGTTAGTTGTGGGTGATGTAATATATCAAACAGTTAGTGGGTTAGCAAACAGAATTGAAAATAACAAAGAAAAACAAAAGAGTAGAGGGGGAAGGGAAGAAGTTTAACTAAAACAGAAAGTAAATCACTCAAACAGAAAATAAAATTCACAAAATAAAAATGCTCAATCTAGTGATCTTCCAATTTAATCATTGTTGATGCACAATCAATCCCCGGCAACGACGCCATAAACTTGATGCAGGTGAAAACTGTCTCTCAACAAATTTCCTTCGGCAAGTGTACCAAATTTGTCGTCAAATAAAAACTCACAATAGAGTGAGGTCGAATCCCACAGAGATTGATTGATCAAGCAACTTTAATTAGAAGAATGTTCTAGTTGAGAGAATCCAGAATTTGGGTTGAGAATTGCAGAAAATAAAATGGCGGGAATGTAAATAACAGAAAAGTAAATGCTAGAATTAAAGGACTGGAAGTAAATGACTGAAATTAAATTGCAGAATTGTAAATGGGAATGGGGGATTTGCTCATAAAAGTAAATGGCAGAAATTAAAGAGAATGGGTAAGATCAGAGATGGGGAGTTCATTGGGCTTAGGAGATGTTGCAATTCTCTGGATCAAGTTCATTTTCATCTCTTCCTCAATCAATACACTCATTGATCTCCTTGGTAATCTTAATTGATTGAATTACAAATTCAATCTCTCAAATCTTGATCAATAGCTAATTCCTTGGTCAATTGCTCATGAGAAGAGATAAAGTATGGTCACTGATTATACCAAATGCATTTCCCAAATCAAGTATTGAGAGGGTTATAGTCACATACCCATCTAAACCCAATTTGGTCCAGCATGGGAAAGCATTTCTAGCTTGATCTCTTCATTCCTCTTTCAAGGTTCAGAAGAGATCCAAGTTTGAATAGCTTCTTTTCTAAGATAAATACCCAATTGGATGAAGATCGAAAGCTTTCAAGTAAAATCAAGAGAAAAGATAGAAGAAGAATAATGAAAATTAGTATTGATCCATCAAATTACAACAGAGCTCCCTAACCCAATGAAAGGGGTTTAGTTGTTCATAGCTCTAGAAAATGAAAACAAAGATGGAGAATACATCATAAAACTAGAAAAACGCAGAGAAGGTAAAATACAGAGAGTAGTTCTCTTTTCCAACTTTCTGAACTTTTTTTTTTTTACAATTCAAAGCTACTCCTATATATACTACTTTTCTCAGCTTCTAGTTGGCTCTTCAAGTCTTGGGCCTTTGGATCTTGAGTTTGAAGCAGTTCTCTTCTTCATTTGGGCTTGGCTTTACTTGCAGAGAGAAAGTGTGAAGTGGGCAGAGACTTTAGCTCAGGACATTAGGGGTGTTAACGTTTAGTGAAAATATGAGTTCGAGAACGTTAGTGACAATCAACTTTCTCACTAACATTCCTAAGTAAAAGCCACGTTAACTTCAACGTTTAGTGGCATAAACATTGCCACTAACGTTGCCTCTAAGTCCTTCGCACACGTTATTGAGACTTAACATTCCCAATAACTTTGAAAAGCCCCCTTTGTTCCCACATTAGAGCCCACGTTAACTTAGTTAACGTGGCTCTTTAACGTGGGCTTGCCATCCTTCGAGAACGTTAGTGACACTCAACATTGTCACTAACGTTTCAAGGTGCCCCTATGTCTCACATTAGAGTCCACGTTAACTAAGTTAACGTGGCTTCTAACGTGGCCATGCTTAGCCATCCCCAATGTTAGTGATAATGTTGAATGTCACTAACGTTGGTGTTTCTTTCACTCATCAACGTTAGCTTCCATGTTAACTAAGTTAACGTGGAAGTTAACGTGGCTCCTTGGGGGGTTGTGTGGTTGCTTCCAACGTTAGTGACAATGTTAAGTGTCACTAACGTTGGCTCAACTTCCCCTCTCCACGTTAGAGTTCACGTTAACTTAGTTACGTGACTCTTAACGTGGTCAATGATGGCTTCGAGAGCGTTATTGGCAATTACTTTTCTCATCAACTTTGCAAGTTACCTCCCATTCCTTGCTTCCTTTGGTCCTGAAATCAAGCAATAGAGTGCATCAAAGCTCTAGTCCAAGTCATGGGTAATGCAACATACAATTTGTCACTAAACTCATGCAAAATCCTCATGAAATAATGTAAAATGCACAATGTATGCTTGAATCAAGGTGTAAGTGAATATATACCCAAAACTAGCTTATTTCCTAAGGGAATGCATGAAACTAGCCTAAAAACAGTAAAGAAAAGGTCAGTGAAACTGGCCAAGATGCCCTGGCATCAAGGCATCTGCTCCAATGCTTCAGCAAGTGGAAGATTGATTTCCTACTTCTTAAAGACCTCTAGAAAATTGGGAAATTGTTGATCTTTAAGCTCTCTTTGCAACCTTTGAGGATATGGCAAAGGAGGAGTGTAAGGCTTCACCACCTTCTTCTGCTCTTGTGTCTGCTCTTCCATGACTTGCTTCCCTTTCTTTGAAGCTTGTGATTCTTCCTCCTTCTCTTTGTTCTCTCGATCTTTTTCCTCTACTGCCACTTCTCTCTTGCTATTAGCCTTGTCCTCCGTTATCTTGCTGCCAATGTCATTCTCCAATGTTCTTCTATTTCTAAGTTGAATTGCTTTACATTCTTCCTTGGGGTTAGGAATGGTGTCAATTGGAAGTGTATTGGTTGGTCTCTCAGCTATTATTTGCTTGGATAATTGTCCAATTTGTCTCTCTATATTTCTCAGTGAAGCTTCATGGTTCTTGTTGGCCAATTCTTGATGCTTGATCATTTTCTCCATCATCATCTCCAAGTTGGAGATTCTTTGAGATTCTTGGGGTGGTTGTGGTTGAGTGAGGGACGTTGATGGTGGATGAAAGTTATTCTGGTTAGCTGAGGGATTATTTGGTGGATAGTAAGTGGATGCAGGGTTGTTATTTTGTGGTTTTATATATGGATTTTGGTTAGTGTTTTGATGGTTTTGATGGTTTGTGTTTCTGGAGTTGTTTTGGTTTGAGTTTCTCTGCTAAGGCTGCTAGTTTTGGTTCTCTCCCCACCTCAAATTGGGGTGGTTTCTCCAAGATGAATTGTAAATGTCTCCATGGAAATCATTCTGTCCAGCTCCTTGATTATGCATGTATTGCACTTGTTCAGGCTGCTGCTCTTCATAGCTCTCTTTTTGTTGTTCCCACACCACTGATGGTTGATTTGTAGTGCTCACTGCTGCAAGTTGTAGTCCATCCATCCTCTTTGACATCATTTCTATTTGCTGTTAAAGCTGCTGATGCATAATCATGTTTTGAGCCAAGATTGTGTCAACACCTTCAAGCTCAAATACGCCTCTCTTTGGAGCTACTTGCCTTTCAGAGAAGTAGAAATACTCATTGTTGGCCACCATGTCTATAAGATCATGTGCCTCTTGAGCAGTTTTCATCATTTGTAAGGATCCTCCTGAAGAATAATCCAATGCTCTCCTTAAACTTAAGGACAAGCCTTCATAAAAGTTCTGGAGCTCAACCCACTCACTGAACATTCCCTCTGGACACCTCCTAATCAAAGCTTTATACCTCTCCCAAGCTTCAAACAATGACTCTCCTTCTTGCTGTCTGAAGGTTTGCATATCAGTTTTCAATTTGATGACTCTTTGAGGGGGTAAAATTTGGCTAGGAATTTACTGACCAGATCATCCCAATTGGTGATGCTTTCTTTTGGAAATGTCTCTAACCAATGTGTGGCTTTGTCTCTCAGTGAAAATGGGAATAACAAGAGCTTATAGATGTCAGGGGTGGACTCCGTTAGTTTTGACAATGTCACAAATTCTCAAAAACACAGAGAGGTGTTGGTTTCGATCTTCAGTGGCACTTTCTCCATATTGACAATTATTCTGGACCAGGGTAATCAATTGAGGCTTAAGTTCGAAGTTATTAGCATGGACATTGGGGGTTAAGATGCTGCTCCCACAATTCCTTGGGTTGAGATAGTGTAGGAAGCTAAAACTCTTCTCTGAGGTTGACCATTGTTGTTGGCCACATCCTCAAGTGGATTAGGGATGTTAACCTCCATCTCTTGATCTTCCTCTTCTAACTCTTGGTCTCTGATCACTCCCTTCCCTCTTGCTTCTCTTCTTAATCTCAAGAATGTTCTCTCTGGCTCAAAATCAAATGAGGTAGATTCACCTCTTCTCCCTCCTGGCATATAAACATAAACAAACCAAAAACACAAAAGCAGGGCACTCTGTTGCTAGAGTGAGGTTATGGTTAGTAGAAACAAACTCTCAACAATACAAGAAAAACACCCATTCAGGTACACTTGAAAACTGTAGCTAAAAGTGAAAAAAATGATGCCTTAGGCTACGACTACACTTTTTGGGCTATGGCTACGCTTTTTGGGGTGATTCCTATTCGGCTGTTGCCTATTCTCAAAGGCTACGCTTTTCTACACCAAGGGTTACGCTTTTGGCATTTCGGAATCGGGTGCGCTTTTCAAGTGATGCTGTTTAGGACCAAAGGCTACGCTTTTTAGCTTCCATTTTTACCAGAATAGGCTACGCTTTTCAATGCTACTACATCACCTGTAAAGCATAGCCACATTGTATACTATAGCTACTCTATATAAGTGTAGCCTTAGGTCCCTGATTGTTTTTTTCTATTTTCTATATATATATATATATATATATATATATATATATATATATATATATATATATATATATATATATATAGGGAACTAAAAATATTGGGATGATCATAATTGAGTATTTATACATCTCACACTAAATTAAGCATGTCCATATCAAAATATACAATAGACCACTTAGAATTTACTACTAATAAACTACGAAAAACCAAAATATTATATTCTACATGATTATCTTCTAATAAAAGCCATAAATCTTTTGATAGCAGAGAAAAAACTATTGACATCAAATAGAGCACCTAGCATGACCAAATTGAACATATATTGAAGTAAATTCTTGGCTTCTCCCATTGAGCGCAACTGATTTCAGCGTCCCCTGTTCATAAAGGTCTGTTCTCATTCCTTTGCCTCAGAAAGCTGAGAAGCCATTGCCACAATTGATATTCAGAAACAAAACATATAATTTTTATTCATAATGATATCAAAATCTAATAATTAAATACGTAAACACGCAAACCAAAAAACTAATTATTGAATAATAGATAATTATAGAATTGAATAAAAACTCATGAATCAGAACTATTTAATAAATAAAAGTGTACATCAGTTGAATAAAAGCTCTTAACAATGTGATAACTCTTCCTTTGTGATAAAAGCTCATCTTCTAAACCCATGCTTGACAATGTTTTGAAATGATAGCAAGTTAATCTCTTAACAGAAACTAAATTCAAGTGAAGGAAGCAACTAAGTGTAATCACTAATAGTAGAGATTTAAATTCATTTACTGAAAAAAATTTCATTATGAAAGTAGTAGGAAGCAATTGTCGACAATAGTAGAGATTTAATCTCACAAAATGAGAAACGGATAACTTATATTTCACTATGCAGAGCAGTTTATTAAAAAATAAAAAATAAAAATATATCTTTATTCTGCTTTCATCTGACCCTTTTTGCCCTTGAGATCCCTTGAGAAATGGATAACTTGTGAAGGTATCAAAGTATCCAACTTCCCCATCTAATGTAAGTATTTCAACAGCTCTGGAACTAGAATCTCACATACATGAGAGAAGCCAATATAAAAGGAACCTATTTCAGCTAAATGTAAGTAGTCGCTGAGAGAATACCAAACTCATTTAGTAGCTAGCCACCTGGCATGTTTGACGATATTCACATAGAAAACAAAGTATAACAGTACATTGACATTAACTGAGAAAACAAACCTTTCGCACAACAATGAAATCACCCTTTGAAAAGCTCAACTCCTTTTCTGATTCAGCACTAAAAGAATGCATTGCCTTCAAGATGGCTGCAAAGTTACCTTGCAAGAGAAGTGTTTACTGATGATAAGTCATCTTATGCTAGTTTTACTAGCATTTTTACGTACTTTTATTAGGTTTTATGCACTTTCTTGCACAATAAGTAAGTGGTTGGAGTGGAATTTCATGATTATTTTGATTCAATCAAACATCATTTATTTTATACAAAATCGTGAGATTTATGCAAGAATTAAGTGATTATTATGATTGACGCAAATTCTTGTGATTTTGGTGAGACTTTGATTGCTTGTTTGGTTGATTTTAGGTGAGAAAATGAAGAAAAGAGGGAGCACTGTAGTATAAAGTTGCGTTCAAATAAAGAACGCCATGCTCACTTGCGACGTGCATGCGTGCATGACGCTTATGCGTCAGGGGCAAAACACGAAGACCCACGCATACACGTGCATGACGCGTACGCGTGGAAGTGTTTGGCGCTCGTTTCGAAAGAGAGCGCTATGTTAACTTACTCAGCGTTTTCGGGCAAGATCCAAATTTGGAGGCAAAGTTTTCAAATCGACGCGCACGCGTCAATGGAGCACCTGTGACAAAGCACGCTAATGCGTGGCTGGCGCTAAAGCCTGAATTGGATATTTGCTACCCACGCGCACACGTAGAGGATGCGCACGCGTGTGCAGCGCTCACTAAGCCAACGTAGCGCTCACTAAGTTAACGCTATCAACGACGCGTATGCGTGAAAGGGGCGCGCGAGCGTGTTTGGAGCTGAAGACTGATATTGACGTGCACACGTATATGACGCGCACGCGTCAATGAGGAAAAAGGTAAAAGGACGCGCACGCGTCAGTGACGCGCATTCGTGGATAAATGAACGCTGCGCTCGCTTAGAGAACGCAACGTTCCACTGGGAGCTGCAACAAATGGCCATTCTGATCCACTTCTTCATAGGCCAAAAAGCCCACTCCAAGTACTGGATGCCACAATTGGAAAGTGTATAAATAGATAGGAATTTGATTTCATAGGGGGCTCTCTTTTAGTTTTCATTTTAGAGTTTTTTAGAATTGAGATCAAATATGAATTTTTGTTTCTATTTTCGTTTTCTATCTTCTGCAACCTTTTACTTTCTGTTTTGGATTTGAGAACTTGGATTGGAGAATTCTTCTGAATTCCTTTAATTTGAAGTTATCTTTTACTTTTACTTTTTGTATTTTGAAGAACTGGAGTTCTGATCTTATCTTTCCTTCCACTTTTATTTCATTTGCAATTTCCTGTTTTCTGTTTTGTTAAGAGAGCAATTGAGATCTAAATTTTCTTTCTGTTTTTGTTATTCTTCTGCAATTGTCAATTTGTCTTTTAAGATTTGAGAACTGATCTAAGTTTTCATTCTGTTTTGACTCTTCTATTTCCATTTCTGTTTTGGGTACCAACATCCTAATTGATCTGTTTTCTGAATTTCTTCTTCTGAGCATTCTATAGTTTACTGCAATTTACTTTTTCCAGTTCTGTTTTGATTCCCAACACCAAAATCCCTTTACTATTCATGAAATTTAAGTTTCCCAGCAGTTTAGATTCAATAATTTACATTACTTGCACTTTAAGTTGCAGTTATTTACTTTTCTTACAATTTAAGTTTCAGCTTTTTTAATTTCTTGCACTTTAAATTTCTGCAATTTACTTCTTCTGCACTTTAAGATTCGGCCAATTGTCATTCTGCACTTTAGTTTACTTGCAATTTAGCTTCTGTTAATCGAATTTCACTCAAATTATCAACTATTCGCTTAACTAAATTCGTCACCAAACTAGAGTTGCTCAATCCATCAATCCCTGTGGGATCGACCTCACTCCTATGAGTTATTACTACTTGATGCGACCTGGTACACTTGCCGGTGAGTTTGTGTGGAATCGTTCTTTCCCTCATCAAGTTTTTGGCACCGTTGCCAGGGATTGATTTAGATTGACAATGATTAAGTAGGTGATAACCTAGATTAAGCACTTTTTCTTTGTTTTTGTTAAGCATTTCAACTGTTTAAGATTTTGTTTCAACTAACCTTAACTATACTCTAGCAGTAGGGTATTTTATTTTAGTTTTCTGGTTTATGTTTGTGTTGTATGCCAGGAGGAAGAAGAGGTGCATCCACCTCTTTTGATTTTGAGCCAGAGAGGACACTCTTGAGATTGAGAAGAGAAGCAAGAGGAAATGGAGTTGTAGGGGAAGAAGAATCAGAAGAAGAGGATCAAGAAATAGAGGGTAACATCCCAAATCCACCTGAGGATGTGGCTAACAACAATGGCCAGCCTCAGAGAAGAGTTTTAGCCTCTTACACTATCCCCAACCCAAGGAATTATGGGAGCAGTATCCTAACCCCCAATGTCCATGCCAATAACTTCGAACTCAAGCCTCAATTGATTACCCTGGTTCAAAATAATTGTCAATATGGAGGAAGTGCTGCTGAAGAACCAAACCAACACCTCTCTATATTTTTGAGAATTTGTGACACTGTTAAAACCAATGGAGTCCACCTTGACATCTACAAACTCTTGTTATTCCCATTTTCACTGAGAGACAAAGCATCACATTGGTTAGAAACCTTCCCTAAAGAAAGCATCACCAACTGGGATGATTTATTGAGAAAATTTCTAGCCAAATTCTATCCACCCCAGAGAGTCATTAAGCTAAAAACTAATGTGCAAACCTTCAGACAACTAGAAGGAGAATCATTGTATGAAGCTTGGGAGAGGTATAAGGCTTTGATTAGAAGATGTCCAGAAGGAATGTTCAGTGAATGGGTGGAGTTGCAGAATTTCTATGAAGGCTTGTCCTTGCCTTCAAGAAAAGCTTTGGATTATTCATTAGGAGGATCTTTGCAAATGATGAAAACAGCTCAAGAGGCACATGATCTTATAGACATGGTGACCAACAATGAGTATTTCTACTCCTCTAAAAGGCAGGAAGCTCCAAAGAAAGGTGTATTTGAGCTTGAAGGAGTTGATACAATATTAGCTCAGAATAAACTCATCCACCAATGATGAGCGGATAATTTATACGCTTTTTGGCATTGTTTTTACATAGTTTTTAGTATGATTTAGTTAGTTTTTAATATAATTTTATTAGTTTTTAAATAAAAATCACATTTCTGGACTTTACTAGGAGTTTGTGTTTTTTTCTGTGATTTCAGGTAATTTCTGGCTGAAATTGAGGGACTTGAGCAAAAATCTGATTCAGAGGCTGAAAAAGGACTGCAGATGTGTTGGATTGTGACCTCCTTGCACTCGAAGTGGATTTTCGGGAGCTACAAAAACTCAATTGGTGCGCTCTTAATTGCGTTGGAAAGTAGACATCCAGGGCTTTCTAGAAATATATAATAATCAATACTTTGCCCGAGTTTTGACGACGCAAATTGGCATTAAAATGCCAACTTCCTGCCCTATTCTGGAGTTAAATGCCAGAAATAGGGTTGCAAATCAGAGTTAAACGCCAGAAATAGGATTCAACCTGGCGTTTAACTCCAAAAAGAGTCTCTACACATGAAAGCTCAATGCTCAGCCCAAGCATACACCAAGTGGGCCCGAAAGTGGATTTCTACATCATTTACTTATCTTATGTAACCCTAGCTACTAGTTTAGTATAAAAATTACTTTTAGTGATTTATTTTACATCTTTTGATCATCCTTGATCAGGGATCAGTCTTTTTCCCTATTTTCAAATTCATATGCCATTTGGGGGAGGCTGGCCATTCGGCCATGCCTAGACCTTGCTCTTATGTATTTCCAACGGTAGAGTTTCTACACACCATAGATTAAGGTGTGGAGCTCTTCTGTTCCTTATGAATTAATGCAAAGTACTATTGTTTTTCTATTCAACTCAAGCCTATTTCTTCTCTAAGATATTCATTCGCATACAAGAACATGATGAGTGTGATGATTATGTGACGCTCATCACCATTCTCACTTATGAACGCGTGCCTGACAAACACTTCCGTTCTACATGAAAGCAAGCTTGAATGCATATCTCTTAGCCTCCTGATTTACGATCAGAGTCTTCGTGGTATAGGCTAGAATTATTGGCGGCCATTCTTGAGATCCGAAAAGTCTAAACCTTGTCTGTGGTATTCTGAGTAGGATCTGGGAAGGGATGGCTGTGATGAGCTGCAAACTCACGAGTGCTGGGCGTAGTGACAGACACAAAAGGATCACTGGATCCTATTCTAGCATGATCGAGAACCGACAGATGATCAGCCATGCGGTGATAGCGTATTTGGACCATTTTCATTGAGAGGATGGGATGTAGCCATTGACAACGGTGATGCCCAACATACAGCTTGCCATGGAAAGGAGTATGAGTGATTGGCTGAAAGCAGTAGGAAAGCAGAGGTTCAGAAGAAACAAAAGCATCTCCATACTTATCTGAAACTCTCACCAATGAATTGCATAAGTATCTCTATCTTATCTTATATTTTAATTATATTTTAACTATCAATTCACCATAACCATTTGAATCTGCCTGACTGAGATTTACAAGATGACCATAGCTTACTTCAAGCCGACAATCTCTGTGGGATCGACCCTTACTCACGTAAGGTTTATTACTTGGACGACCTAGTGCACTTGCTGGTTAGTTGTGCGAAGTTGTGAAAAAGAACTAAGATTATGAACGTGCGTATTAAGTTTTTGGCGCCGTTATCAAGGAATGAACAATCACGATTTCGTGCACCAAGTTTTTGGCGTCGTTGCCGGGGATTGTTCGAGTTTGGACAACTGACGGTTCATCTTGTTGCTCAAATTAGGTAATTTTATTTTAATTTTAAGGTTTTTGTTTTTATTATTTTTTTACTTTCGAAAAATCTTCAAAAAAAACAAAAAATTTTGAAAATAAATTGTTCTATGACTTCAGAATTTTTAAGAATGAATTCTAGAGTTTCATGATGATCTGTTGAAGTCTGACTGGCTGTGAAGCCATGTCTAATCTTTTGGACCGAGGCTTCAACTCATCATCACAAGAGCTTTGTTTTTATTCTCATCAATTCAGCTGTTGTATGCCTGATTTGTATCTTAAAGCTTGGCTGGCCATTGGCCATGTCTAGTATTTTGGACCGGAGCTTTCACTGAAAGCTTGGCTGGCTAGTAAGCCATGTCTAATTCCTAGACCGGAGCTTTAGACTAACATTGCATGATTCCTGGAATTCTCATTAGAAATTTTGAAATCCTTATTTTTCTTTTTCAAATTAATTTTCAAAAAAAAATACAAAAAAATTATAATAAAATCATAAAAAAAACCAAAAATATTTTGTGTTTCGTGTTTGAGTTTGGTGTCAATTGCATATTTTTAATTTTCACTAAAATTTTCGAAAAATTCATGCATAATGTCCTTCATGATCTTCAAGTTATTCTTGATGATCTTCTTTGTTTGATCTTTGCATTTTCCTGTTTTGTGTCTTTTCTTATTTTTCATATGCATTTTCAATTTGTTAGTGTCTAATTATTGAAAATTTCTAAGTTTGGTGTCTTGCATGTTTTTCTTTTCTTAAAAATTTTCAAAAAATAAGTCTTGATGTTCATCTTGACATTCAAAGTGTTCTTGGTGTTCATCTTGACATTCAAAGTGTTCTTGCATGCATCATGTGTTTTGATCTTGAATTTTCATGTTTTGCATCATTTTTATGTTTTTCTCTCTCCTCATTAAAAATCAAAAATAAAAAAATACCTTTTCCTTATTCTTCTCATAAATTTCGAATATTTGAGTTGACTTATTCAAACATTTTTAAAATTTAGTTGTTTCTTATGAGTCAAGTCAAATTTTCAATTTCATAATCCTATCTTTTCAAAACCTTTTCAAAAATCAAATCTTTTTCATTTTTCTTTCATTTTTTTCGAAAATTTTAAAAATTGATTTTCAAAATCTTTTTCTTATTTTTATTTCATATTTTTTAAAATCTTTACTAACAATTAATGTGATTGATTCAAAATTTTAAGTTATTACTTGCCTAGTAAGAAAGGTTCAATCTTTAAATTTTAAAATCATATCTTTTTGTTTCTTGTTAGTCAAGTAATTAACTTTAATTTCAAAAATCAAATCTTTTTAAATTTCTTTTTCTAAATCTCTTTCAAAATAAATTTCAATCACATCTTTTTCAAAACTTAATTTCAAAATCTTTTCTAACTTCTTATCTTTTCAAATTTGATTTTCAAATCTTTTTCAATTAACTACTTGACTTTTTGGTTTAATTTTAAAAGTTTTCTATTTCAATCATATCTTTTTCAAAACCACCTAACTAATTTTCTCTCTCTAATTTTCGAAAACTCCTCCCCACTTTTTCAAAATTCCTTTTTAATTAACTAATTGTCTTAAAATTTAATTTTATTTTATTCCTTTTTATAATTTTCGAATACTAACTAATAATTAAAATAAAAATAAAAATATTTTTCCTTTTATTTTAATTTAAATTTCGAATTTTTCTCTTCTTCTTCTTCTATTCTTCTCTTCTTCTACTCACACAAAGGAATCTCTATACTGTGACATAGATGATTTCTCTTCTTTTCTGTTTTCTTCTTTTTCATATGACCAAGAACAGGGATAAAGAAATTCTTGTTGAAGCTAATCCTAAACCTGAAAGGACTCTTAAGAGGAAACTAAGAGAAGTTAAAGCACAACCCTCTAGAGAGGACCTGACAGAAATTTTCGAAAAAGAAGGAGACATGGCCGAACCCAATAACAATGGTGGAGATGCAAGGAAAATGCTTGGTGACTTTATTGCAACCTCTTC
The DNA here is from genome assembly GCF_000816755.2 of Arachis ipaensis. Lineage (NCBI taxonomy): Eukaryota > Viridiplantae > Streptophyta > Magnoliopsida > Fabales > Fabaceae > Arachis > Arachis ipaensis. Next base: position 49,451,633 of record NC_029786.2, on the reverse strand, counting down.
TAACTTCTACGGAAGAAGCATCTCAATTCCTACCATTGGAGCAAACAACTTTGAGCTTAAGCCTCAATTAGTTTCTCTAATGCAACAGAATTGCAAGTTTTATGGACTTCCATTGGAAGATCCTCATTAGTTTTTAGCTGAATTCCTGCAAATCTGTGACACTGTCAAGACCAATAAAGTTGATCCTGAGGTCTACAGGCTTATGCTTTTCCCTTTTGCTGTAAGAGACAGAGCTAGAACATGGTTGGATTCACAACCTAAGGAAAGCCTGAACTCTTGGGAAGAGCTGGTCAGTGCTTTCCTGGCCAAATTCTTTCCACCTCAAAAGATGAGCGAGCTTAGAGTGAAAATCCAAACCTTCAGACAGAAGGAAGGAGAGTTCCTCTATGAAGTTTGGGAAAGATATAAGCAACTGATCAAAAGGTGTCCTACTGACATGCTTCCAGAATGGAGCATCATAAGTATATTCTATGACGGTCTGTCAGAATTGTCAAAAATGTCATTGGACCATTCTGCAGGAGGATCTCTTCACGTGAAAACCCCTGCAGAAGTTCAGGAACTCATTGAAATGGTTGCAAATAACCAATTCATGTACACCTTTGAGAGGAATCCTGTGAACAATGGGACGCCTCAGAAGAAGGGAGTTCATGAAATTGATATTCCGAATGCCATATTGGCTCAGAACAAAATATTGACTCAGCAAGTCAATATAATTTCTCAGAGTCTGAATGGATTGCAAGCTGCATCCAACAGTACTAAAGAGGCATCTTCTGAAGAAGAAGCTTATGATCCTGAGAACCCTGCAATAGCAAAGGTGAATTACATGGGAGAACCCTATGGAAACACCTATAATCCTTCATAGAGAAATCATCCAAATTTCTCATGAAAGGACCAACAGAAGCCTCAACAAGGCTCAATAATAATGGTGGAAGAAATAGGTTTAGCAATAGCAAGCCTTTTCCATCATCTTCTCAGCAACAGACAGAGAATTCTGAACAGAGCCATTTTGGCCTGGCAACCATAGTCTCTGATCTATCCAAGACCACACTAAGTTTCATGAATGAAACAAAGTCCTCCATTAGAAATTTGGAGGCATAGGTGGGTCAGCTGAGTAAGAAGATTACTGAAACTCCTCCCAATACTCTCCCAAGCAATACAGAAGAAAATCCCAAGAGAGAGTGCAAGGCCATAACCTTACTTGGTGTGGCCGAATGCCCAGAGGAGGAGGAGGATGTGAATCCCAGTGAGGAAGACCTCTTGGGACGTCCTTTGGACAGAAAGGAGTTCCCTTTTGAGGAACCAAAGGAATCTGAGGCTCATACAGAGACCCTAGAGATTCCATTGGACCTCCTTCTGCCATTCATGAGCTCTGATGAATACTCTTCCTTTGAAGAGGATGAAGACACCATTGCAGAGTAAGTTGCTAAGTATCTAGGAGCAATCATGAAGTTGAATGCCAGTTTATTTGGTAATGAGACTTGGGAGGATGAACCCCCCTTGCTCACCAATGAACTAAGTGCACTAATGAGGCAGACATTGCCTCAGAAGAAACCGGATCCCGGAAAGTTCTTCATACCTTGTACCATAGGCACCATGACCTTTGAGAAAGCTCTGTGTGACATTGGGTCAGGGATAAACCTTATGTCACTCTCTGTAATGGAGAAAATGGGAATCTTTGAGGTACAAGCTGCAAGAATCTCATTAGAGATGGCAAATAAATCAATGAAACATGCTTATGGACTAGTAGAGGACGTGTTAGTAAAAGTTGAAGGCTTTTACATCCCTGCTGATTTCATAATCCTAGACACTGGGAAGGATGAGGATGAATCCATCATCCTTGGCAGACCCTTCCTAGCCACAGCAAAAGTTATGATTGATGTTGACAGAGGAGAGTTGGTCCTTCAGTTGAATGAGGGCTACCTTGTATTTAAGACTCAAGGTTCTCCTTCTGTAACCATGGAGAGGAAGCATGAAAAAGCTTCTCTCAATACAGAGTCAAACAAAATCCCCACATTCAAACTCTAAGTTTGGTGTTGGAAAGCCACAACCAAACTCTAAGTTTGGTGTTAAGAGGCCCCAACATTGCTCTGATCTTCTGTGAGGCTCCATGAGAGCTCACTGTCAAGTTATTGACATTAAAGAAACGCTTGTTGGGAGGCAATCGAATGTTATTTAATTATATCTATTCATTTTCCATTGCTATTTTATGTTTTCTTTAGGTTGATGATCATGTGAAGTCATAAAAACTACTGAAAAATCAAAAACAAAATGAAAAAATAGCATTAAAAACAGCTCACCCTGGAGGAAGAGCTTACTGGCATTTAAACGCCAGTAAGAAGCATCAAACTGGCATTTAACGCCAGAAAGAAGCATCAAGCTGGCGTTAAATGCCAGAAACAAGCGCCAGACTGGCGTTTAACGCCAGAACAGAGCATGGAATTGGCGTTTAACGCCAAGAATGGGAGAAAAGCTGGCGTTAAACGCCAGAAACAAGCAGCAAGCTGGCGTTTAACATCAGACATGCATTCTAAGGGCGTTTTGCACGCCTACTTGGAGCAGGGATGCTAAGTCCTTGACCCCTCAGGATCTGTGGACCCCACAGGATCCCCACCTACCACACCTCTTCTTCTCTCCTCTTCACACCTTCTTATAACACTCTTCCCCAAATACCCTTCACCAATCACCTTATTACCTCTTCCCCAAATACCCTTCACCAATCACCTTATTACCTCTTCCCCATAAACCCCACCTACCTCCAAATTCAAATTCCTTTCCCTCCCAAACCCAACCCTAATGGCCGAAACCTAACCTTCCCCCCACCCCTATATAAACCCCTTAACACTACTCCATTTTACACATCACAACCACTACTTCTCCCCCTTGGCCGAATATACTCTCTCACTCTATCTCCTCTATTTTCTTCTTCTTCTACTACTTTTTTTCTTCTTTTGCTCGAGGATGAGCAAACCTTTTAAGTTTGGTGTGGTAAAAGCATTGTTTTTTGTTTTTCCATAACCATCAATGGCACCTAAGGCCAGAGAAACCTCAAGAAAGAGGAAAGGGAAGGCAATTGCTTCCACCTCTGAGTCATGGAAGATGGAGAGATTCATCTCAAAGGTCCATCAAGACCACTTCTATGAAGTTGTGGCCAAGAAAAAGGTGATCCCTGAGGTCCCTTTTAAGCTCAAAAAGAGCGAGTATCCAGAGATCCGACAAGAGATTAGAAGAAGAGGATGGGAAGTTGGTGCACGAAATTGTGATCATCAATGGCACCAACAACTTGGTACGCACAATTGTAATCTCAACTCCTTATCACAACTTCGCACAACTAACCAGCAAGTGCACTGGGTCGTCCAAGTAATAAACCTTACGTGAGTAAGGGTCGATCCCATGGAGATTGTCGGCCTGAAGCAAGCTATGGTCACCTTGTAAATCTCAGTCAGGCGGATTCAAATGGGTATGGTGAATTGATAATAAAAACATAAATAAAATATAAACTGGGATAGAGATACTTATGTAATTCATTGGTGAGAATTTCAGATAAGCGTATAGAGATGCTTTCGTTCCTCCTGAACCTCTGCTTTCCTGCTGTCTTCATCGAATCATTCCTACTCCTTTCCATGGCAAGCCTTATGTAGGGCATCACCGTTGTCAATGGCTACAACCCATCCTCTCTATGAAAATGGTCCAATGCGCTGTCACTGCATGGCTAATCATCTGTCGATTCTCGATCATACTGGAATAGGATTTACTATCCTTTTGCGTCTGTCACTACGCCCAGCACTCGCGAGTTTGAAGCTCATCACAGCCATCCCTTCCCAGATCCTACTCGAAATACCACAGACAAGGTTTAGACTTTCCGGATCTCAAGAATGGCCATCCATGGGTTCTAACTTATACCACAAAGATTCTAATATCTTGGACTCGGTCCCCTGTATTAGATATCTAAGAGATATTCATTCTAGCTTGTTTGCATGTAGAACGGAAGTGTTTGTCAGGCACGCGTTCATAAGTGAGAATGATGATGAGCGTCACATAATCATCACATTCATCATGTTCTTGGGTGCAAATGGATATCTTAGAAGCGGAATAAGTTGAATTGAATAGAAAAACAGTAGTACTTTGCATTAATCCATGAGGAACAGTAGAGCTCCACACCTTAATCTATGGAGTGTAGAAACTCTACCGTAGAAAATACATAAGTGATAAGGTCCAGGCATGGCCGAATGGCCAGCCCCCAAACATGATCTAAAGATAAAACTAAAGATGTAAAGATAATAGTAAAAAGTCCTATTTGTACTAAACTAGTTACTAGGGTTTACAGAAATAAGTAAATAGTGCAAAAATCCACTTTCGGGGCCCACTTGGTGTGTGCTTGGGCTGAGCATTGAGCTTTACACGTATAGAGGTCTTTCTTGAAGTTGAACGCCAGTTTGTAACCTGTTTCTGGCGTTTAACTCCACTTTGCAACCTGTTTCTGGCGTTTGACTCCAAAATGCAGCATGGAACTGGCGTTCAATGCTAGTTTACGTCGTCTATCCTTAATCAAAGTTTGGACTATTATATATTTCTGGAAAGCCCTAGATGTCTACTTTCCAACGCAATTAAGAGCGCGACATTTGGAGTTCTGTAGCTCTAGAAAATCCACTTTGAGTGCACGGAGGTCAGAATCCAACAGCATCTGCAGTCCTTCTTCAACCTCTGAATCTGATTTTTGCTCAAGTCCCTCAATTTCAGCCAGAAAATACCTGAAATCACAGAAAAACACACAAACTCATAGTAAAGTCCAGAAATGTGAATTTTAATTAAAAATAATAAAAATATACTAAAAACTAACTAAATTATACTGAAAACTATGTAAAAACAATGCCAAAAAGCGTATAAATTATCCGCTCATCACAACACCAAACTTAAATTGTTGCTTGTCCCCAAGCAACTAAAAATCAAATAGGATAAAAAGAAGAGAATATACTATAAATTCCAAAATATCAATGAAACTTAGCTCCAATCAGATGAGCAGGACTTGTAACTTTTTGCCTCTTGAATAGTTTTGGCATCTCACTTTATCCATTGAAGTTCAGAATGAATGGCATCTATAGGAACTTAGAATTCAGATAGTGTTATTGATTCTCCTAGTTCAGTATGTTGATTCTTGAACACAGACATTCTTTCAAGAGCCAACATATTTAACATTCATAAACATCAACTTCAAAAGACATATGCACTGTTCAAGCATTCATTCAAAAAACAAAAGGTATTGTCACCACATCAAAGTAATTAAACTAGTTTCAAGGATGAATTCGAAACCATGTACTTCTTGTTCTTTTGTTTTTAGAACAATTTTCATTTAAGAGAGGTGATGGATTCATATTCATAACTTTAAGGCATAGACACTTAGACACTAATGATCATGTAATAAGACACAAATATAAATAAACATAAAGCTCAGAAATCGAAAAACAGGAAATAAATAGACAAGGAGATTAAGGAATGAGTCCACCTTAGTGAGGGTGGCGTCTTCCTCTTCTTGAAGAACCAATGGTGCTCTTGAGCTCCTCTATGTCTCTTCCTTGCCTTTGTTGCTCCTCCCTCATAGTTCTTTGATCTTCTCTAATCTCATAGAGGATGATGGAGTGCTCTTGATGTTCCACCCTTAGTTGTCCCATGTTAGAACTTAATTCTCATAGGGAAGTGTTGATTTGCTCCTAATAATTCTGTGGAGGAAAGTGCATCCCCTGAGGCATCTCAGGGATTTCATGGTGAGGAATCTCCTCATGCTCATGTGGAGGTCCATGATCTCTTGTTTGCTCCATCCTTTTCTTAGTGATGGGCTTATCCTCTTCAATGAGGATGTCTCCCTCTATGTCAATTCCAGCTGAATTGCAGAGGTGGCAAATGAGGTGAGGAAAGGCTAACCTTGCCAAATTAGAGGACTTGTCAGCCACCTTGTAGAGTTCTTGAGGTAAGATCTCATGAACTTCCACTTCCTCCCCAATCATGATGCTATGGATCATGATGGCCCAGTCTACAGTAACTTCAGACCAGTTGCTAGTAGGAATGATTGAGCGTTGAATGAACTCCAACCATCCTCTAGCTACTGGTTTGAGGTCAAGCTTTCTTAGTTGAACCGGCTTGCCTTTTGAGTCAATTTTCCATTGAGCTCCGTCCACACATATGTCCATGAGGACTTGGTCCAACCTTTGATCAAAGTTGACTCTTCTAGTGTAGGGGCGTGCGTTTTCTTCCATCATTGGCAAGTTGAACGCCAACCTTACATTTTCCAGACTGAAATTTAAGTAATTCCCCCGAACCATGGTGAGCCAATTCTTTGGATTTGGGTTCACACTTTGATCATGGTTCCTAGTGATCTATGCATTTGTATAGAACTCTTGAACCATTAAGATCCCGAGTTGTTGAATGGGGTTGGTGAGAACTTCCCAACCTCTTCTTTGAATCTCAAGTTGGATCTCTGGATACTCATTCCTTTTGAGTTTGAAAGGAACCTCAGGGATCACTTTCTTCTTGGCCACAACTTCATAGAAGTGGTCTTGATGGACCTTAGAGATGAATCTCTCCATCTCCCATGACTCAGAGGTGGAAGCAATTGCCTTCCCTTTCCTCTTTCTAGAGGTTTCTCTGGCCTTAGGTGCCATGAATGGTTATGGAAAAATAAAAAGCTATGCTTTTACCACACCAAACTTAAAATGGTTGCTCGTCCCCGATCAAAAGAAGAAAGAAAGAAGTAGAAGAAGAAGAAAAATGGGGGGAGAGAGAGAGAGAGACGGTTTCGGCCAAGGGGAAGAAGAGAGGGTTTTGTTGTGTGAAAATGAAGTGGGAATTAGGGGTTTATATAGGAGTGGGGAGGGGTTTAGGGTTCGGCCATTTATGGTTGGGTTTGGGAGGGAAATTATTTTGAATTTAAAGGTAGGTGGGGTTTTTGGGGAAGAGAGGATGGATGTGATTGGTGAAGAGGTGATGGGGAAGAGTGATTGAGTTGATTGGTGAGGGGTATTTAGGGAAGAGAGTTATGGAAAGGTGTGAACAGGAGAAAAGAAGTAGGTGGGGATCCTATGGGGTCCACAGATCCTGAGGAAATCCTGTGGGGTCCACAGATCCTGAGGTGTTTGAGGATTTCTCATCCCTTCACCTTTTAGGCGTGTAAAACGCCCTGTATATACAATCCTGGCGTTTAACGCCAGACTGCAGCATGTTTCTGGCGTTAAACGCCACTTCCATGCTTGTTTTTGGCGTTCAATGCCAGTCCATAGCATGTTTTTGGCGTTGAACGCTAGTATGGTGCATGTTTCTGGCGTTAAACGCCAGTCTGATGCTTGTTTCTGGCGTTTAACGCCAACTTTCCTCTGGGTGCAATCCTGGCATTTAAATGCCAGACTGCTGCTTATTTCTGGCATTTAACGCCAGTTTCATGCTCTGTTCTGGCGTTAAACGCCAGCCAGATGCTCCTTACTGGCGTTTAAACACCAGTAAGTCCTTCCTCTAGGGTGTGCTGTTTTTAATGCTGTTTTTCATTCTATTTTTTATTTTTTTGTAGTTTTTGTGACTTCACATGATCATCAACCTAATAAAACACGAAATAATAAAATAGATATAATTTAAATAACATTGGGTTGCCTCCCAACAAGCGTTTCTTTAATGTCAATAGCTTGACAGTGGGCTCTCACGGAGCCACACAGGTGATCAGGTCAATTTTGTAGACTCCCAACACCAAACTTAGAGTTTGGATGTGAGGATCCAACACCAAACTTAGAGTTTGGCTGAGGCCTCCCAACACCAAACTTAGAGTTTGATTGTGGGGGCTTTGGTTGACTCTGCACCGAGAGAAGCTTTTCATGCTTCCTCTCCATGGTTACAGAAGGAGATCCTTGAGTTTTAAACACAAGGTAGTCCTCATTCAGTTGAAGGACCAACTCTCCTCTGTCCACATCAATCACAGCTCTTGCTGTGGCTAGGAAGGGTCTTCCAAGGATGATGGATTCATCCTCATCCTTCCCAGTGTCTAGGATTATGAAATCAGTAGGGATGTAAAGGCCTTCAACCTTTACTAACACGTCCTCTACTTGTCCATAAGCTTGTTTTCTTGAGTTGTCTGCCATCTCTAATGAGATTCTGGCAGCTTGCACCTCAAAGATTTCCAGTTTCTCCATTACAGAGAGTGGCATGAGGTTTATCCCTGACCCAAGGTCACACAGAGCCTTCTCAAAGGTCATGGTGCCTATGGTACAAGGTATTAAGAAATTTCCAGGATCCTATTTCTTCTGAGGCAATCTCAGTTGATCCAGATCACTCAGTTCATTGATGAGAAAGGGAGGTTCATCTTCCCAAGTCTCATTACCAAATAATTTGGCATTCAGCTTCATGATTGCACCAAGGTACTTAGCAACTTGCTCTTCAGTAATGTCTTCATTCTCTTCAGAAGAAGAGTACTCATCAGAGCTCATGAAGGGCAGAAGAAGGTTTAATGGAATCTCTGTGGTCTCTAGGTGAGCCTCAGATTCCTTTAGGTCCTCATTGAGCGTCCCAGGAGGTCTTCCTCACTGGGATTCACATCCTCTCCTTCCTTTGTAAGTTCGGCGATGATGGTTAAATCTATGGCCTTGCACTCTTTCTTTTGATTCTCTTCTGTATTGCTTGGGAGAGTACTAGGAGGAGTTTCAGTGACTCTTTTACTCAGCTGGCCCACTTGTGCCTCCAAATTTCTAATGGAGGACCTTGTTTCATTCATGAAACTCACAGTGGCCTTAGATAGATCAGAGACTATATTTGCTAAGGTAGATGGATTCTGCTCAGAATTCTCTGTCTGTTGCTGAGTGGATGATGAAAAAGGTTTGCTATTGCTAAACCTGTTTCTTCCACCATTATTAAAGCCTTGTTGAGGCTTTTGTTGATTCTTCCATGAGAAATTTGGATGATTTCTCCATGAGGGATTATAGGTGTTTCCATAGGGTTCACCCATGTAATTCACCTATGTTATTGTAGGGTTCTCAGGATCATAAGCTTCTTCTTCAGAAGATGCCTCTTTAGTACTGTTGGATGATTCCTTCAATCCATTCAGACTCTGAGAGATCATATTGACTTGCTGAGTCAATATTTTGTTCTGAGCCAATATGGCATTCAGAGTATCAATTTCAAGAACTCCCTTCCTCTGAGGCGTCCCATTACTCACAGGATTCCTTTCAGAAGTGTACATGAACTGGTTATTTTCAACTATGTCAATGAGTTCTTGAGCGTTTGCAGGCGTTTTCTTTAGGTGAATGGATCCACCTGCAGAATGGTTCAATGACATCTTTGATAATTCAGACAGACCATCATAGAATATATCCAGGATGGTCCATTCTGAAAGCATGTCAGAAGGACACTTTTTGGTCAGTTCCTTGTATCTCTCGCAAGCTTCATAGAGGAATTCACCTTCCTTTTGTCTGAAGGTTTGAACATCCACTCTAAGCTTACTAAGCTTTTGAGGAGGAAAGAACTTGGCTAAGAAAGCCGTGACCAGCTTATCCCAAGAGTTCAGGCTGTCTTTAGGTTGAGAGTCCAACAATATTCTAGCTCTGTCTCTTACAGCAAATGGGAAAAGCATAAGCCTGTAGACCTCGGGGTCAACCCCATTGGTCTTAACAGTATCACAGATCTGCAAGAATTCAGTTAAGAACTGAAAGGGATCTTCGGATGAAAGTCCATAAAACTTGCAATTCTGTTGCATCAGAGAAACTAATTGAGGTTTCAGCTCAAAATTGTTTGCTCCAATAGTAGGGATTGAGATGCTTCTTCCATGTAAATTGGAATTAGGTGCAGTAAAGTCACCAAGCATCTTCCTTGCATTGTTGTTATTTTCAGCCATGTCTCCTTATTTTTCGAAAATTTCTGTCAGATTTTCTCCAGAGAGTTGTGCTTTAGCTTCCATTAGCTTCCTATTTATAGTTCTTTCAGGTTCAGGATCGGCTTCAACAAGAATGTTCTTATCCTTGTTCCTGCTCATATGAAAAAGAAGAGAACACAAAAGAAAATATGGAATCCTCTATGTCACAGTATAGAGATTTCTTATGCAAGTATAAGAAGAGAAGAATGTAAGAAGGAGAAGAGGAAAAATTCGAACACAGAGAGGGGGATGGGGTTCGAATTTTTGGGTGGAGGAGAAGTGTTAGTAGATGAATAAATAAATAGAAGGAGGTGAGGAAGAGAAGAATTCGAAAATTTAAATAAAATAAAATAAAAATATTTTAAAATTAAAGTTAAAATTCAAAAATTAAAATTGAAATCAAATTAAATTGAAATTAAAACAATTAGTTAATTAAAAAGGAAATTTGAAAAAGAGGGAAGGGATTTTCGAAAATTAGAGAGGGAGTTAGTTAGGTAGTTTTGAAAAAGATAAGAATCAAACAAAAAGTAAAGTGGTTAATTGAAAAAGATTTGAAAATCAAATTTGAAAAGATAAAAAGTTAGAAAAGATTTTGAAATTAAATTTTGAAAAGATGTGATTGAAATTTATTTTGAAAAAGATTTGAAAAATAATTTTAAAAAGATTTGATTTTGAAAATTAAAGTTGATTACTTGACTAACAAGAAACAAAAAGATTTGATTTTAAAATTTAAAGATTGAACCTTTCTTATTAGGCAAGTAACAAACTTAATATTTTTGCATCAATCACATTAATTGTTAGCATTGAATTCGAAAATATGGAATAAAAATAAGAAAAAGATTTTGAAAATTAATTTGAAATTTTCAAAAATATGAAAGACAAATGAAAAAAAAGTTTGATTTTTGAAAAAGATTTGAAAAAGATAGGAGTTTTAAATTGAAAATTTGATTTGACTCATAAGAAACAACTAGATTTTAAAAAGTTTTGAAAAAGTCAACTCAAATTTTCGAAATTTATGAGTGAAATAAGAGAAAGATATTTTTTTTTATTTTTGAATTTTCAATGAAGAAAGAGAAAAACAACCCAAAGACTCAAAACATGAAAATTATGAATCAAAATAACTAATGCATGCAAGAACACTTTGAATGTAAAGATGAACACCAAGAACACTTTGAAGATCAAGATGAACATCAAGACTTATTTTTGAAAATTTTTAAGAAAAGAAAAACATGCAAGACACCAAACTTAGAAATTTTTAATATTTAGACACTAAGAATTCAAGAATGCATATGAAAAACAAGAAAAGACACAAAACAAGAAAGTTTAAAGATCAAACAAGAAGACTTATCAAGAAAAACTTGAAGATCATGAAGAACAAGAAAGAAACTCAATGCATGTGTTTTCGAAAAATTTTTAAGAAAAATAAAAGGATGCAATTGACACCAAACTTAAAAATTGACACAAGACTCAAATAAGAAACACAAAATTATTTTTGATTTTATGATTTTATTAATTTTTTTCGAAAATTATTTTGGGAAAACGAAAAAGAAGAAATTTTTTTTTTGTATTTTTCGAAAATAAGAAATAAAAAGCTTAAAATTAAAATAAAATTACCTAATCTGAGCAACAAGATGAACCGTCGGTTGTCCAAACTCGAACAATCCCCGGCAATGGCGCCAAAAACTTGGTGCACGAAATTGTGATCATCAATGGCGCCAACAACTTGGTACGCACAATTGTAATCTTAACTCCTTATCACAACTTCGCACAACTAACCAGCAAGGTCACTGGGTCGTCCAAGTAATAAACCTTACGTGAGTAAGGGTCGATCCCACGGAGATTTTCGGCCTGAAGCAAGCTATGGTCACCTTGTAAATCTCAGTCAGGCGGATTCAAATGGGTATGGTGAATTGATAATAAAAACATAAATAAAATATAAACTGGGATAGAGATACTTATGTAATTCATTGGTGAGAATTTCAGATAAGCGTATAGAGATGCTTTCGTTCCTCGTGAACCTCTGCTTTCCTGCTGTCTTCATCCAATCATTCCTACTCCTTTCCATGGCAAGCTTTATGTAGGGCATCACCGTTGTCAATGGCTACATCCCATCCTCTCTGTGAAAATGGTCCAATGCGCTGTCACTGCATGGCTAATCATCTGTCGGTTCTCGATCATACTGGAATAGGATTTACTATCCTTTTGCGTCTGTCACTACGCCCAGCACTCGGGAGTTTGAAGCTCGTCACAGCCATCCCTTCCCAGATCCTACTCGAAATACCACAGATAAGGTTTAGACTTTCCGGAACTCAAGAATGGCCATCCATGGGTTCTAACTTATACCACGAAGATTCTAATATCTCGGACTCAGTCCCCTGTATTAGATACCTAAGAGATATTCATTCTAGCTTGTTTGCATGTAGAACGGAAGTGTTTATCAGGCACGTGTTCATAAGTGAGAATGATGATGAGCGTCACATAATCATCACATTCATCATGTTCTTGGGTGCGAATGGATATCTTAGAAGCAGAATAAGTTGAATTAAATAGAAAAATAGTAGTACTTTGCATTAATCCATGAGGAACAGCAGAGCTCCACACCTTAATCTGTGGAGTGTAGAAACTCTACCGTGGAAAATACATAAGTGATAAGGTCCAGGCATGGCCGAATGGCCAGCCCCCAAACATGATCTAAAGATAAAACTAAAGATGTAAAGATAATAGTAAAAAGCCCTATTTATACTAAACTAGTTACTAGGGTTTACAGAAATAAGTAAATAGTGCAGAAATCCACTTCCGGAGCCCACTTGGTGTGTGCTTGGGCTGAGCATTGAGCTTTACACGTATAGAGGTCTTTCTTGGAGTTGAATGCCAGTTTGTAACATGTTTCTGGCGTTTAACTCCACTTTGCAACCTGTTTCTGGCGTTTGACTCCAGAATGCAGCATGAAACTGGCGTTCAACGCCAGTTTACATCGTCTATCCTTAATCAAAGTATGGACTATTATATACTGCAGGAAAGCCCTGGATGTCTACTTTTCAACGCAATTGAGAGCGCACCATTTGAAGTTCTGTAGCTCCAGAAAATCCACTTTAAGTGCAGGGAGCTCAGAATCCAACAGCATCTGCAGTCCTTCTTCAATCTCTGAATCTGATTTTTGCTCAAGTCCCTCAATTTCATCCAGAAAATACTTGAAATCACAGAAAAACACACAAACTCATAGTAAAATCCAGAAATGTGAATTATAATTAAAAACTAATAAAAATATACTAAAAACTAACTAAATTATACTGAAAACTATGTAAAAACAATGCCAAAAAGCGTATAAATTATCCGCTCATAAAAAGTTCTCTCTAATCCTATTCAACAAGTCGGAATCTTAATGGTTCAAGAGTTCTAAGCAAACGCATGGATCACTAGGAACCATGATCAAAGTATGAACCCAAACCCAAAGAACTGGCTTACAATGGTTCGGGGAAAATACTTAGATTTCAGTCTGGAAAATGTAAGGTTGGCATACAACTTGCCAATGGTGCAAGAAAACGCACACCCCTACACTAGAAGGGTCAACTTTGATCAAAGGTTGGACCAAGTTCTCATGGACATATGTGTGGAAGGAGCTCATTGGAAAGTTGACTCAAGAGGCAAGCCAGTTCAATTGAGAAGACCAGACCTTAAGCCTGTAGCTAGAGGATGGTTGGAGTTCATCCAACACTCAATTATTCCTACTAGCAACCGGTCTGAAGTTACTGTAGACCGGGCCATCATGATCCATAGTATCATTATTGGGGAGGATGTGGAAGTTCATGAGATTATACCTCAAGAACTCTACAAGGTGGCTGACAAGTCCTCCACTTTGGCAAGGTTAGCCTTTCCTCACCTCATTTGCCACCTCTGCAATTCGGCTGGAATTGACATAGAGGGAGACATCCTCATTGATGAGGACAAGCCCATCACTAAGAAAAGGATGGAGCAAACAAGAGATCATGGACCTCAACAAGAGCATGAGGAAATTCCTCACCATGAAATCCCTAAGATGCCTCAGGGGATGCACTTCCCTCCACAAAACTATTGGGAGCAAATCAACACCTCTCTAGGAGAATTAAGTTCCAACATGGGACAACTAAGGATGGAACACCAAGAGCACTCTATCATTCTCCATGAGATTAGAGAAGATCAAAGAGCTATGAGGGAGGAGCAACAAAGACAAGGAAGAGACATAGAGGAGCTCAAGAGCACCATTGGTTCTTCAAGAAGAGGAAGACGCCACCCTCACTAAGGTGGACCCGTTCCTTAATCTCCTTATTCTTATTTTCCTGTTTTTTGGTTTTTGAGCCTTATGTTTTATTTATGTTTGTGTCTTTACTATATGATCATTAGTTTTTAAGTGTCTATGTCTTAAAGCTATGAATGTCCTATGAATTCATCACCACTCTTAAATGAAAAATGCTTTTAATCACAAAAGAACAAGAAGTACATGATTTCGAATTCATCCTTGAAATTAGTTTAATTATTTTGATGTGGTGACAATACTTTTTGTTTTCTGAATGAATGCTTGAACAGTGCATATGTCTTTTGAATTTGTTGTTTATGAATGTTAAAATTGTTGGCTCTTGAATGAATGATGAAAAAGGAAAAATGTTATTTGATGATCTAAAAAATCATAAAAATGATTCTTGAAGCAAGAAAAAGCAGTGAATAGAGAAAATCTTGCGAAAAAAAAAGAAGGAGAAAAAAAAGAAAGAAAAAGAAAAAAAGCAAGCAAAAAAAGTCAATAGCCCTTAAAACCAAAAGGCAAGGGTAAAAGGGATCCAAGTCTTTGAGCATCAGTGGATAGGAGGGCCCAAAGGAATGAAATACTGGCCTAAGCGGCTAAACCAAACTGTCTCTAACCATGTGCTTGTGGCGTGAAGGTGTCAAGTGAAAAGCTTGAGATTGAGCGGTTAAAGTCGAGGTCTAAAGCAAAAACAAAGTGTGCTTAAGAACCCTGGACACCTCTAATTGGGAACTTTAGCAAAGCTGAATCACAATCTGAAAAGGTTCACCTAATTATGTGTCTGTGGCATTTATGTATCCGGTGGTAATACTGGAAAACAAAGTGCTTAGGGCCATGGCCAAGACTCATAAAGTAGCTGTGTTCAAGAATCAACATACTGAACTAGGAGAATCAATAACACTATCTGAATTCTGAGTTCCTGATGCGCACGGAAACTTGTCTCTCAACAATTTTCCTTCGGCAAGTGTACCGAATTGTCGTCAAGTAAAAACTCACAATAGACTGAGGTCAAATCCCACAGGGATTGATTGTTCAAGCAACTTTAATTAGAGGAATGTTCTAGTTGAGCGAAGCAGAATTTGGGTTGAGTGTTGCAGAAAATTAAATGGCGAGAAAGTAAATAGCAAAAAATGTAAATGCCGAAAGTAAAGGGCTGAAAGTAAATGACGGAAGGTAAATTGCAGAATTTAAATGGGAATGGGGAAGATGCTCATAAAAGTAAATTGCAGAAATTAAAGAGAATGACAAGAGAAAAGAAAGAAGAAGAAGAATGAAAACTACAATTGATCCATTGAATTGTAACAGAGCTCCCTAACCCAATGAAAGGGGTTTAGTTGTTCATAGCTCTAGAAATAGAAAACAAAGATGGAGAATACATCATAAAAATTAGAACTAGAAGTACAGAGAAAGTAAAGTATACAGAGAGTAGTTCCCAATTTCCAAATCCCCCAAAAAGCCCTTTTCTAATTCAAAACTACCCCTATATATACTACTCTTCTGAACTTCTAGTTCGTTCTTCAAGTCTTGGATATGGGCCTTTGGATCTTGAGTTTGAAGCAGTTATCTTCTGCAGTGGGCTTAGCTTTACTTGCAATTCCAACGTTAGTGACAAAGGTGAGTGTCACCAACGTTGGCGATTCTTGCTCCCTCCACGTTAGCTTCCACGTTAACTAAGTTAACGTGGGAGTTAACGTGGCTCATTGTGGCTTAGCTCGACGTTAGTGACAAAGGTAAGTGTCACTAACGTTGGCTTCTCTTTTGCTTCTCAACGTTAGAGTCCACGTTAACTGAGTTAACGTGGCTCTTAACGTGGCCAATTGTGAGCTTGGTCCAACATTAGTGACAAAGGTAAGTGTCACTAACGTTGGCTTCATTTCTTTCTTCCACGTTAGAGTTTACGTTAACTTAGTTAACGTGACTCTTAACGTGGGCTATTATGGCTTCAAGGGCGTTATTGGCGATTACTTTTCTCATTAACTTTGTAAGTTAGCTCCCATTCCACATTAGAGGTCACATTAGTTAGACTAACGTGGCTGCTAACGTGGTTCTTCCTTGCTTCCTTTGTCCTGAAACCAAGTAATAAAGTGCATCAAAGCTCTAGTCCCAGTCATGGGAAATGCACCATCCAATTTGTCATTAAATTCATGCAAAATCCTCATGAAATCATGTAAAGTGCACAATGTATGCTTGAATCAAGATGTAAGTGAAATTCTACCCAAAACTTGCTTATTCCCTAGGAAAATGCATGAAACTACCCTAAAAATAATAAAGAAAGGGTCAGTGAAACTGGCCAAAATGCCCTGGCATCACAACACCAAACTTAAAGCTTGCTTGTCCCTAAGCAAGTACTGGAACAAGAGAATGATGAATGGAATGGCAAGAGAAATGAGTCATTATTGTGGAAGTTATGTCCTTTGGTTTTATGGTGGTTTCATGCATAGCAACTGATGCCAAGGCATCTTAGGCTAGTTTCACTAGCATTTTTCTGTTAGTTTTAGTTGTTTTATGCATTTTCTTGAGCTTAAAGTAACCATGAATGGTTAAATGAATAACAAAGCAATGAACCATCCAAACAGTATGATTAGTTGTCTTGGGAAAGAAACTACCCATAATTGGAATCCTTCGGAACCTTGGGAAAGGAATGGAGGATTCATGCTAGAGAAGCTTTCTCACAGTGAATTGGATTGGGGTTTGGATGGATATTGTGACATGTAATCCTACCAAATTGTGGTTCATGAAACTGTGTGGTATAATCAGTGATCGAGCATCATCTCTTCTTATGAACATTTAAACCAAGGGATTGGGAATTTGTTTGTTTTTAGAGAGAATTGGTGAGCCAAGGGATTGGGATCCAATCATATAAGATTGCCAAGCAAAATTCAATGAATGCATTGGTTGAGGAAGGGATAAAAGTTGTTTTGATTCGGAGATCTCAATATCTCCTAATACCCAATGAACTCCCCATTTCTGATTTACCACTTTCTCTTTACATTCTGCAATTAAATTTATGCAATCACCCCCATCCCTTTTAATTTCAGCAATTTAGCTTCTCGCTCTTTAATTCATGCAAATTTTATATTCCGCAATTCTCATCTAAATCTTGATTCCGCTCAACTAGAACATACTTCTAATCCGAATTGCTCACTCAACCAATCCTTGTGGGATTCGACCTCACTCTTTTGTGAGTTTTTTTACTTGACGATAACCGGTGCACTTGCCGGAAGGAATTTTGCCGATCGTGCAATTTCCTAAATCGTAGCATATCAAGTTTATGCACATCAGCAACTTAGGTTCATTCCTTCACTGGCTTTCAGACCTTTATCATGTCCTAGAACACTCACTTGATTGCATCCCATGAGACTTTTATTCATTGATCCTTTTTGTTATTTCAGGGCTTGTTTGTGTTCTTAGACTAGGTGCTCTGTGAGGAGGCGACTCTTTAAGATAAGCTTTCAGCCAGCACTCCCGAACCAATTGGTTCAAGGTGCTAGGTGTTGAGACACCCCTAAAAACTTACTCCCTCAAGTCTCTTTCCCCCATACATCCACACCACAGGCACATGGTTTGTTTATTTTCTTTCTTTAGACCTTGGTGTCCAGCACCTCTTTGGGTTACTAAATGTTCTGTAGCAAGGTTGCTCTTGATAGTGGATTTTCAGTTGATAATCCCGGGTTAGTTAACCCAAGTTACCAAGTGATGAAGCACTCCTACGAACTTATTCATCCAAGCAGATCCTTGGTACAGGAGCACCACAGACACATCTCTCAAGTTTCAAACCCTTGGTGCCTAGCCTTATTCTTTATTAACTTTTCTTTCTTTTTCAACTCTTATTGTTCTTTTCCCTTTTTTTCTTATTAGGATCTTGTTATTTAGCTAGTCTCATGGGGTGTGTTTCAAGCATATGATTCAGGCCAGATAGTTATCTTCCCACCCTTGTTGGTGAACTAACTTAGCTAACTTATGACCACATCACAAACTAAGGAATTTACTCCACAATATGAAATCCACTCTGGTCTTTGATAACACACATTCTCTTTTTATTTGATTAGAAAGGACAAGCATACAAGTAAGCAAAGTAAGGATGCATTGACATCTAGACAGCACACTTATGACCTAAGCAGTGAAAAACTTAAAGACAGAATTGAAAATTTCTAACTACCATGGAAGCATGTTCTATTTCATACATGATCTTCCTTATTTAAAGCATTAAAACAAATGGAACAAGGAGGGAACTCCACCACCTTTTACTCATGGGATTGCCCATGCTCTCCCTCTGGCTCGTCTTCGTAGTGCCTACTTGTTGCGCTTGAGCTCCCACATCCTTTGCCTTTTCCAATCAACTTCTTCCAGAAGCCAGCATCTTCCATCTTCTTCTTTAATGTTTCCTTCTGCTGTTTCACCTTCTTTTCTTCTTGTTCTACAAAATCTTTTTGGACCTCATCATAAGTAGGGATGGCATAGTGTAAATTATGCATATGACTAGACATGTAGTTCAACTTGACTTGAGTGTTTATGTGGAACTCCTCCCTATGTAGCTGCCGTTCTTCATTAAGTACACTGAACTCATTGAATGCCTTCGTCTAAGCTAGCTGGCGTTGGTTGAGTTCTTGAAGGCGCTTATCTTGACGCTCCTGTCTTTCAGACACTTGATTGATGGCTTGAGTGAGCTGGGAATAATGTTCCATTTGCTGTTTCTGCCACTCCCCTTGTTGATTCATCTAATTAGAAAGGAGTTCTTCTTGACGATCCATCCTTTGAGCTTGAACATGCAGTTGTTGTTCTTGTCCCTCCATATAGCTCCTTGCTAGTTCCTCAATGGCTCCATGAATGTGATTCAGGTTTATGTTGGTTGGGTCATAATATGCTCTTTGTTGGTATTTTTCCTGATGAGACTCTTCTTGGTGAGCTCCTCCTTTTGGTTTTGGCTTTCCTATGTGAGGTCTTTTTTGTTGTTGGGCTGGTGTCACATAGGTTAGACGCTGAAATGTAATTAGCCTCCCAGGATTTAACCAATCTGGGTTGCTATCCTCGAAGACAACCTTGGCCTTCGTGCATAGTCTGAGGATGGTGCTGGGGTACCAAAGCCTGGCACCCGAATCAATCTTCTCAGCTGCCTCTTGAATCCCCTTAGCTATAAGCTCGTGCACATTGATATCTCCACCTTGTACTAAGCAATGTACCATAGTAGCTCGAGTGACGTTAACCTCGGAATTGTTTGCTGCTGGGAGGATAGATCTTCTCACGAGTTCAAACCATCCCTTGGCTTCAGGGCTGAGGTCTCCTCTCTTGATGAACTTGGGCCTCTTATCCACATACCTTTCCCAGTCAGCTCCTATAACATATATGTCATTCACAATTTGTTCGAGTTCATCATCATCAGGGCTCCTACTTACTCTTGCTTGATAACCGAGCTCATCAAAATGTGGTAATTTCAACTGAAGAGTCCTTGTTATAGCATTGGGGCTGAAATCCACCTCTCTCCCTCTTACATAACTTTTGAAGGTGGGGGCCTTGGTTTTGTCTTCTCTGACCACGTTTGCATAGAACTCTTTGATGAGGTTTGCATTTATCTTCCTCTCCGGGTTCGTAAGCCTTTGCCAACCCCTTTGTTCAATCTTCTCTCGAATCTGTGGGCATTCATCCTCTTCAATTTGGAATGTTAACTCAGGCAGTATCTTCTTGAGCTTTATCCGTTCAAATTCGAGTTCATGGAACGTAGTTTTGAATCTCTTCTCATCGAAAGAAATGCTCTCTACTGGTTCCTTCCTCTTTTGCCTTTTAGAGCTTGATGATGCCATGAGTTTGAGTTTGATGTGTGAAGAGGGTGGAAGGTACGGATAGATAAGGAATTCGGTTGGTTAGGACAAGGTGTGATGAAGGAATTTGGATGCAGAAGGTGTGAAGTGTGAGAAATGGCACTTTGGGTGTGAAGGGGAGGTACGGACTAGGACTCACTTATATAGGGAAGTGAGGAGAGAATGAAAGGTGTGGATTGCTGTGGTGGTTGTTTGATGGATGGTTGGGGTTTTGTGTGGAATAAACACAAGGATTGCCAACTTTATGATGGGGTTGGCTCAGTTTCCAAGTTTGTTCTTCTTCCAATGTTGCATGGCAACCATTCCCAATGCATTCCCCCTTGAGACACGTGCGAAATATTCTTCCTTTTGTGTTATCCGAATCCTTCAATGCCCCATCAATGATCCTACAAAATAAAAAAAAATGATTAAAAATACACTTGTAGGAAGTGGCGGCAAAATTTAAAGAATAACTACTTTTTAAAGTTTTTGTTTTAACTGACTAAGTACCATTCATTGGTGCAAACCAACTGACTAGCTCAACATCCATGTGTACAACATTTGCAACACCAAACTTAGTTTGGTGCCGTGTGATGTAAAAGAATTGTTCAAGGCCTCTAAGAGTGACATGATATGGGTTACATTGATGTTCTCTTAGTGTGCCTTGAACACCAAACTTGTTCTTCACTATATGTTGCACACAATGACTCATACAAATGCATATCAAGTTGATTTGAAATTCATGAACCTTGCATTATTAACTAATCTAAAAGCATATAAAATATGGGTTGCCTCCCATGAAGCACTTCTTTAGCGTCACTAGCTTGACGTTTTGCCGTTATCAGGGTGGTTGGTAATGCTTCAGATCTTCCCCTCTTGCAGTAGACCTATATCCATTGGCTTCATCAAGGATCTCCACATGTTCTAAGGAAAGAACTCTGTTAATGGTGAACACCTTAGGTAACTGAGATGGGATAGTGGGGAGATGAGGTGGAATATCTGGGAAGTAGGCTGAGATCACTTTATCCCCCGGAGAAAAGTCCTCTGTAGGGATCTTCTTGTTCCTCCACCTCTTTGGTGCCTTCTTCTTTGTCCCTTTTGATGATGCCTTGCTCTTTGTGATCTCCTCTTCTAAGGAAATTTTGTTGTTGGTCTCACATGACTCTGGTGGTTTAGGTTCCTCTTGATTTTCCTTAAGCTGTGACAGCTCCTGAGTTCCTTGTTCATCAACTATGGGGTTTCCCAGAGGTGTTGTTTGTGCTTCAGTGCTTGCTTCTTCCCTCGGTATCTCATTATGATTTTTTCTTGGTTCTTTGGTCTCTCGATCTGTTTCTAGTGAGAGTTTGAAGACATTGAAGCTGACCTGTGCATCATGGATCCTCAAAATTAGCTCCCCTCGCTCCACATCTATAAGTGCTCTGGCTGTAGCTAGGAATGGTCTTCCCAATAGGATTGGGTGAGTGTGACTCTCTTCTATATCTAAGATGACAAAGTCTGTGGGAAGAAAGTATTTCCCAACCTTTATTAACACGTTTTCCACCACTCCTATTGCTTGTTTTTGAGTTTTGTCAGCCAGCCTGATGACTACATCTGTGGGCATTATCTCATTGATTTGCAGCCTCTTCATAAGGGATAAAGGCATTAAGTTGATGCTTGCTCCCAAATCACAGAGTGCTCTATCAAACAGTGTTTCTCCTATTGCACAGGGGATGTGAAAACTCCCTGGGTCCTTCCTTTTTATAGGCAACTCTGGTTGAATGAGAGCACTGCCCTCCTTATTCATCACTATCGTTTGTCCTCCCTTGAGTGAGCTTTTCCTGGTCAGCAGCTCCTTCATATACTTGATGTATGAGGGCATTTGTTGGAGGGCCTTGATGAATGGTATGTTTACATGGAGGGATGCAAACATGTCAAGAAACCTTGAGTATATTCTCTTCTCTACAGCACCATTGAGTAATTGGGAAAAAGGTGCATATAGTTTCAGTAGCTCCTTCTGTGTCAGCTCCTTTTGTAAAGTTTTAGGTTCTTGGCGATCTTTTTCCTGTTTCTCTGCTGATGTCTCTCCAAGTTGTTCTGATGGCTTGTTTTGCTTTTCCTCAGTCTCCTTATTACTTGTAGTAACCATCTTGCAATCTTCCCATCTGACTTTCTTTGCTTCACCTCTCGGATTTTTCTCTGTGTCACTTGGGAAGCTATCTGTAGGTTTGGGAATCTTTTCAGATAAGTATCCCACTTGAAATTCCAGCCTCTGGATGGTGTCTCCCTGGTTCTTGATGCTAGCTCACACCTCCTCTTTGAATACCTTATTATCTTGAATCTCTTTGCATATGCCCTCAAGCATAGTCTCAATTTTAGAGAGTCTATCTTCAGATGAGGGTGAGTTGAGAGTGGAGGGGTGAGTTTGGTTATTCTGGTTTTGGTATGGATGTGGAGAGGTGTTGTTAGGGTAGTGTTGATATGATCTTTGTGTGGAATGTTGGTGAGCTGCATGGTTGTTGGAGTTGTGACGTCTCTGATCTTGGTTTTGATCTTGTTGATTTTTCCACCCAAAGTTTGGGTGATTCCTCCATCCAGGGTTGTAGGTTTTTGAGTATGGATCATGGGTTTGCCTGGGCGAGTTTCCAATGTAATTGGCTTGTTCTTGCTCCTCTTCTGCCTCAGTATTCACTCCCTCTTGGGTTGCTGATAAGGTGGTGATTGCTGCCACTTGGTTCCTCTCCATCTTCTTGGTGAGGTCAGCCAGCTGCTTGGTAATAAGCTTATTTTGGGCCAGCAGTACATCCACATTATTTAGCTCCATCACTCCTCTAGTGTTGCCTCTTTCAGAAGCATAGAAGTAGTCATTCTCAGCTACAGTTTCAATGACATCTATGGCTTCTTCAATGGTCTTCTTCTTGTTCAGAGATCCCTGGATGAATGGTCTACTGCCTTCTTTGATTCATAAGAAAGGCCTTCATAGAAAATGTGTAGCTGCACCCATTCATTGAACATATCTGGTGGACACCTTCTTGTCAGGTCCTTAAACCTCTCCCATGCTTCATATAGAGTCCCACCATCCTGTTACCTGAATGTTTGCACCTCAGCTCTCAGCCTGTTAATCCATTGAGGAGGATAGAATCTTGCCAGGAATTTATTTACCACATCTTCCCAGGTTGCTAAACTCTCCTTTGGGAAGGATTCCAGCCATTTAGATGCCTTGTCCTTGAGTGAGAAAGGGAACAGAAGTAGTCTATAGGTGTCAGGATGAACACCATTAGACTTCACAGTATCACATATCCTCAGGAAGGTGGTTAGATGTTGATTGGGGTCTTCTTGGACACTCCCTCCGAATGAACAGTTGTTCTGAACAAGGGTGATGAGCTGTGGCTTTAGTTCAAAGTTGTTGGCATGTATGGTTGGCCTTTGGATGCTACTCCCACAGTTTCCTGGGTTTGGGTTGATGTAAGACCCCAGAACTCTTCTCTCTTGCCCAGCATGATTTGCTAGACCCTCTCTGCCATGGTTGTGAACCTCTTCTTCATGATGGTTCTCCATATTTTCATCCATGTCTGGTTCAAAATATTCTTCCTCTTCTTCAGCACCAACTACTCTCTTTCCTCTTGCTTCCCTCCTTAATCTAAGGAAGGTCCTCTCAGGTTCAGAATCAAATGAAGTTGAAGCCCCGCTTCTTCTCCCTGTCATACAACCAACAAGGCACAAGCAAGGAACTAGATGCAGAGACTATTCTTGTTAGAAATGCTGTTAGTGTGAGTGATGCAATATATCAAACAGTTAGTGGGTTAGTGGACTGAATCGTAAACAACTAAGAAAATAACTGAACAGAAAGTAAATTACTCAAATGAACTTAAATCAAACAAAAGAAAAAAAATGCTCAATCTAGTTATCCTCCAATTTAATCATTGTTGAAACAAAATCAATCCCTGGCAACGGCGCCATAAACTTGATGCACACGGAAACTTGTCTCTCAACAATTTTCCTTTGGCTAGTGTACCGAATTGTCGTCAAGTAAAAACTCACAATAGAGTGAGGTCGAATCCCACAGGGATTGATTGGTCAAGCAACTTTAATTAGAGAAATGTTCTAGTTGAGCGAAGCAGAATTTGGGTTGAGTGTTGCAGGAAATTAAATGGCGAGAAAGTAAATAGCAAAAAATGTAAATGCCGAAAGTAAAGGGCTGAAAGTAAATGACAGAAGGTAAATTGCAGAATTTAAATGGGAATGGGGAAGATGCTCATAAAAGTAAATTACAGAAATTAAAGAGAATGGGTAAGATCAAAAATGGGGATTCATTGGGCTTAGGAGATGTTGCATTCTCCGGATCAAGTTCATTTTCATCTCTTCCTCAATCAATGCATTCATTGATCTCCTTGGCAATCTTAAGTGATCGAATTCCAATTCCTTGGCAATTCAATCTCTCAAATCTTGATCAATAGCCAATTCCTTGGTCAATTGCTCATGAGAAGAGATGAAGTATGGTCACTGATTATACCACATGCATTCCCAAATCAAGTGTTGGTAGGATTATAGTCACCATATCCAACCAAACCCAATTTGGTCCAACATGAGAAAGCATTTCTAGCATGATGTCTTCATTCCTCTTCCAAGGTTCAGAAGAGATCCAAGTATGAATAGCTTCTTTTCCAAGATAGCTACCCAATTGGATGAAGATTGAAAGCTTTCTAGTAAAATCAAGAGAAAAGATAGAAGAAGAGTAATGAAAACTAATATTGATCCATCAAATTACAACAGAGCTCCCTAACCCAATGAAAGGGGTTTAGTTGTTCATAGCTCTGGAAATAGAAAACAAAGATGGAGAATACATCATGAAAATTAGAACTAGAAGTGCAGAGAAAGTAAATTATACAGAGAGTAGTTCCCAATTTCCAAATCCCCCAAAAAGCCCTTTAATTCAAAACTACCCCTATATATACTACTCTTCTGATCTTCTAGTTGGTTCTTCAAGTCTTGGATGTGGGCCTTTGGATCTTGAGTTTGAAGCAGTTATCTTCTGCAGTGGGCTTAGCTTTACTTGCAGAGAGAAAGTGTGAAGTGGGCAGGGTGTTTAGCTCAGGACGTTAGTGGCGTTAACGTTAAGTGAGAGTGTGGGTTCGAGAACGTTAGTGACAATCACCTTTTTCACTAACATTCCTCACCCAGGGATGGTCCACGTTAACTTCAACGTTAGTGGCACTAACGTGACCACTAACGTTGCCTCTTGGTCCTTCGCACACGTTATTGGGACTCACCTTTCCCAATAACGTTGAGAGTCTTCCCTTCCCCCTATGTTAGAGTCCACGTTAACTAGGTTAACGTGGCTCTTAACGTAAGCTTGCCAATCCTTCGAGAACGTTAGTGACACTTACCTTTGTCACTAACGTTCCAATGTGCCCTTACTTCCCACGTTAGAGTCCACGTTAACTAGGTTAACGTGGCTTCTAACGTAGCAATGATAGCCATTTCCAACGTTAGTGACAAAGGTGAGTGTCACTAACGTTGGCTCATCATTCCCTTATCCACGTTAGCTTCCATGTTAACTAAGTTAACGTGGGAGTTAACGTTGCTCACATTGGCTCATTCCAACATTAGTGACAAAGGTGAGTGTCACCAACGTTAGCGATTCTTGCTCCCTCCACGTTAACTAAGTTAACGTGGCTCATTGTGGCTTAGCTCAAAGTTAGTGACAAAGGTAAGTGTCACTAATGTTGGCTTCTCTTTTGCTTCTCAACGTTAGAGTCCACGTTAAATGAGTTAACGTGGCTCTTAATGTGGCCAATTGTGAGCCTGGTCCAACGTTAGTGACAAAGGTAAGTGTCACTAACATTGGCTTCATTTCTTTCTTCCACGTTAGAGTTTACGTTAACTTAGTTAATGTGACTCTTAACGTGGGCTATTATGGCTTCGAGGGCGTTATTGGCGATTTCTTTTCTCATTAACTTTGCAAGTTAGCTCCTATTCCACGTTAGAGGTCACGTTAGTTAGACTAACGTGGCTGCTAACGTGGTTCTTCCTTGCTTCCTTTGTCCTGAAACCAAGCAATAAAGTGCATCAAAGCTCTAGTCCCAGTCATGGGAAATGCATCATCCAATTTGTCATTAAATTAATGCAAAATCCTCATGAAATCATGTAAAGTGCACAATGTATGCTTGAATCAAGATGTAAGTGAAATTCTACCCAAAACTTGCTTATTCCCTAAGAAAATGCATGAAACTACCTTAAAAACAATAAAGAAAGGGTCAGTGAAACTGGCCAAAATGCCCTGGCATCAGTTCCTATAGATGCCAATCATTCTGGACTTCAAAGGATAAAGTGAGATGCCAAAACTGTTCAGAGGCAAAAAGCTACTTGTCCCGCTCATTTGATTGGAGCTAAGTTTCATTGATATGTTGGGATTTATAGTATATTCACTTCTTTTTATCCTATTTGATTTTTAGTTACTTGGGGACAAGCAACAATTTAAGTTTGGTGTTGTGATGAGCGGATAATTTATACGCTTTTTGGCATTATTTTTACATAGTTTTTAGTATGATTTAGTTAGTTTTTAATATAATTTTATTAGTTTTTAAATAAAAATCACATTTCTGGACTTTACTAGGAGTTTGTGTGTTTTTTTGTGATTTCAGGTAATTTCTGGCTGAAATTGAGGGACTTGAGCAAAAATCTGATTCAGAGGCTAAAGAAGGACTGCATATGCTGTTGGATTCTGACCTCCCTACACTCGAAGTGGATTTTCTGGAGCTACAAAAACCCAATTGGCACGCTCTCAATTGCGTTGGAAAGTAGACATCTAGGGCTTTCCAGCCATATATAATAGTTCATACTTTTCCCCAGTTTTGATGATGCAAACTTGCGTTCAAACGCCAACTTCCTGCCCTATTCTGGAGTTAAACGCCAGAAACAGGTTGCAAATCAGAGTTAAACGCCAGAAACAGGCTACAACCTGGCGTTTAACTCCAAAAAGAGTCTCTACACATGAAAGCTCAATGCTCAGCCCAAGCACACACCAAGTGGACTCGGAAGTGGATTTCTACATCATTTACTTATCTTATGTAACCCTAGCTACTAGTTTAGTATAAAAACTACTTTTAGTGATTTATTTTACATCTTTTGATCATCCTTGATCAGGGATTAGTCTTTTTCCCTATTTTCGAATTCATATGCCATTTGGGGAGGCTGGCCATTCGGCCATGCCTAGACCTTCCTCTTATGTATTTTCAACGGTAGAGTTTCTACACACCATAGTTTAAGGTGTGGAGCTCTGCTGTTCCTCATGAATTAATGCAAAGTACTATTATTTTTCTATTCAACTCAATCCTATTTCTTCTCTAAGATATTCATTCGCACAGAAGAACATGATGAATGTGATGATTATGTGACGCTCATCACCATTCTCACTTATGAACGTGTGCCTGACAAACACTTCCGTTCTACATGAAAGCAAGCTTGAATGCATATCTATTAGCCTCCTGATTTATGATCAGAGTCTTTGTGGTATAGGCTAGAATTATTGGCGGTCATTCTTGAGATCCGAAAAGTCAACCTTGTCTGTGGTATTCCGAGTAGGATCTGGGAAGGGATGGCTGTGACGAGCTTCAAACTCGTGAGTGCTGGGCGTAGTGACAGACGCAAAAGGATCACTGGATCCTATTCCAGCATGATCGAGAACCGACAGATGATCAGCCATGCAGTGATAGCGCATTTGGACCATTTTCACTGAGAGGATGGGATGTAGCCATTGACAACGGTGATGCCCAACATATTGCTTGCCATGGAAAGGAGTACGAGTGATTGGATGAAAGCAGTAGGAAAGCAAAGGTTCTGAAGGAACAAAAGCATCTCCATACGCTTATCTGAAACTCTCACCAATGAATTGCATAAGTATCTCTATCTTATCTTATATTTTAATTATATTTTAACTATCAATTCACCATAACCATTTGAATCCGCCTGACTGAGATTTGCAAGAAGACCATAGCTTGCTTCAAGCCGACAATCTCCATGGGATCAACCCTTACTCACGTAAGGTTTATTACTTGGACGAACCAGTGCACTTGCTGGTTAGTTGTGCGAAGTTGTGAAAAAGAACTAAGATTATGAACGTGCGTATTAAGTTTTTGGCGCCGTTACCAAGGAATGAACAATCATGATTTCGTGCACCAACCAGCAACTTCAACAGCAAATTGAAATGATGACAAAGTGGATGGATGGATTACAACTTGCAGCAGTGAGTACAACTAACCAACCATCAGTGGTGTGGGAACAGCAGGAGGAAAGCTATGAAGAACAGCAGCCTGAACAAGTGCAGTACATGCACAATCAAGGTTCTAGACCAAATGTCTTCTATGGAGACACTTACAACTCATCTTGGAGAAACCATCCCAATCTGAAATGGGGAGAGAACTAGAACCAGCAACCTTGGCAAAGGAACTCCAACCAAAATAACTCCCGCAACACAAACAACCACAATTATTCATCCAACAACTCTAACCAATACAAAAAACCCACAAAACACATATCATCCACCCCACAACAACTCACAAAACACCCATCTCAATGCCCTAAATAACTTTCACCAACAGCCATCACATCCCATGCAACCACATCCAGACTCTCAGAGGATCTCTAGCTTAGAAATGTTAATGGAGAAACTCATCAAAACTCAAGAAATGGCAAGACAAGATCAAGCCATGACTCTCAAAAACCAAGAGGCCTCAATGAGAAATCTTGAGAGATAGATAGGACAAATGGCTAAACAAATTACAGAGATAGGTGAAAAGCTAGCAAATACATTCCCCAGTACCACTGAAAATAACCCAAGAGACACAGGGAAAGCCATCAAATGGGAAGAGTGCAAAGAAATCACTTTGAGAAGTGGGAAGAAGGTAGAGAAAGAAGCCATTACTCAAGAAGAGCACAACAAAAAAAGCTCAAAAGAAGAAGTGAAGGAGCAAAAGCAGGGGCAAGAAACTCACACATAGAATGATAAGTCAACCAAGAAGGAGTCAGTGGAAGCATACCAACTGATGAGCGGATAATTTATACGCTACGTAAGGTATTACTTGGACGACCCAGTGCACTTGCTGGTTAGTTGTATCGAAGTTGTGACAATTATGAATTAAGATTAGAGCACCAAGCTCTGGAGCCATTACCAGGATTTGTTCGAGCCTGGAGATCACAATTTCGTGCACCACCAACCAATGTTACCGTATCCTCAAAGGTTCAAAGGAGAAAACAAAGAGAAGCAATACTCCAAATTCTTGGAGATATTAAAGACACTGCACATCAACATCCCTTTCATAGAAGCACTTGAACAGATGCCACTATATCCTAAGTTCATGAAGGAATTATTGACAAAGAAAAGATCCCTGAAAGAAGGACAAATGTTTGTGATGACCAGGGAGTGTAGTGCCATCATCCAGAGAGAATTACCAAGGAAGAGGAAGGACCCAGGGAGCTTTCATATCCCTTGCACCATAGGCAACATGATAATTGAGAGAGAATTTTGTGACCTTGGTGCAAGCATCAATCTGATGCCTCTATCCTTGATGAAGAACCTTCAAATTCATTAATTGAAACCCACACAAATAGCTCTCCAAATGGCAGACAAATCCATTAAGCAAGCACTTGGAGTTGTGGAGAATGTATTGGTAAAGGTGGGAAAATTTTTCCTCCCAGTTGACTTTGTCATTCTAGATATAGAGGAAGATCATAACACTCCCATCATTCTAGGGAGACCTTTCCTAGCTACTAGCAGTGCATTAATAGATGTTAAGAAGGGAGAATTAATGCTGAGAGTGCACGAAGAGCATATAGTGTTTCATGTCTTCAAGAGTTTGCAAGATCCCAATCAAGAAGAAGAGTGGAAGAAGATTGATCTGAGAGATCCAAACTTGGAAGAGGCACCTGATGAGTCACTATCAATGCACTTAAGCTCATGCTGGAAAGAAAAGGAAGAGGTAGAAGTGCTGCAACAAGCTCAAGAAGTTGAGAAGGAACCACAGCCAAAACCTCCATATGAGATCCTTAGCAAGAACCTTCCAAAGATTGAGACTCCAAAACATGAACCACCTCTTGGAAAAGAAAAGAATTCTAAGAATAGAGTGCCAAAAGGGTGGAAAAATAAGAAAATTTCCACTGAAGGCTTCACACACCAGGAGACAAAGTGATGCTAGCTTGCCAACCAATGAAAACATCCACACAAATCTCTGGATACTACACAGTGAATAAGATCCTCTCACTTGAACATGTGGAAATTATCAAGAATGATACTTGAGGAAAGCTTATAGTGAGAGGGGAAGGGTTGAGGCATTATGTTCATCACCCTCCCCAATGAGGGAGAACCGTCAAGCTAGTGATGATAAAAGAGCGCTTGTTGGGAGACAACCCAACCGGAGGTAACTCTCTCTTCCTTCACTGATTTAATAAGAAAGTTAAGTAGATTTATCTGTATTGCAAGGAGCTAAGTTTGGTGTTCCACCAAAGATTTTAGAATACATTGCACCCTCAGCATGACTAGTTATCAGCTCTAAACAATCAAAGAAACTACTTAACAATTGTTTAGTTTTTAGTTTATAGTTTGTTTTCTAGTTCATAGCTTGCTTTTCTAGTTTATAGTATGTTTTCTTATTAAGAGCACATGTGGTTTTCTGCATATGTACAAACTGCTGCATAAGGCAAGGAACTAAGTTTGGTGTTCACACACTAATCTAAGTTCAAAAGTCTACAAACATACATGCATGCTAACCATTTTTCAAGTGCTTGGGGAACAAGCAACTTCCAATATCATTGCAGAGGATTTCCAAGTTTTTGGAAGGATTAAACATCATCAACCAAAGAGATAAAAAGGAATGTGAAGACCAGCAATGATGATGATAAGGAGTAAAGCAAGTCAACTCCAAAAGGTTGTATTGTTAAGTGATTGTTTTGTATTAGACACTGCTATGATTGGAAGTGAGATTGTACCCCTGTCTGTCTGCCTAGTATAGCTTATCTGTAATTCAATAACTGAGATGCTTGATAATTTACAACAATATACTCTTGAAAACTTGCTTGCACTCAATATTTCAAAAAGGCATCAAAGGACAATTCTTTGAAAAGAAGGATTGAGGAATTAAAAAGTTGAGGCAAGCAAAAGATTAAGAGAAGTGGTGGTTCTAGTTGTATAATTGTGTATTGAGGTTGCATGTTTATGAAAAATTACATGGGAGCTCATAGGCAGGATATAGAGTTCAAAGTAGTGTGGAGATTCTCAAACATTTATTGATCCAAGAAGCAGCAACAAAAGAAAACAAGAGAAATAGAAAAACAAAAGAACATGGAAAAAGGCTCTGAGCATCAATTACTAGGAGAAAGAAAAAAAAGGAAAAAAAAGAAAGAAATAAGAACTCAAAGAGTTACTATCCTAGTTAAATGCTTGTGGTAGAATTGTGTCAAAGAGAGAGGCTTGAGCAAGTAAAATAGTAAATCCTAAGGGGTGCTTCAACACCTAATACCTTAAAACCAACTGGTTTAGGAGTATTGATTGAAAGCTTATTTAAAGAGCCGCTTTGAGACATGACACTTAGAGTTAATGCTAAAACACAGAAACCATAAGCTGCTTCAAGGTGATTACACCTCCCTAGGAGAATTAAGTTCCAACATGGGACAACTAAGGGTGGAACACCATAAGCACTCCATCATCCTTCATGAGATTAGAGAAGATCAAAGAGCTATGAGGGAGGAGCAAAAAAGGCATGGAAGAGACATAGAGGAGCTCAAAAACACCATTGGTTCTTCAAGAAGAGGAAGACGCCACCCTCACTAAGGTGGACTCATTCCTCAATCTCCTTGTCTATTTATTTACTATTTTTCGATTTTTGAGCTTTATGTTTTATTTATGCTTGTTTCTTTACTATATGATCATTAGTGTTTAATTGTCTATGTCTTTAAGCTATGAATGTCCTATGAATCCATCACCTCTCTTAAATGAAAAATGTTTTAAAAACAAAAGAACAAGAAGTACATGGTTTCGAATTCATCCTTGAAACTAGTTTAATTATTTTGATGTGGTGACAATACTTTTTGTTTTCTGAATGAATGCTTGAACAGTGCATATGTCTTTTGATATTGTTGTTTATGAATGGTAAATATGTTGGCTCTTGAAAGAATGATGAAAAGGAGAAATGTTATTTGATAATCTGAAAAATCATAAAAATGATTCTTGAAGCAAGAAAAAGCAGTGAATAACAAAGCTTGCAGAAAAAAAATGGCAAAAAAAAAAAGATATAAAAATCCATGAATTGTAAATCACACTTTTCACAACTCGTACCACTAACCAGCAAGTGCACTGGGTCGTCCAAGTAATACCTTACGTGAGTAAGGGGAGATTCCCACGGAGATTGTTGGCTTGAAGCAATCTATGGTTATCTTGTAATTCTTAGTCAGGATATCAATTATAATTATCAGTTTGGATTGCGAATAATAAAAGAGCATGAATTAAATACTTGTTATGCAGTAATGGAGAATATGTTGGAGTATTGGAGATGCTTTGTCTTCTGAATCTTTGCTTTCCCCCTGTCTTCTTCTTCACGCACGCAAGGTTCCTCCTATGGCAAGCTGTGTGTTGGTGGATCACCGTTGTCAATGGCTACCATCCGTCTTCTCAGTGAAAATGGTCCAGGTGCGCTGTCACCGCACAGCTAATCATCTGTCGGTTCTCACTCATGCTGGAATATGATCCATTGATTCTTTTGCGTCTGTCACTACGCCCAACCCTTGTGAGTTTGAAGCTCATCACAGTCATTCAATCCCTGAATCCTACTCGGAATACCACAGATAAGGTTTAGACTTTCCAGATTCTCAAGAATGCTGCCAATGGATTCTGGCTTATACCACGAAGATTCTGATTAAGGAATCCAAGAGATACTCATTCAATCAAAGGTAGAATGGAGGTGGTTGTCAGTCAAGCGTTCATAGGTTGAGAATGGTGATGAGTGTCACGGATCATCACATCCATCATATTGAAGTGCGAATGAACATCTTAGATAGAAACAACCGTGTTTGAATGGAAAACAGAAATAATTGCATTAATTCATCGAGACACAGCAGAGCTCCTCACCCCCAACAGTGGAGTTTAGAAACTCATGCCGTCAAAGAGTACAAAGTTCAGATCTAAAATGTCATGAGGTACAAAATAAATCTCTAAAAGTTATTTAAATACCAAACTAGTAACCTAGGTTTACATAAAATGAGTAAATTAAGATAGATAGTGCAGAAATCCACTTTTGGGGACCACTTGGTGTGTGCTGGGGCTGAGACTTGAGCTTTACATGTGCCTAGGCTATTTCCAGAGTTAAACGCCAGGTTGTAACCTGTTTCTGGCATTTAACTCCAACTTGTAACCTGTTTCTAGCGTTTAACGCGAGAATGCAACATGGAACTGGTGTTGAACGCCGGTTTACGTCATTTATCCTTGAGCAAAGTATACACTATTATATATTGCTAGAAAGCCCTGGATGTCTACTTTCCAACGCAATTGAGAGCGCACCATTTGGACTTCTATAGCTCCAGAAAATCCATTCCGAGTGCAGGGAGGTCAGAATCCAACAACATCTGTAGTCCTTTTTCAGCCTGAATCAGATTTTTGCTCAGCTCCCTCAATTTCAACCAGAAAATACCTGAAATTACAGAAAAACACACAAACTCATAGTAAAGTCCAAAAATATAAATTTTTCCTAGAAACTAATAAAAATATACAAAAAACTAACTAAAACATGCTAAAAACTACATGAAATTACCCCCAAAAAGCGTATAAAAGTCCTAAGATCTAAGACTTCCAAGATGTGGGGACTAGTAAGCACTGAAGCCCTTGCATGAGCATATAATTTAGAGTTCACTCCAATGTCACTTATTCACTTCACTCAAAGGACATTACAAGTTATTCTTCAATCCATTCCAATTGAAAGAAGCTTTGTGCATAATTCTTTTCTTGCTTAGAGACAAGCAAGGTTTAAGTTTGGTATTGTGATTACAAGTCATCTTATGCTAGTTTTACTAGCATTTTTACACGCTTCATTAGGTTTTATGCACTTTCTTGCACAATAAGTTAGTGGTTGGAGTGGAATTTTATGATTATTTTGATTCAATCAAACATCATTTATTCTATACAAAATCATGAGATTTATGCAAGAATTAAGTGATTATTAGGAATGATGCGAATTCTTGTGATTTTTGTGAGACTTTGATTGCTTGTTTGGTTAATTTTAGGTGAGAAAATGAAGAAAAGAGGGAGTACTGCAGTATAACGTTGCGTTCAAATAAAGAACGCCACGCTCACTTGCGACGCGCACGTGTGCATGAGGCTTACGCGTCAGAGGCGAAACTCGAAGACCCACGCATACGTGTGCATGACGCGAACACGTGGAAGTGTTTGGCACTCGTTTTGAATGAGAGCGCTACGTTCACTTACTCAGTGTTTTCGGGCAAGATCCAAATTTAGAGGCGAAGTTTTGAAATCGACGCGCACGCGTCGATGGAGCACCTGGGACAAAGCACGCTAACGCGTGGCTGGCGCTAAAGCCTGAATTGGATATTTGCTACCAACGCGCACGCATAGAGGACGCGCACGCGTGGGCAGTGCTCACTAAGCCAACGTAGCGCTCACTAAGTTAACGCTATCAACGACGCGTACGTGTGAAAGGGGCTCGCGAGCATGTTTGGAGCTGAAGACTGATAGTGACGCGCACGCATATATGATGCGCAGGCGTCGATGAGCAAAAACGCAAAAGGACACGCATGCGTCAGTGATGCGCACGCGTGGATAAATGAATGCTGCGCTCACTTAGAGAACGCAACGTTCCACTGGGAGCTGCAACAAATGGCCATTCTGATCCACTTCTTCATAGGCCAAAAAGCCCACTCCAAGTACTGGATGCCACAATTGGAAAGTGTATAAATAGATAGGAATTTAATTTCATAGGAGGGCTCTCTTTTAGTTTTCAATTTAGAGTTTTTTATAATTGAGATCAGATCTGAATTTTCATTTCTGTTTTTATTTTCTCTCTTCTGCAACTTTTTACTTTCTGTTTTGGATATGAGAACTTGGATTGGAGAATTCCTCTGAATTCCTTCAATTTGAAGTTATCTTTTACTTTTCCTTTTTGTATTTTGAAGAACTGGAGATCTGATCTTAGCTTTCCGTCCACTTTTATTTCATTTGTAATTTCCTATTTCTATTTTGTTAAGAGAGCAATTGAGATCTAAATTTTCTTTCTGTTTTTGTTATTCTTCTGCAATTGTCAATTTCTTTTTTAAAATTTGGGAATTGATCTAGGTTTTCATTCTGCTTTGACTCTTCTTTTTCCATTTCTGGTTTGGGTACCAAAATCCTAACTGATCTGTTTTCTGAATTTCTTCAACTGAGCATTCTATAATTGACTGCAATTTACTTTTTCCAGTTCTGTTTTGATTTCCAACACACCCAAATCCCTTTATTATTCATGCAATTTAAGTTTCCCAGCAATTTAGATTCAGCAATTTACAACTTGCACTTTAAGTTTCAGTTATTTACTTTTCTTGCAATTTAACTTTTAGCTCTTTTAATTTTTTGCACTTTAAGTTTCTGCAATTTACTTCTTCTGCACTTTAAAATTCGGCCAATTTTTATTTTGCACTTTAGTTTACTTGCAATTTAGCTTCTGTTAATCAAATTTCACTCAAATCATCAACTATTCGCTTAACTAAATTCGTCACCAAACTAGAGTTGCTCAATCCATCAATCCCTTATTACTACTTGATGCAACTCGGTACACTTGTCAGTGAGTTTATGTGGAATCGTTCTTTCCCTCATCATTTACTTAGCAATAAGCATTAGAATAATCTCCTTTCACTCCTAATATTATATTGAAATATAAGCCAAATTATGAAGATCATTACCCAAAGTTCCATTCAGAACATATGTAGGGACCAATTTAGAGATTAACATAAAGTTAAGCTTACTGCATTACCTTGATGAACTTAACTAAGTTTGTACCTATCCTCAAAATAATACTGAAATATTTTGTAAGCAGAAGTATATTAGTTTTAATTTCTTTCCAATTCTTTTACAAATGAAAGAATAAAAACCCTGCAAATTTTTTGAAAAGCGAATTACTTTTCCTGGAGAAGGTTCATGGCCATTCCAAAACACATAGGTTTGAATAACATCCAACTCTCCCTCTTTAGCTTTTTGAATAAGCTCTGACCATATCTACATGCATTCCCCCCATCAATGAACAATGAGAAAATACAATTAAAAAGGATGATTAATAAAAGAAAAACATAATTAAGAAAGAAAGTACCTGAGGTGTGCTTCTGGGGTAGTGTATAGAACCAGAAAACAAAATCTTTCTCTGCCCATTAACAACAATTACTTTGTGATGTTATGTAATAGAAGCTGTCACTACATGAACCCAGCACAAACATAACACCATTACACAAAGCTTCTTCCTATTCATCACCAAACTCTCCATTTTCTCTTCTCTTATCAACACATTCAAACTGAAAACAAAACTTGAAAAGCTGTTTCTTTTTCTATTTTTTTTTTGAGATTGAGAGGCTTTAATTATGGAATAGAGTCAAAATATTACAAAAAAATTAGGAAAATCTTCATATATGCATATCAATTTCTGTGTATAAGCCAAATTCATCTTAAAATAAAATTTATGTACATGTAACTGATTTGTCTAAGTAATCAACCTCTCGAGAATGCTCATCAAATACCACGTTTTCCAAGACTGCCAATCACACCAAATAGAATATTAAATCAAAATGCATTTCTCAATTCTCACTAGTCCAAAGTATACTTTGACAATCCACCATTCAATCTCATTCATATCTATGCTTAAATTTTCTAAAATGTCTCTTCAACTAATCCTAAGGCCATTATTAAGTGATCAAATAAGATTACATGTGCCAAATATGATTGTATTCCAATACTCAGATACACTTTTTAAGATATTTTCCTCATTCCTACCAGATGCCAGAATAAGAAGATGAAGCATATGCTACAGTCACTTGACTATGCTATCCAAGCCCACATCATGGCACCAAGGAATTTCGAATGAAACAATTACATTACATTTAGCTTGAAAAAACATCTTGAAAGATATCAAAAGAATAACTGAAGAAAAAATAAAAATGGATTGATAAACAACAGTCATGGTAACAACATGCTCATACACACTCGAAATTTCTGAAACTCATCGTAGCATTGTTTGGCTTCCCATTTCTTCTTAGAATCTCTTGCTCTGTCGCTAAACAACCCAAAATCTCCAACCATTTTTCTTGGAATAAAAGAAAAAAACAAAGAATAATACAGACATAAAATATGAGAGAAGAGGGGAAACGACACAAGCGAATCATATTGCTGAAGCTGCATCTCTGAATAAAGATAGTTGAAAAGTGAGTATTGACTACAAAAAACATAAATAGCAGGATGGCATGGAATGATCTAGTGACAAAATATTTTACTTTTGGTCATCTCCTAACCTACATGAAAGCAATTTCATTCTGTAAAACCAGTGTGTTAAAGAGATAATCTCATAATCTTGACCATAGCATACCTTGAAGTATATTTCAAGTTCAAATGATGGATTAGTAAAGGGGAAATAAGTATTCACTCAGCGCATTTCCATAGAACCTGAAATTAATAACAAATTTAACTCCATGGGACAGAGAAAAGAGAAGATGGAAAAATATTATAGATAATCAGTTTGCAAGTTGGAAGGAAAGGGGAATAAAAAATTCACTAAATGTTTAGAATTTGGCCCTATATACATTAGGAATCACTTTTGAAGTGCACCCAAAACATAATAAATAGGTTACTCTTTAAAAGCGTTGTCTTTGATATGAAAAGTGGACCCAAAGATATCAACCTACGGCTACGCTTTATAAGTGATTTCTATAATACCTAAGGCTATACTTTTTAAATGATTCCACAATTGTGTATCTGGTGCACGAAATCGTGATTGTTCATTCCTTGGTAACGGCGCTAAAAACTTAATACGCACGTTCATAAATTTAGTTGTTTTTCACAATTTTGATACAACTGACCAGCAAGTGTACTGGGTCGTCCAAGTAATAAACCTTACATGAGTAAGGGTCGATCCCACGGAGATTGTCGGTTTGATGCAAGCTATGGTCACCTTGTAAATCTCAGTCAGGCAGATTCAAAAGGTTATAGAGTTTTAATAATTAAAAGATAAATAAAATATAAACTAGGATAGAGATACTTATGTAATTTATTGGTGAGAATTTCAGATAAGCGTATAGAGATGCTTTCATTCCTCTGAACCTCTGCTTTCCTGCTGTTTTCATCCAATCATTCCTACTCCCTTCCATGGCAAGCTTTATGTAGGGCATCACCGTTGTCAATGGCTACATCCCATCCTCTCTGTGAAAATGGTCCAATGCGGTGTCACTGCATGGCTAATCATCTGTCGGTTCTCGATCATACTGGAATAGGATTTACTATCCTTTTGCGTCTGTCACTACGCCTAGCACTCGCGAGTTTGAAGCTCGTCAAAGCCATCCCTTCCCAGATCCTACTCGGAATACCACAGACAAGGTTTAGACTTTCCGGATCTCAAGAATGGCCGTTCATGGGTTCTAACTTATACCACGAAGATTTTAATAATTCGGACTCGGTCCTCTGTATTAGATATCTAAGAGATACTCATTCTAGCTTGTTTGCATGTAGAACGGAAGTGTTTGTCAGGCACGCGTTCATAGGTGAGAATGATGATGAGCGTCACATAATCATCACATTCATCATGTACTTGGGTGCGAATGGATATCTCAGAGAAGGAATAAGCTTGAATTGAATAGAAAAACAGTAGTACTTTGTATTAATTCATGAGGAACAGCAGAGCTCCACACCTTAATCTATGGAGTATAGAAACTCTACTGTTGAAAATACATAAGTGATAAGGTCCAGGCATGGCCGAATGGCCAGCCCCCAAAACATGATCCAAGGATCAAAAGATAATCCAAAGATGTAAATACAGTAGTAAAAAGTACTATTTATGCTAAACTAGTTACTAGGGTTTACAGAAATGAGTAAATGATGCAGAAATCTACTTCCGGGGCCTACTTGGTGAGTGCTTGGGCTGAGCATTGAGCTTTACACGTGTAGAGGCTTCTCTTGGAATTGAACGCCAGTTTGTAACCTGTTTCTGGCGTTTAACTCCACTTTGCAACCTGTTTCTGGCGTTTAACTCTAGAATGCAGCATAGAACTGGCGTTCAATGCCAGTTTACGTTGTCTAAACTCGGGCAAAGTATGAACTATTATATATTGCTGGAAATCCCTGGATGTCTACTTTCCAACGCAATTGAGAGCGCGCCATTTAAAGTTGTGTCGCTCCAGAAAATGCACTTTGAGTGCAGGGAGGTCAGAATCCAACAGCATCTGCAGTCCTTCTTCAACCTCTGAATCTGATTTTTGCTCAGGTCCCTCAATTTCAGCCAGAAAATACCTGAAATCACAGAAAAACATACAAACTCATAGTAAAGTCCAGAAATGTGAATTTTAATTAAAAACTAATAAAAATATATTAAAAACTAACTAAATCCTTCTAAAAACTATGTAAAAATAATGCCAAAAAGCGTATAAATTATCCGCTCATCACAACACCAAACTTAAATTGTTGCTTGTCCCCAAGCAACTAAAAATCAAATAGGATAAAAATCATAGGACACTCATAGTTTTAATTCATAGACACTTAGACACTAATGATCATGTAGTAAAGGCACAAACATAAATAACACATAAGGCTCAAAAACCGAAAAACAAAAAATAAATAGACAAGGAGATTAAGGAATGATTCCACCTTAGTGAGGGTGGCGTCTTCCTCTCCTTGAAGAACCAATGGTGCTCTTGAGCTCCTCTATGTCTCTTCCTTGTCTTTCTTGCTCCTCCCTCATAGATCTTTGATCTTCTCTAATTTCATGGAGGATGATGGAGTGCTCTTGATGCTCCACCCTTAG
Organism: Arachis ipaensis; assembly: GCF_000816755.2. NCBI lineage: Eukaryota > Viridiplantae > Streptophyta > Magnoliopsida > Fabales > Fabaceae > Arachis > Arachis ipaensis. The sequence goes on along the minus strand of NC_029786.2, from coordinate 49,411,685 downwards.
TTGTCCCATGTTAGAACTTAATTCTCCTAGGGAAGTATTGATTTGCTCCCAATAATTCTGTGGAGGAAAGTGCATCCCCTGAGGCATCTTAGGGATTTCATGGTGAGGAATTTCCTCATGCTCATGTTGAGGTCCATGATCTCTTATTTGCTCCATCCTTTTCTTAGTGATGGGCTTGTCATCTTCATTGAGGATGTCTCCCTCTATGTCAATTCCAACCGAATTACAGAGGTGGCAAATAAGGTGAGGAAAGGCTAACCTTGCCCAAGTGGAGGACTTGTCAGCCACCTTGTAGAGTTCTTGAGGTATAATCTCATGAACTTCCACCTCTTCTCCAATCATGATACTATGGATCATGATGGCCCGGTCTATAGTAACTTCAGACCGGTTACTAGTAGGAATGATTGAGCGTTGAATGAACTCTAGCCATCCCATAGCCACTGGTTTGAGGTCTTGCCTTCTTAATTGAACCGGCTTGCCTCTTGAGTCAATTTTCCATTGAGCTCCTTCCTCACATATGTCTATGAGGACTTGGTCCAACCCTTGATCAAAGTTGACCCTTCTTGCGTAGGGACGTGCGTTCTCTTCCATCATTGGCAAGTTGAACGCCAGCCTTACATTTTCCGGACTGAAATCTAAGTATTTCCCCCGAACCATAGTAAGCCAATGCTTTGGATTCGGGTTCACACTTTGATCATGGTTTCTAGTGATCCATGCGTTTGTATAGAACTCTTGAACCATTAGGATCCCGACTTGTTGAATGGGGTTGGTGAGAGCTTCCTAACCTCTCCTTTGGATCTCAAATCGGATCTCTGGATACTCATTCTTTTTGAGCTTAAAAGGAACCTCAGGGATCACTTTTTTCTTGGCCACAACTTCATAGAAGTGGTCTTGATGGACCTTTGAGATGAATCTCTCCATCTCCCATGACTCAGAGGTGGAAGCAATTGCCTTATCTTTCCTCTTTCTAGAGGTTTCTCTGGCCTTAGGTGCCATAAATGGTTATGAAAAAACAAAAAGTAATGCTTTTACCACACCAAACTTAAAATGTTTGCTCATCCGCGAGAAAAAGAAGAATGAAAGAAAGAGAAGAAGAAGAAGAGAAATGGAGGAGTGGGAGAGAGAGGTGTTTTCGGCCAAGGGGTGAAGATAGGGTTGTGTTGTGTGAAAATGAAGAAGGAATGAGGGGTTTATATAGGAGTGGAGAGGGGTTTAAGTTTCGGCCATTAGGGTTAGGTTTGGGAGGGAAAATATTTTGAATTGGAAGGTAGGTGGGGTTTTTGGGGAAGAGAGGATGGATGTGAGTGGTGAAGAGGTGATGGGGAAGAGTGATTGAGGTGATTGGTGAGGGGTATTTGGGGAAGAGTGTTATGAAAAGGTGTGAAGAAGAGAGAAGAAAATGTGGGGGTTCTGTGGGGTCCACAGATCCTGAGGGGGTCCTGTGGGGTCCACAGATCAAGTGGGGTCAAGGACTTAACATCCCTGCTCTAATTAGGCGTGTAAAACGCCCTTGCTGTGCAATCCTGGCGTTTAACGCCAGACTGCTGCCTGTTTCTGGCGTTAAACGCCCAAATGTAGCTCGTTTCTGGCGTTTAACGCCAGGTAGATGCTTGTTTCTGGCGTTAAACACCAGACAAATGCTTGTTTCTGGCGTTTAAACGCCAGACTGCTCTCCTCTAGGGTGTGCTATTTTTAATGCGGTTTTTTCATTTTGTTTTTGATTTTTCAGTAGTTTTTGTGACTCCACATGATCATCAACCTAATAAAACATGAAATAACAAAGAGAAAATAAAATAGATATGATTAAATAACATTTGGTTGCCTCCCAACAAGCGCTTCTTTAATGTCAATAGCTTGACAGTGAGCTCCCATGGAGCCTCACAGATAATCAGAGCAAGGTTGGAACCTCCCAACACCAAACTTAGAGTTTGAATGTGGGGGCTTTGATTGACTCTACAGTAAGAGAATCTTTTCATGCTTCCTCTCCATGGTTACAGAAGGAGATCCTTGAGTTTTAAACACAAGGTTGTCCTCATTCAGTTGAAAGATCAATTCTCCTCTGTCCACATCAATCACAGCTCTTGCTGTGGCTAGGAAGGGTCTTCCAAGGATGATGGATTCATCCTCATCCTTCCCAGTGTCTAGGATTATGATATTAGCAGGGATGTAAAGGCCTTTAACCTTTACTAGCACGTCCTCTACTTGTCCATAAGCCTGTTTTCTTGAGTTGTCTGCCATCTCTAATGAGATTCTAGCAGCTTGCACCTCAAAGATCCTAAGTTTTTCCATTACAGAGAATGGCATTAAGTTTATCCCTGACCCAAGGTCACATAGAGCCTTCTCAAAGGTCATGGTGCCTATGGTACAAGGTATTAAGAACTTTCCAGGACTTACAGTGGCCTTAGATAGATCAGAGACTATATTTGCTAAGCTAGATGGATTCTGCTCAGAATTCTCTGTCTGTTGCTGATTAGATGATGGAAAAGGTTTGCTATTGCTAAACCTATTTCTTCCATCACTATTAAAGCCTTGTTGAGGCTTTTGTTGATCCTTTCATGAGAAATTTGGATGATTCCTCCATGAGGGATTATAGGTGTTTCCATAGGGTTCACCCATGTAATTCACCTCTGCTATTGCAGGGTTCTCAGGATCATAAGCTTTTTCTTCAGAAGATGCCTCTTTAGTACTGTTGGATGATTCCTTCAATCCATTCAGACTCTGAGAAATCATATTGACTTGCTGAGTCAATATTTTGTTCTGAGCCAATATGGCATTCAGAGTATCAATTTCAAGAACTCCCTACCTCTGAGGAGTCCCATTACTTACAGGATTCCTCTCAGAAGTGTACATGAACTGGTTATTAGCAACCATGTCAATGAGTTCTTGAGCTTCTGCAGGCATTTTCTTTAGGTGAATAGATCCACCTGCAGAATGGTCCAATGACATCTTTGATAGCTCAGATAGACCATCATAGAATATATCCAGGATTGTCCATTCTGAAAGCATGTCAGAATGATACTTTTTGGTCAGTTCCTTGTATCTCTCCCAAGCTTCATAGAGGGATTTACCTTCCTTCTGTTTGAAGGTTTAAACATCCACTCTAAGCTTACTAAGTTTTGAGGAGGAAAGAACTTGGCTAAGAAAGCCGTGACCAGCTTATCCCAAGAGTTCAGGCTATCTTTAGGTTGAGAGTCCAACCATATTCTAGCTCTGTCTCTTACAGCAAACGGGAAAAGCATAAGCCTGTAGACCTCAGGATCAACCCCATTGGTCTTAACAGTATCACAGATTTGCAAGAATTTAGTTAAGAACTGAAAAGGATCTTTAGATGGAAGTCCATAAAACTTGCAATTCTGTTGCATCAGAGAAACTAATTGAGGTTTCAGCTCAAAATTGTTTGCTCCAATGGCAGGGATTGAGATGCTTCTTCCATGTAAATTGGAATTTGGTGCAGTAAAGTCACCAAGCATCTTCCTTGCATTGTTATTATTTTCGGCCATATCTCCTTCTTTTTCGAAAATTTCTGTCAGATTTTCTTTAGAGTGTTGTGCTTTAGCTTCCCTTAGCTTTCTCTTCAGAGTCCTTTCAGGCAAAGGATCAGCCTCAACAATAATGTTCTTATCGTTGTTCCTGCTCATATGAAAAAGAAGAAAATAGAAAAGAAAATATGAAATCCTCTATGTCACAGTATAGAGATTCCTTATGCAAGTATAAGAAGAGAAGAATGTAAGAAGGAGAAGAGGTAAAATTTGAACACGGAGAGGAAGATGGGGTTCGAATTTTGGGTGGAAGAGAAGTGTTAGTAGATGAATAAATAAATAGAAGGAGATGAGAGAGAGGGAATTTCAAAAATTAATTAAATAAAAAAATAAAATTTAAAGTAAAATTTCGAAAATTAAAATTGAAATCAAATTAAATTAAAAATTAAAACAATTAGTTAAAAAAAGGGAATTTTGAAAAAGAGGGAAGGGATTTTCGAAAATTAGAGAGAGAGAATTAGTTAAGTAGTTTTGAAAAAGATATGATTCAAACAGAAAGATAAGATTGATTGAAAAAGATTTGAAAATCAATTTGAAAAAGATATGATTGAAAATCATTTTGAAAGAGATTTGAATTGGAAATTAAAAAGATTTGATTTTGAAATAGATTTTGAAATTAGCAATCAAAAAGATTTAATTGAAAAGATATGATTGAAAAGATATGATTTGAAATTTAATTTGAAAAAGATTTGAAAAAGAAATTAAAAAGATTTGATTCTTGAAATTAAAGTTGAATTTGACTAACAAGAAACTAAAAGATGTGATTTTAAAATTCAAAGATTGAACCTTTCTTAATAGGCAAGTAACAACTAAAAAATTTTTTTTGAATTAAAACATTAAATGTTGGCAATTAATTCGAAAATGTGAAATAGAAATAAGAAAAAGATTTTGAAAATAATTTTTGAAATTTTCGAAAATCATAAAAGAAAAATGAAAAAGATTTAATTTTTGAAAAAGATTTGAAAAAAGATAGACTTTTTAAATTGAAAATTTGATTTAACTCATAAGAAACAACTAAATTTTAAAATTTTTTGAAAAAGTAAACTCAAATATTAGAATTTTATGAGGAGAAAAACGAAAAGATATTTTTTTGATTTTTGAATTTTTAATAATGAGAGAGAAAAACACAAAAAAGACACAATGCATGGAAATTTTAGATCAAAACACATGACGCATGCAAGAACACTTTGAATGTCAAGATGAACACCAAGAACACTTTGAAGATCAAGATGAACATCAAGACTTATTTTTGAAAATTTTTAAGAAAAGAAAAACATGCAAGACACCAAACTTAAAATTTTTTTTAATCTTTAGACATTAATGTTTCAAGAATGCATATGAAAAACAAGAAAAGACACAAAACAAGAAAATATGAAGATCAAACAAGAAGACTGGCCAAGAACAACTTGAAGATCATGAAGAATGCAATGCATGAAATTTTTGAAAATAATTTTTTTTTTGGATTTTTCGAAAATTATTTTGGAAAAACGAAAAAGAAGAAAATTTGTTGTATTTTTCAAAAATAAGAAATAAAAAGCTTAAAATTAAAATAAAATTACCTAATCTGAGCAACAAGATGAACCGTCAGTTGTCCAAACTCGAACAATCCCCGGCAACGGCACCAAAAACTTGGCGCACAAAATCGTGATCGTTCATTCCTTAGTAATGGCGCTAAAAACTTAATACGCACCTTCATAATTTTAGTTCTTTTTCACAATTTCGATACAACTGACCAGCAAGTACACTGGGTCGTCCAAGTAATAAACCTTACGTGAGTAAGGGTCGATCCCACGGAGATTGTCGGCTTGAAGCAAGCTATGGTCACCTTGTAAATCTCAGTCAGGCGGATTCAAAAGGTTATAGAGTTTTAATAATTAAAAGATAAACAAAATATAAACTAGGATAGAGATACTTATGTAATTTATTGGTGAGAATTTCAGATAAGCGTATAAAGATGCTTTCGTTCCTCTAAACATCTGCTTTCCTGCTATTTTCATCCAATCATTCCTACTCCCTTCCATGGCAAGCTTTATGTAGGGCATCACCGTTGTCAATGGCTACATCCCATCCTCTCTATGAAAATGGTCTAATGCAGTGTCACTGCATGGCTAATCATCTGTCGGTTCTCGATCATACTGGAATAGGATTTACTATCCTTTTGCGTCTGTCACTACGCCCAGCACTCGCGAGTTTGAAGCTCGTCACAGCCATCCCTTCCCAGATCCTACTCGAAATACCACAGACAAGGTTTAGACTTTCCAGATCTCAAGAATGGCCGTCCATGGGTTCTAACTTATACAACGAAGATTCTAATATCTCGGACTCGGTCCTCTGTATTAGATATCTAAGAGATACTCATTCTAGCTTGTTTGCATGTAGAACGGAAGTGTTTGTCAGGCACGTGTTCATAGGTGAGAATGATGATGAGCGTCACATAATCATCACATTCATCATGTTCTTGGGTGTGAATGGATATCTTAGAGAAGGAATAAGCTTGAATTGAATAGAAAAACAGTAGTACTTTGTATTAATTCACGAGAAACAGCAGAGCTCCACACCTTAATCTATGGAGTGTAGAAACTCTACCGTTGAAAATACATAAGTGATAAGGTCCAGGCATGGCCGAATGGCCAGCCCCCAAAACGTGATCCAAGGATCAAAAGATAATCCAAAGATGTAAATACAATAGTAAAAAGTCCTATTTATGCTAAACTAGTTACTAGGGTTTACAGAAATGAGTAAATGATGCAGAAATCCACTTCCGGGGCCTACTTGGTGAGTGCTTGGGCTTAGCATTGAGCTTTACACGTGTAGAGGCTTCTCTTGGAGTTGAACGCTAGTTTGTAACCTATTTCTGGCGTTTAACTCCACTTTGCAACCTGTTTCTGGCGTTTAACTCTAGAATGCAGCATGGAATAGGCGTTCAACGCCAGTTTGCGTTGTCTAAACTCGGGCAAAGTATGAACTATTATATATTGCTGGAAAGCCCTGGATGTCTACTTTCCAACGCAATTGAGAGCGCGCCATTTAAAGTTGTGTCGCTCCAGAAAATCCACTTTGAGTGCAGGGAGGTCAGAATCCAACAACATCTACAGAAAAACTTACAAACTCATAGTAAAGTCCAGAAATGTGAATTTTAATTAAAAACTAATAAAAATATATTAAAAACTAACTAAATCATACTAAAAACTATGTAAAAATAATGCCAAAAAGCGTATAAATTATCCGCTCATCAGTATCCTTTTCTCTTACAAAAAGGAAACACGGAGAAAAGCGTAGCCTATTCTATGAGTAGGCTACGCTTTTTAAATATAGTTTTAAAAGAATGGGTATTTTTCTTGTAGTGCTAACAGTTAGTGTGCTTAGTAAAAACAAAGAAAAATGCTTAATCTAGATTATCACATTACTTAATCATTGTCAATCTAATCAATCCCTGGCAACAGCGCCAAAAACTTTATGTGTGAAAAATGAATTTCGCACAAATTAGCCGGCAAGTATACTGGCTCGCATCAAGTAGTAATAACTCACCAGAGTGAGGTTGATCCCACAGGGATTGATGGATCAAGCAACTTTAGTATGGTGATGAATTCAGTCAAGCTAGCAAAGAGTGAATTGAGTGATTTGTGATTAACAGAAGGAAAATTGTAGGAAATTAAAATGCTGAAAGTAAACTAGCAGAAACTTAAATGGCAAGAAACTTAAATTGCTAAAACTTAAAGAACAAGAAATTTAAAAAGGGATGAATCTTAAATTTCAAGAAATGTAAATAACTGAATTAAGAAGGCAAGAAAGTAAAAGTGCAGAATCTAAATTGCATGAATAATAAAGGGATTTGGGTGCTGGAAATCAAAACAGAACTGGAGAATTCAAATTGTAGTGAAATAAGAGAAATTAAAGTGAAAGAAATTCAAAGAAAATGATTCATCAGGGATTGGAGATATTATAATCCTTCATGAATCAATTGGGTCTCAACTCCTTTCTCAATCATATGCATAGATCTATGGCAGGTTGAATTTGATTGGATCCCAATTCCTTGGCAATCCAATCTCTCTAATCACAATCAATCTTGCCAATTTCTTGATCTAATTGTCATAAGAAGAGTTAGACCACACATCTCTCATCCATAAGCCACACTAATTCTCAAGATCTCAATTCCTCCCAAATAGTGTTGATCAAGAGAATAGTGAAGGATAGAGCTCTACTTCTAATGCACGTGATTCCCCTTCCGAGGCTCACACAAGCATTCAATTGAATTAAACCCCCTTCAGGAGTGAATAATTCACAAACACAACAGAATATACCCAATAGCTACACAGTTGAATTGAGAAGAAAAAGAATTTCATTGATTCATTAGAATTACAATAGAGCTCCTCCCCCTAATGAAATTTGGGTTTAGTTCACCATTGCTCTAACACAAAACAGAAAAAGAAAATGCAGAAAACTAAGAACAGAAAGCAAAATCAAATCAGATCTCCAAAACTCACAAATTCTAAAAGACTCTCCTAAAAAGCAAAACTAAGATCTCTCTAAAAAGTAAAAGTCCATCCTCAATGAAATCAAATTTTCCTCTATTTATACACTTTCTAATTCAATCATCAAGTGCTTGAAGTGGGCCTTTTGATTTTTGATGGAGTGGGTCAGAAATGGGCATTTCCATGTAGCATCAGAAGAACGTAGCGTTCCCAAAGAGAGCGTAGCGCTCATTCACCGACGCATACGCGTCCTCTGTGCGTGCACATCCCTTGCATTTTTCACCATCGACGCGTACGTGTAACACATGCGTGCACATCGATACTATCTTCAGCCTCGACCATACTTGCACGTATCATGCATGCATGCGCGTCCCTTGGCAGCGTTCTTCAAATGAGCGCTACGTTCGCGCCATGAACGCTCCTCACGCGTACGCGTCCTTTGCGCGTGCGCGTGGATGGTCGAATATCACTTCTGCGCTCCAGCATCATGTACGCATTTGCACTAAACACCACTATTATCATATCGATGCGTACGCATGCCCTTGCACATTTTTTGATCCAAATTTGAAAGTATTGCAGATGCTCATTCACAGAGAGCATAGCATTCTTTGCTGGTGAACGCTGATCCTCCATCCACGCGTGCGTGCCATGCATGCATATGCGTGGATTTCTGATGCAAGCACAAGGGTCTATACCGGTTCGGAAGTTTACAAAAAGATTCGTTAATAGTATAGTCCCAACCGATAACTGATCCTCGGATCAAATTTTGAAAGATCGGTTGTCACAAATTCAACCCCAATGAAAGTTTAATCCAAGTATTCAAACCTCGGGTTGTCTCACAAGGAATGGGCAAGCATGTGCATTAACATTGGTTAGAAATCCGGGATTGGAAGTCATAATCACAAAATTAAACTACTAAACTTATCATGCAAGGAACCTTAAAATGCAAGAAACTAAATCAAGTAACTAAATCAAGAGAAAATATAATCTATTTCTACTCTAGAATTAAGCAATTAACTAAAACGAGAACTAAACAAGTAAGATTTTTGGTTTTTAAATATGAATAATAAAAGGAACTCTTGGCTAAGCATGAGAATTGGGATCACCATCCTTGTCTACAACCATAATTTGCCAATTATGAGGAACCAAACTCACTAAGTCTACCTCTAAGAGCTTTAAGTACGTAGTATCTACTCCTAAGCTTGAGGTACGTCAAGTGGCTTGATCAATCTCAACCCATAAGTCCTATCCAATCTACTAATTAGATTAGTAGTGGGTTAGTGTCAACTGGACCACTAAGGGTTCTCCAATCAACAATCCAATGAGACCCAATGACTCAAGGTCACCCAATTCTCATAGCTTAAGCCAAGAGTAAAGAGAACAACTCCATAATCAAAGGAAACATTTCATCAAACACATAGGATGCACTAACAAAAGACATATTTAAAATTGCAAATAAATTGGAAATTATAAGGACCCACTAACAATTATCAATAAAGAACAACTCAAATAATACTAATTGTAAGAACTACAATTAATTGAACCAGTTAATTAAGTGGTTATGTTGCCTAAATTTGATACCAAAAAGTTAGAGTGAGAATTTGAGGTTTTAAACAACATTTTTGTACTCAGTGGGTCTTTTTGAGTCAGAAAATGTGTTTTCTATGAAAAACCGTAAAAAACCACAAACTGGCAGTTGAACCGGACCGGTTCAAGTCTGCCTGGTGTCGCACGAGAAAAAAGTAGAAACAGTCAAAAACCTTAGAAAAATAGTAGAATTGAAAAACCGGATGTTAATTTTAAAGGTTTGGTCCGAAGTTGGGCCAAACGGGCTAAAAACGCTAACGGGTTGAACTGGGCCCAAGTTGGGCTCAAGTCCAACATATATAAAGGTTCATTTGATGAACCCTAGCCTCATAAACACACACACACTTCATATTTGAAAGAGGGAGAGAAGAAGGGGTTGAACCCTAATCACCTCATCTTCTCAAGCTCATATCTTGAGTTCTAGAGCTTCGATTAGCATGCCGTCAGTGGCTACACGTTTCTTGTAAAGAGCTCTACAAAACCCATCCAAGAAACTCTAGAGGTAAGCTCGAAATCTCCCCAGTTTTTTTCTCCAAAATTTCGGGTACCTAGGGTTTATGGCTAAGTGAGTTTTTTTTGTGATTCTTGATTATTAGGTTCACTATAATCCTTGCTAGCTTTGGGTTTTGACATCCAAATCTGTTGGGAGAGGTAAGAAGCTTTGAAATCTTGTGAACCTTTGATTTATGTTGAGCCCTAGGTTGATCTTGTGGTGATTTATATGTATATAGCTTGATTTTTGTGAGTTTGGAGCTTGTGGGTGCTTGTTGGAGCTACCTTGGTGGTTGAATTTTAGTTGAAAGCTCATTTGGTTTATATTGGGAATCGGCCAAGGTATGGTTTCGATTTCCTCTATGTAGTATATAATATTCATGGACACTTAGGCTAGTGACCCATAAGATAGGATTGAATTTGAATAATTGATGAGTTGTTGGGTGTTATTGTATGATGATATTTGATGAAATGATGAATTTTGAGTTGATAATGATGGTTGATAGTAGAATGGTGAGAATGCATGATTTATGAAGTTGAGCAGTGGATTATGTTGATAAATGTGATTTTGGTGTTGAATGATTAGTAATATAGTTGGAAATTTTGTTAATGAAATTTGATATATGAGATATGTTGATATGATGTTGGGGATGAAGAAAAGTGAAGGAAAAAGGTAGTAATTTTGGTGTCATATGATATAAGGGGTTGATTTTGATGAGAATTGGAGTTTGGAATGGTATGGGTTGGTTTGGTTGTGTTTTGAAAAGGAATTGTGAAAATTGTGATTTTGGGTAAAAGTGGAATTTTGATGAACTTTGCTTGATCATAACTTTTGCTTCGGTTTTCAAAATTGGTTGTAAATGGTTTAAAATTAAAGATCTTTGAAAACCCTTTAAATCAATATAAAGTTTGGGAAATTTGGAATTTTTTAGAGGAAGTTATGATCATTCAAAATTTGGTGTTGAAAATTGGAAATTCTGCAAAGTTACAGAATTTTGAGTTTTCTAGTATGTGCGTGGTGCACGAAATTGTGATTACACTTTTCACAACTCCGCACAACTAACCAACAAGTGCACTAGGTTGTCCAAGTAATACCTTACGTGAGTAAGGGTCGATCCCACGGAGATTGTCGGCTGGAAGCAAGCTATGGTTATTTTGTAAATCTTAGTCAGGAGATTAATGATAATAGTGGTTATATTTATGAAAATAAATAACATGAAATAAACAGTACTTGTGATTTAGTAATGGGGAACAGGCTGAGGTTCCGGAGATGCTCTATCATATGAATCTCTGCTTTTCTAATGTTCTCTTTTCCAAACACGCATGGTCTCCTTCCATAGCAGGCTGTATGATCCTCTCGAAAGAGAAATACCAAGCGCTGTCACCGCACGGCTAATCATCTGTCGGTTCTCACTAGTGTCGGAATAGGACCATTATCCTTTTGCTCACTGTCACTGCGCCCAACATTCGCGAGTTTGAAGCTCGTTACAGTCATCCCCTTCCAAATCCTACTTGAAATACCACAAACAAGGTTTAGACTTTTCGGATCCCAGGAATGCTGCCATTGATTCACGCCTATACCACGAAGGTTCTAACCTCCGGACTCGGTCCGTGGATTAGAAACCCAAGAGATACACACTCAAGCTGTCGCCCAATGACTATGTTGAGCTTAGATAGAACGGAGTGATTGTCAGGCACGCATTCATAGGGTTGAGGATAATGATGAGTATCACGGATCATCATATTCTCCATATTGAAGTACGAGTGAGTATCTTAGAATAGAATCAAGCGTAATTGAATAGAAAACAGTAGTAATTGCATTAATCCATTGAAACACAGCAGAGCTCCTCACCCCCACCTATGGGGTTTAGAGACTCATGCCGTCAAAGGTACAATGTAAAATGTAAAAATATGTCATAAGTTGCTGAATGAATCTCTAAAAGTAGTTTTTATACTAAACTAGTAACTTAGGTTTACAGGAAATGAGTAACTAAGTGCAGATAGTGCAGAATTCTACTTCTGGGACCCACTTGGTGTGTGTCTGGGCTGAGCTTTCAAGATTTCACGTTCATATGCCCAAAGTTGGCATTAAACGCCACCCTGGGTGCCAGAATGGGCGTTTAACGCCGAAAAATGTGCCAGTTCTGGCATTTTACGCTAGAAAGTTTTAGGCTGAATTTGGACGCCAGTTTGGGCCATCAAATCTCGGGCAAAGTATGGACTATTATATATTTCTGGAAAGTCCAAGATGTCTACTTTCCAACGCAACTGAGAGCGTGCCAATTGGGCTTCTGTAGCTCCAAAAAATCGATTTCGAGTGTAGGAGGATCAGAATTCACCAGCATCTACAGTCCTTTCTCAGCCTCTGAATCAGATTTTTGCTCAGGTCCCTCAATTTCAGCCAGAAAATACCTGAAATTACAAAAAAAACACACAAACTCATAGTAAAATATAATAAAAAGTAACTAAAATATACTAAAAATTACCTAAAAATAATGCCAAAAGGGTATAAATTATCCGCTCATCACAACACCAAACTTAAATTGTTGCTTATCCCCAAGCAACTAAAAACAAAATAGGATAAAAAGAAGAGAATATACAATAAATTCCAAATAGCAATGAAGCTCAGTTCCAATTAGATGAGCGGGACTTATAGCCTTTTTGCTTCTGAATAGTTTTGGCATCTCACTTTATCCTTTGAAGTTCAGAATGATTGGCATCTATAGGAACTCAGAATTCAGATAGTGTTATTGATTCTCCTAGTTCAGTATGTAGATTCTTAAACACAGTTACTTTATGAGTCTTGGCCGTGACCCTAAGCACTTTGTTTTCCAGTATTACCACAGGATACATGAATGCCACAGACACATAACTGGGTAAACCTTTTCAGATTGTGACTCAGCTTTGCTAGAGTCCTCAGTTAGAGGTGTCCAGAGCTCTTAAGTACCCTCTTTTTGCTTTGAACCACGACTTTAACCGCTTAGTCTCAAGCTTTTCACTTGACACCTTCATGCCACAAGCACATGGTTAGGGACAACTTGGTTTAGCCGCTTAGGCCAGGATTTTATTCCCTTGGGCCCTCCTATCCATTAATGCTCAAAGCCTTGGATCCTTTTTACCTTTGCCTTTTAGTTTAAAGGGTTATTGGCTTTTTCTGCTTACTTTTTCTTTTTCTTTCTTTTTTTTTCTTTATTTTTTTGCCTCTTCTTTTTTTTTTTCTTTTTTCGCAAGCTTTGTGTTTCATTGCTTTTTCTTCCTTCAAGAATCAATTATATGATTTTTCAGATTATCAATAACATTTATCTTTTTCATTATTCTTTCAAGAGCTAACAATTTTAATATTCGTAAACTTCACTATAAAAAATATGCACTGTTTAAGCATTCATTCAGAAATAAAAAAGTATTGCCACCATATCAAAATAACTAATTTCAAGTTAGAATTCAAAATTCATGTACTTCTTTTTCTTTTTCAGAAAACATTTTTCATTTAAGAAACGTAAAGGATTCATGGAATCATTCATAGCTTTAAGACATAGACACTAATGATTATGTAATAAAGACACAAACATAGACAAAAACATAAAGCATAAAAAGTGAAAAACAGAAAAATAAGAACAAGGAAATTAAAGAACGGGTCCACCTTAGTGATGGCGGCTAGTTCTTCCTCTTGAAGATCCTATGGAGTGCTTGAGCTCCTCAATATCTCTTCCTTGCCCTTGTTGCTCTTCCCTCATGGCTCTTGTTGAAGTCCATGAGTGGGCTCTCTTGTTTGCTCCATCCTCTTTCTAGTGATGGGCTTTTGAGATGAGTCTCTCCATCTCTCATGACTCGGAGTTGGAAGCAACTGCCTTCCCTTTCCTCTTCGTAGAGGTTTCTCCGGCCTTAGGTGTCATTAATGGTTATGGAAAAATAAAAAGCAAAGCTTTTTCCACACCAAACTTAAAAGGTTTGCTCGTCCTCGAGCAAAATAAGATAAAAGGGAGTAGAAGAAGAATGATGCAATTAATTTTGAAAACTTATTACTGTATGCAAGAGAAATTAAAAGAATTGAAAAGAATTTGAAAAGATATGTAAGTTTCGAAAACATTTTGGAAGGAATTGAAAAGAAATAAAAAAGAATAAAAAAGAATTGGAAAGATTATTAATTTTTGAAAATAGAAATTGAAAGATGAACGTTTAAAATATGTTTAATGCAAAAAATTATGAATTAAAACATGAAAAATTGAAAAAAATTCGAATTGGAAACAAAATTACCTCCCTTGTGTCATCCTGGCGTTAAACGCCCAGAATGCTATCCATTCTGGCGTTTAACGCCCACATGACTGCCTATTTGGGCGTTTAACTCCCAGGCAGATACCCTGACTGGCGTTAAACGCCAGGATTCCTTCCTTACTGGGCGTCTTTCTGAATGCCCAAAATGCTGCCATTTCTGTTGTTAAACGCCCAGAATTCTGCCTATTTTGGCGTTTAACGCCAAGAATGATACCTTTTCGGGAATTAAAGGCCCATAATGATAGCCATTCTGGCGTTTAACGCCCAGAATGCCCCTTTATTGGCGTTTTGATGCCAGTGAGCTCCTTTTCTCTGTGATTCCTCTGCTTTATGTCCTGAACCTCCATTTTCTGACTTATTCACTGAAATGCATGTAACTAACATAGATAACAAAATTAAATAGACTTATATAATTGTTACAAACATCTAATTTTTTTATAATGGCTGGGTTGTCTCCCAGCAAGCACTTATTTACTGTCTTTAGCTGGACTTGATTGAGCTTTTAATTTAGTCTCAATTTTGAGCATTCTTGCTCAACATTGCCTTCAAGATAATATTTGACTCTTTGTCCATTAACAATGAACTTTTTGTCAAAGTCAATATCCTGAAGCTCTACATAACCATATGGTGACACACTTGTAATCACATATGGCCCCTTCCACCAGGATTTCAATTTCCCAGGGAACAATCTGAGCCTAGAGTTAAACAACAGAACCTTCTGTCCTGGCTCAAAGACTCTAGATGACAGCTTTCTGTCAAGCCACCTTTTTGCTTTCTCCTTGTAAATTTTAGCATTTTTGAAAGTATTGAGTCTGAACTCCTCCAGCTCATTCAACCGGAGTAATCTTTTCTCTCCAGCTACCTTAGCATCAAGGTTTAGGAACCTGGTTGCCCAGTAGGCCTTGTGTTCTAGTTCCACTAGCAGATGACAGGATTTTTCATACACAAGCTGGTATGGAGAGGTCCCTATAGGAGTCTTGAATGCGGTTCTGTATGCCGACAGAGCATCATCCAAACTTCTCGCCCAATCCTTTCTACGGTTACTTACAGTCCGCTCCGGGATTCGTTTTAGTACTCTATTTGAGACTTTAGCCTACCCATTTGTCTGTGGGTGATATGGAGTTGCCACTTTATGGTTAATCCCATATCGGACCAGAGCAGAGTCAAGCTGTTTATTGCAGAAATGAGTGCCTCCATCACTGATTAGTATCCTAGGGACACCGAACCTGCTGAAGATATGCTTTTGGAGGAACTTCAACACTGTCTTAGTATCATTAGTGGGTGTTGCAATTGCCTCTACCCATTTAGATACATAGTCTACTGCCACCAGAATATAAGTGTTTGAGTATGATGGTGGGAAAGGCCCCATGAAGTCAATACCCCATACATCAAATAACTCAATCTCTAGGATCCCTTGCTGAGGCATGGCATAACCGTGAGGCAGATTACCAGCTCTCTGGCAACTG
This sequence comes from Arachis ipaensis, assembly GCF_000816755.2. Taxonomy (NCBI): domain Eukaryota; kingdom Viridiplantae; phylum Streptophyta; class Magnoliopsida; order Fabales; family Fabaceae; genus Arachis; species Arachis ipaensis. The sequence continues at coordinate 49,395,857 of NC_029786.2, read as the reverse complement.
TCACAGTTACGTACAAACTTTCGGGAGTCTCTATAGAGAGTAGGCCAGTAGAAACCACATTGGAGAACCTTTGTGGCTTTTCGCTCACCTTCAAAGTATCCTCCATATTGTGATCCATGGCAATGCCATAGGATCTTCTGTACCTCTTCTCTAGGCACACATCTACGGATCATTCCGTCTGCATACCTCTTAAAGAGATATGGTTCATCCCACAAGTAGTACCTTGCATCAGAAATTAATTTTTTCGTTTGCTGCTTACTGTACTCTTTGGGTATGAATCTCACAGCTTTATAGTTTGCAATGTCTGCAAACCATCGTACTTCCTGAATGGCAAAGAGTTGCTCATCCGGAAAGGTTTCAGAGATCTCAGTAGGAGGGAGGGACGCCCCTGATACTGGTTCTATCCGGGACAGGTGATCTGCTACCTGGTTCTCTATCCCTTTTCTGTCTCTTATTTCTATATCAAACTCTTGCAGAAGCAACACCCATCTTATGAGTCTGGGTTTTGAATCCTGCTTTGTGAGGAGATATTTTAGAGCAGCATGGTCAGTGTACACAATCACTTTTGATCCCACTAAATAAAATCTGAACTTGTCAATGGCATAAACCACTACAAGTAACTCCTTTTCTGTGGTTGTGTAATTCTTCTGCGCATCATTTAAAACACGGCTAGCATAATAAATGACGTGCAGAAACTTGTTATGCCTCTATCCCAATACTGCACCAATGGCATGGTCACGGGCATCACACATTAGTTCGAATGGTAATGTCAGTCTGGTGCAGAAATGACTGGTGCTATGACCAGCTTGGATTTTAGAGTTTCAAACGCATGCAGACACTCTGTGTCAAAGATAAATGGCATGTCTGCAGCTAGCAGATTGCTCAGAGGTTTTGCAATTTTTGAAAAATCTTTTATAGACCTCCTATAGAATCCTGTATGCCCTAGAAAGCTTCTGATTGACTTAACATTGGCAGGTGGTGGTAATTTTTTAATTACCTCAACCTTAGCTTGATTCACCTCTATTCCCTTGTTTGAAATTTTGTGTCCAAGGACAATTCCTTCAATCACCATAAAGTGATATTTTTCCCAGTTTAAAACCAGGTTAGTCTCTTGGCACCTTTCCAGAACAAGTGCTAGATGGTCAAGACAGGAGCTGAATGAGTCTCCAAATACTGAGAAGTCATCCATGAAGACTTCCAGAAAATTTTCTACCATATCAGAAAAAATAGAGAGCATGCACCTATGAAAGGTTGCAGGTGCATTGCACAGGCCAAATGGCATTCTTCTGTAGGCAAACACTCCAGATGGACATGTGAATACTGTTTTCTCTTAGTCCTGAGGATCTACTGCAATTTGGTTATAACCTGAATAGCCATCCAAAAAGCAGTAGTATTCATGGTCTGCTAGTCTCTCTAGCATCTAGTCTATAAATGGTAAAGGAAAATGATCCTTCCTGGTGGCTGTATTAAGCCTTCTGTAGTCAATACACATACGCCACCCTGTAA
>NC_029786.2:49359072-49393982 GCF_000816755.2 Arachis ipaensis | reverse complement strand
GACAACATGGACATGGCTCACCCAGGGGCTATCAGAAATAGGATAAATAATCCCAGCCTCTAGTAACTTAGTGACCTCTTTCTGCACCACCTCCTTCATGGCGGGATTTAGCCGCCTTTGTGGTTGAACCACTGGCTTAGCATCATCCTCTAATAGGATATTGTGCATGCATCTGGCTGGGCTAATGCCCTTAAGATCACTTATGGACCACCCAAGAGTTGTCCTGTGTGTCCTTAGCACCTGAATTAGTGTTCTCTCTTCCTGTGGGTTTAAAGCAAAGCTTATGATCACCGGAAAAGTGTCACCTTCTCCCAGAAATGAATATTTCAGGGATGGTGGTAGTGGTTTGAGCTCGGGTTTAGGAGGCTTATCCTCTTCCTGAGGAGTTTTCAGAGGTTCTTCTATTCTTTCTGGTTCCTCCAGATCAGGCTGAACATCCTTAAAAATATCCTCTAGCTCTAATTCGAGACTCTCAGTCATATTGACCTCTTCCACCAAGGAGTCAATAACGTCTGCGCTCAGGCAGTCTTTTGGTGTGTCTGGATGCTGCATAACTTTGACAAAATTCAAGTTAAACTCATCCTCATTGACTCTCAGGGTTATCTCTCCTCTTTGGACGTCAATGAGGGTTCGTCCAGTTGCTAGGAAAGGTCTTTCTAGAATGAGAGTTGCACTCTTGTGCTCCTCCATTTCCAGCACTACAAAGTCAGTAAGAAAGGCAAATGGCCCAACCTTGACAATCATGTCCTCAATTATGACTGATGGGATTTTAACGGAGCCATCAGCAAGTTGGAGGCATATCCAGGTTGGTTTAACTTCATCAGTCAAGCCAAGCTTTTTGATAGCGGATATAGGTATTAGGTTGATACTTGCCCCAAGGTCACACAGAGCTGTCTTGGTACAAGCATCCTCTAATGTGCATGGTATCATAAAGCTTTCGGGATCTTTAAGCTTCTCTAGTAAGCTTTTCAGAATGACTGCACTGCATTCTTCAGTGAGGAAAACTTTTTCAGTTTCTCTCCAATCCTTCTTATGGCTCAAGATCTCTTTCATGAACTTAGCAGAGGGTATTTGCTCAAGTGCCTCTGCAAACGGAATCTTTATTTCAAGAGTCCTGAGATAGTTTGCAAAGCGGGCAAATTGTTTATCCTGTTTTGCTTGGTGGAGTTTCTGAGGATAAGGCATTTTGGCTTTGTAATCTTCAACCTTAGTTACTGCAATTTTATTTCCTACAGAAGTGGTTGGAGAAGCCTGCTTAAGGGGGTGGTTATCAGCACTTTCAGGTGTCTGATCCTTTAATGGAATTTGAACATCAGAATTGGGGGCTGCATGGGCATTTAACGCCAGATTGCCACCCTTTTCTGGCATTTGGACTCCAGAACTGGCCATCCCTTGGGCGTTTAACGCCACCTTTTCACCCTTTTCTGGCGTTCAGCTCTGGGCTCTTACTATCCTCAGAGGAATTTTGGGTAGTGGTTTGGTTATCATTTATTAGTTGTTCCTTTCTTGGTTTCCTGCTACCTTGGATTGATACATTCAGTGTTTTTCCATTCCTTAATTGAACAGCTTGGCATTCTTCTGTTATCTATTTAGATAGCTGCTGTTTTGTCTGATCCAATTGTGCTTCAATATTTTGGTTGGCATTTTTAGTGTCTTGGAGCATCTCTTTGAATTTTGCAAACTGTTTCGTTATAATAAGCAATTGCTGATTGAGTTCAGCAATTTTTTCTTGAGGACTAAGTTCAGTGGATACTGTTTTAGCCTCTTCTTTCAGGGAGGACTCACTACTCAAGATCAGATGCTAATTTCTAGCAACTGTATCAATGAGCTTTTGAGCCTCTTCAATTGTCTTTCTCATATGTATAGATCCACCAGCTGAGTGTTCTAGAGATATTCGAGCTTTTTCTATAAGCCCATAGTAAAAGATGTCTAACTGTACCCACTCTGAAAACATTTCAGAGGGGCATTTCCTTAGCATCCCTCTGTACCTCTCCCAAGCATTATAAAGGGATTCATCATCCTCTTGTTTAAAGCCTTGGATGTCCAGCCTTAGCTGTGTCATCCTTTTTGGAGGATAATATTGATTCAGAAATTTGTCTGATAACTATTTTCATGTTCTTATGCTTGCTGTGGGTTGGTTATTTAACCACCTCTTAGGTTGATCTTTTACAGCAAATGGAAACAGTAATAATTTGTAGACATCCTAATCCACTTTTTTATCACGTACTGTGTCAGCAATTTGTAAGAACTGTGCCAGAAACTCAGTAGGTTCTTCCTGTAAAAGACCGGAATACTGATAATTTTGCTGCACCATGATAATGAGCTGAGGATTTAGCTCAAAACTGCTTGCTCTGATGGGGGTATACAGATACTACTCCCGTATGCAGCAGTAATGGGGTTAGCATATGACCCCAGAGTCCTTCTGGACTGTTCATTTCCACTTAGGTCCATGATGGAGAAAGGGAGATGATGTGGATTGTAAATTTTTTTTAAACCGAGATTAAAAGAAAATAAAATAAATGAAAAATTGAATATAAATTCGAAAATTAGAAGAAAAAGAAATAAAATAAAATTGAAAACTAAATTAATTAATTAATTAAAAAGATTCAAAAAAGATGTGGGTGAGTATTTTCGAAAAATGAAGAGAGAGAAATTAGTTAGGAAGTTTTTGAAAAAGATATGTCTAAAATTAAAGATACTTGTAAGAAATTAAATAAAAGAAAAGATTTGAAAAAGATTTAATTTTAAGAATTGAGATTAGAAAAGATAAGATAAGTTAGGTAAGAGAAGATAAGGAATTAAAATTAAAAAGTTTTGAAATTTAAATTTTAAATTTGAAAATTAAATTTTGAATTTAAAATTTTGAAATTTGAAATTTGAAAATTGAATTTTAAATATTAAATTTTGAATTTTGAAAAAGTCAACAATATAAGATAAGATTTGAAAAAGATTTAAATTTTGAAAGGTTTGATTTTTAAATTTGAAAAATTAAATTTTGAAATTTGAGATTTTTAAAACTAAGATAAGATAAAATAAAAATCTGAATTTTTAAATGAAATTTTCGAAAATTCAATTAAATAAAGAGAAAAGATATTTTTGAATTTAATGAGGAAAGACAAAAACAATAAAAAGACACCAAACTTAGAATTTTTAGATCAAAACAAAGAAAACAAACAAGAAAACTTTAAATGTCAAGATGAATACCAAGAACACTTTGAAAATCAAGATAAACACCAAGAACAAATTTTAAAAATTTTTAAGAAAATAGAAACACAAAGGACACAAAACTTAAAAATTTTTATATTTTAGACACTAATAATTCGAAAATGCACAGGAAAAATAAGAAAAACTAAAGATCAAACAAGGAAAATAAACAAGAACAACTTGAAGATTAAGAAAGAACTAAGAATATATAATTCAAAAAGTTGAAAGAAAAATAAAATCATGCAATTGACACCAAACTTAAAATATAAAACTAAACTCAAACAGAAGACTAAATTATGAAGTTATTGATTTTTTTTAATTTTCAAAAATAATTTAGAAAAAGAAAATAAGGATTTTAAAATTTTAACCAAAAACAATAATAGAAGACTCAATGTTAGTGACTCTAAACCAAAAAGACAATTTTTTCCTAATCTAAGCAACAAAATAAACCGTCAATTGTTCAAACTCGAACAATCCCCGGCAACGGCGCCAAAAACTTGGTGCACGAAATTGTGATTACACTTTTCACAACTCCGCATAACTAATCAGCAAGTACACTAGGTCATCCAAGTAATACCTTACGTGAGTAAGGGAGGATCCCACGGAGATTGTCGGCTTGAAGCAAGCTATGGTTATTTTGTAAATCTTAGTCAGGAGATTAATGATAATAGTGGTTATATTTATGAAAATAAATAACATGAAATAAACAGTACTTGTGATTTAGTAATGGGGAACAGGCTGAGGTTCCGGAGATGCTCTGTCATCTGAATCTCTGCTTTCCTACTGTTCTCTTCTCCAAACATGCATGGTCTCCTTCCATAGCAGGCTGTATGATCGTCTCGGATGAAAAATACCAAGCGCTGTCACCGCACGGCTAATCATCTGTCGGTTCTCACTAGCATCGGAATATGACCATTATCCTTTTGTACACTGTCACTGCGCCTAAGATTCGCGAGTTTAAAGCTCGTCACAGTCATCCCCTTTCAAATCCTACTCGGAATACCACAGACAAGGTTTAGACTTTCCGGATCCCAGTAATGCTGCCATTGATTCTAGCCTATACCATGAATGTTCTAACCTGCAGACTCGATCCGTGGATTAGAAACCCAAGAGATACGCACTCAAGCTGTCGCCCAATGACTACGTTGAGCTCAGATAGAACGGTGTGGTTGTCAGGCACGCGTTGATAGGGTTGAGGATAATGATGAGTGTCACGGATCATCATATTCTCCATATTGAAGTACGAGTGAGTATCTTAGAATATAATCAAGCGTAATTAAATAGAAAATAGTTATAATTGCATTAATCTATTAAAATACAGCAGAGCTCTTCACCCCCACCTATGGGGTTTAGAGACTCATGCCGTCAAAGGTACAATATGAAATGTAAAAAAATGTCATAAGTTGCTGAATGAATCTCTAAAAGTAGTTTTTATACTAAACTAGTAACTTAGGTTTACAGAAAATGAGTAACTAAGTGCAGATAGTACAGAATTCCACTTTTGGGACCCACTTGGTGTGTGCCTGGGCTAAGCTTTCAAGCTTTCACGTTCATATGCCCAAAGTTGGCATTAAACGCCACCCTGGGTGCCAGAATGGGCGTTTAACGCCGAAAAAGGTGCCAGTTCTGGCGTTTTACGCCAGAAAGTTTTAGGCTGAATTTGGACGCCGGTTTAGGCCATCAAATCTAAGGTAAAGTATGGACTATTATATATTGCTGGAAAGCCAAGATGTCTACTTTCCAACGCAACTGAGAGCGCTCCAATTGGGCTTCTGTAGCTCCAAAAAATCCATTTCGAGTGTAGGAGGGTCAGAATCCAACAGCATCTGCAGTCCTTTCTCAGCCTCTGAATCAGATTTTTGCTCAGGTCCCTCAATTTCAGCCAGAAAATACCTGAAATTATAGAAAAATACACAAACTCATAGTAAAGTCCAGAAATGTGATTTTTGAATAAAAACTAATAAAAATATAATAAAAAGTAACTAAAATATACTAGAAACTACCTAAAAACAATGCGAAAAAGGGTATAAATTATCCGCTCATTAGTGCGCACGCACAGCATTGTGCGCACGCACACTCTGCGAAAATTTTGATCTGTGCACACGCACAGACCTGTGTGTCCGCACAGGCAGAGGATGGTGCTCTGCTCACAGCGCTGGCACAACTTGTGCGCGCACACACCAATGAGAAAATTGCAACCTGTGCGTATGCACAGACCTGTGCGCACGCACACGTTGGGGAGACCAGTCTGTTGGGGGCACTCACACAGGTTGTGCGAGTGAACAGACCCTTTTTGTTTTGACACCTGTGCATACGCACACCCTTGTGCGGACGCATACGTCCTGTTTCTCAAATTTTGTTTTGTTTTCAACTATTTCACCTTCCCGACGAGGTTGTAATCTTCTATAACACCTTTTTAAGAATTTTGGACATATTTCTGGGTGTTCAAACATGGGAAATGGTTTAAGAGTCTTAGACATTACTATTTGGGAATAGTTAGCAAACGGAATACTAGGTTTCTGTTGTAACGGGGAGATTTGATGATGTGCGATGAATGGTTGATGAATGAGATGTGCAAGCAAGGAAATGAAATGTGAATGAACAGTGGTTGAAAAGAGTCGAGGACTCCAAATGAAGTGATGGATCCATCTGTACTAAAAATTTTTTGAAAACCATTGTACCACTTTTTCACTGAGATTATGAGATGCTATGCGCCCGACAGGGGCCGAGGTTGGATCCCGCCTGTCGAGGTAGTGGCGGCGGCGTAAGGGCGGTGGCTCGTCCCGATTGCACTTAGATGTGAGGTCGGAGGCAATAGATCCCGCTCGCATCCCTTCGGATCATCAGAGCATGTAGGCGCAAAACCCTGTACAGTGATCCGAGCACTATATCTCGGGGGTTCCCACACCATGAATCTGAAGGGCAACATCTCCATGGAGATGTGTTGGGTTGGCAGTTGAACCGATAATGTGATATCACAGCCAGTAGGGCAGGCATTTATCATATTTATTTCTTATCTGTTTGTATGCTTTGCCGACTTGATATTATTTTCCTATCTGTATAACATGTCTAACTGCTATTTGAATTAAGTTCTATACATGCCTATACTTGTGTTTTACTTGTATTGTATATACTTATGTTTTCTACTTGAGTTGAGGAGGTTCAGAAGGCGATGGCGATGGGATCGCATGGCGGATCGGTTGGTGAAGGCTGTGGGACAACGGTGTTTGATTAGAGTAGAAAATCCCTAGGATAGATTACCCTTTTTACGGTACTACAGCTTAAGTTGTATTAAGGAATTACATGTTATGCTGTTTTGTTTTAGAAATTCTTTAAGCTTGAATCTTTGATGGATATAGAGTCTAGGATTGCCTTTGGCGTCCTGAGGTCTTATATCTTACATCACTGGGAACTGTTACCATACTGAGAATCTCCGGTTCTCATACCATATTCTGTTGTGTTTTTCAGATGCAGGGTGCAATCCACCTCGGTGAGTTGTCTGATTGGTGACAGGAGCGGAGGATCTGGACTATCTTTTGGAGTCTTTTGATTTTATTATATCTATCTGTCTCTCACTTTTGTACCTTACTTTGGCGTAGAGGCTTGTATTGAGAGAACAAAACTTGTATAAGCTATTTTTAGTGTCTGGTTTCATACATGGTCTGTATATGGCTAGCCGGCTTAAACTCTGCGAGTCGTGGCTAGAATCCTATGATATTATATTATTATACTATGATGTTGTGTTACTCGATACTTGTTTCTTGTGCTTTAAGTTAGAATCTTCGCTACTACCTTTTGCGCTTTTCAAATCCTATTTTTTGAGCTATATTTTTCATCGGACTTCTAGATAATATTAATTCCTTCTATATAATATATGTAAAAGCTTAGAACTGTCGTAACCTTTGAATAACCTTTGCTTTATGACGCGAGGTAAGACTTAGGCTAATTAGGGTGTTACACTAATGATCATGGAAAACATCAATGTATTCATAGAATTCAAGATCCACAATATTCATCAAATGAGTAGAAAATTGGAAAATAACAAGATAACATAACCCAACACAAGATATAAGCAAAATTATACTAGAGAATTCAAATTATGTAATCATAACTAGCAATTAACAAAACTCAATTCAGAAATTCAACAATGGGAGATCAAATTAAACTAGATCTAGAGAGGAACAAAGGTTTCTCCCTCTAGAAGAACAAGAACCAAAAACTAGCCAAAATTGTGTCTAAGTGTGTAATGAATGATCCCCCCTTTCCCCCTACAACTCTTGGGTCTTTTCCATTCAGAGTCAGCTTGGAATTGGGCCTGCAGAGCCTCAGAAATCGCCAGCCACAATTTCATTAATAAGGTCACGTGCTGAGCGCCACGCGTACGCGTCAAGCACGAGTGCGTGTCGATGAGCTTTCCAATCCATGCGTACGCGTAAGGCGTGCGCACGCGTCGGTGAGGTTTTGCCAATGCACGCGAATGCGTCGACTATGTGTGCCGATTCCCAGCAACATGCATCCACGCGTACGTGCAAGGCACGCGTACGCGTCGATGCTTAAACTACAAAGCTCCAAAGCTCCATGTTTCTTCCACTTGTGCATGCTTCCTTTCCATCTTCTAGACCAATTTAGCCCTGTAAACTCTGAAATCACTTAACAAATGCGTCATGACATCGAATGGTAATAGAAGGGATTAAAATATAGCATTTTTTGGTCAAGTAAGCATGTTTTCAATCATGAGGCAAAATAAGGAAGGAAACACAAAATCATGCATTTTATGTGGATAAGTGCGGAAAGTATTGACAAAATCCCCTAAACTCAACACAAGATAAACCACAAAATTGGGGTTTATCAAACCTCCCCACAGTTAAACCAAGCATGTCCTCATGAGGAGAAGAGGTTTATGAAATGCAACTAATGCAAATGCATCTATCTACTTGGCCAAGGGTGAATCTATCCTCCGAGAACATATATGAACATATAGGGCTAGGGTGACATGATAGTCCATGAATCTTACCAATTCAAACATCAAAACAAGGTGCATATAACTTGCGAGACAAACACTTGTGAAAGCCGGGAACAAGAAGTTGAGCATCGAACCCTCACCGAAAGTGTATCCGCTCTATTCGCTCAAGTGTATAAGGTTCATCACTCAATCCTCCCTTAATCATGCTTTCTAAGATTTGTCTTTCATCTAACAATCAACAATTATTTAATGCATGCATACATTCATCATGAGGTCTTATTATCGGTTGTAATGGGGCTAGGGTAAGGGTAAGGATGCATGTATGGCCAAGTGAGCTTAAAAATTGTATCTTTGATTAGCTTAGACTCTCACCTAACACAGGCAACAACCTATGCAGTTCTAATACAAAACCTAGCTACCCATTTATTCACTTTTTCACATGCTCGTGCATTTCTCTTTAGTCCACAACCCATATGCATTGGTTATCATTGGCTTCACCTTGGGGCAATTTGTCCCCTTTTTATTGCTTCTTTTTCTATTTTTGTTTCTTTTATTTTTCTATTTCTTTTTCTTTACATTATTTTTCTTTTTGTTTTTCTTTGCTTGTCCCCTTTTTTGGGGATTTTATGTACAAGGGTGCCAATGCATATAGTCCAATCATTCAATACATGAGTATGTTCCCAATTCCTAGAATTTCCATTACAATTACAAAAAATATACCTTTACATCTATCCAAGTTCCCAAGTATTCCTTCCCATTTGAATGACATACACCCTCACTCACCTAAGCTAATCAAGGATCCAAATCCAGGGACGTTCATTATTTTTCACTTAGGGGTGTTGATGTGCTAAATTTAAGAACAAAAGAGTTTATCATGGGCTCAAAATTGGTTAGCAATGGTAGATAAAAGGCTTAAGGCCATTTTGGGAAAGTGACTATTCAAATGATGGCCTCAATCATGTAAGTGGATTCATAGACAAAATAATGGATATATAGAATCAGACAAAGCAAGGATTGCAATCATAGAAAGAGAACATTTGCACACAAGAAGGAAAATAAGTAGTTATAAGATGTAACCACACCATTAGGCTCAAATCTCACACGCTTGTGTTCTTGACTCAACAATCATGTTCCAAAATACATTCTTCAAACAAGTTTATCACAAATTTTTTTTTTCAAAAATTGGTGGGATGCCCTAAAAACACATTTTCTTGGAAAAGGAAGTTATTACCCTAACCAAGTAGCTCTACAAGAAATAACTATCATGAAAGAGGTATTCACAAGCAAAAACTAACTAAACATGAAATGTGTCCTAATTAACCAAACAAAAGAAAATTGAAGTCCATAGATGTTGAAAGGAGGAGATTATTACCCACGGAGATCGGTCGAACGACCTCTCCACACTTATGAATTAGCACGGTCCTCCGTGCTACTAGCAAGGCGCAAAGGACGATCGGGACCGGAACCTCCACTATCCTCTTCATGATTGCTACCGTCACTTCGGTTCAAAGTGGATGTGGATATTTCGGGTTCTTCCATAGATGGGGTAACAAAACTCAAAAGCTTCTTTATGTAAGCAAATCGGCGTTGGTTCCGCCGTTCATATCTATCTATCTTCTTGTAGAGATCCTCAAGTCGTTGGTTGGTGGGTCTTTGTGGTGGTGTGGATGAGGTGGTAGGCACGGTAGGCGGAGGGGCTACGTCAAGGCTTGGGGTGTCTATGGGAGGCTGTAGGTATTTCCCGCTTGGGACGATGTCGCCCTTTACCGGAATCGTAGCTTTCATGTCCGTGGCCTCCCAAGGAACACCTGCAGCAACAACTAAATCAAATACTAATTCGGGAAATGGTAGATTACCCCTGGCACGAACTTGACCCATCGCTTGTTGGATGAGGAGATGGATGTTCACCGGCCTCTCTGTGAGAATACACCAAACAAGGAGGGCGAGATCTGCCGTGGAGGACAACTTGTGGGTGCTGGGCAGTACATAGTGAGATAGGATCTGGGCCCAAGCTCTAGCCTCCACAGTGAGGTAGCATCCATCAATGCACTTAGGCCGCATCCTGAGTCGTCCTTGGGTGTAAAATGTCTCTGGCTCGGCAATGACTCGAAGAATCGAGTTCTAATCAAACCCAAACTCATTCCGCCGACGTAAGACCTCTTGGTAGCCATCCATTTCCTCCGGTACCGGTAGAACATTAAGCACTTGTTGAATAGCCTCTTCTAAAACCGGGACTTGCTTCCGGCGCACGTATACTGATTGAAGGGAAGGGAGGTGGTAATTGGTGTAAAACTCTACCACCCACGAGAGGTTGGCCTCTTGTGGTTTTCTCAAGAGAAACTCCCATCCTCACCGCTCAATGCGGGGCATCACATAATGAGCAATGTGGTCCGGAGGTGCGAGTATGTGCTCGAAATGATAGTTCCTCTCAACCATGGCGGGAAACACGAGTTCACAGGTTTGACATTTGGGGTGCCCTTTTGTGTCCGGTTTCTTTGACGGCTTCTCCTTGTCTTTCTTGGTGGCTATCCTGAAAAAGGAAGGAAAAGGGGAAACATTAAACCCAAAGATTTGACTCATGGAAAATAACATACAAGTGGGAAGCAGTGCCCAAAAAGAAAGTGTGTGTCTTGAGGACATGATAGCTACACATGTGATCAAAACAACTATAGAATCATGGGTCACAACACTTAGCATGGGGTGCAAGAGTGAGTAAGGCATGCAATAAGGCATGAGAAGGGTAAACTCAAGCATCCATAATAAAGAAGCAAGTCATGGTAGATGAGCATAAAGTTGGTAATCATAAAGTAAAGTAAGCTCAATGTACCTAGAAAGGAGCAAGTGTTGATAGCACGAAAAACTTGTCTCTCAACAATTTTCCTTCGGCAAGTATACCGAATTGTCGTCAAGTAATAACTCACAAAAGAGTGAGGTCGAATCCCACAGAGATTAACGGATTAAGCAATCAACGGTTAATTGATTATCATATTTAGACGGTTCATATTTGGATGATGAGCAACAGGGAACTGTAAATTGACAGAAAAGTAAAGAAAGCAATAAAGTGCAGAAAAGTAAAATGGCAAGAAAAGTAAATGTAAGAACTAAAAATAAAAGAAACATTGGGATCAAGAGATATTGCGATTCTTGAGCTCTCTAACCCAATGAAAAGAGTTAGTTGTTCATTGCTCTACAAAAAAATAGAAAAGAAAGAAAGTGCAGAAAAATAAAGATGAAGATTAAAACTAAAATTGAAACTTCAAAATTCATAAATGAAAAGTACAAAGAAAAGAAAGAAAAGGAAAAGTGTGTGAGGGGAGGGAGTCCGAAGACCCCTCTCTAATCCCCCCTTCCAGAATGTCCTTTGAATGTAAAAGCTAAGGCCCTTATATAAGCTCTACTAAATTACAAAATGAAATTAAAAGCAATTTACAATTAAATGAAAATTCCTATTCTAGATGCTTCTTGTGGCCTTGATTGGTTGACACTTGTGGGCTTGCTTCCTTGAGGTTGGGTGGTCTTTGAAAGAGAATCAAGTTGAGGTACAGGTGCTAATGTCAGTGCTAACGTTAGCCACACTAACGCTACAAGTGTGGCGTTTGTGCTGAAGTTAGTGTGGCTAATGTCACACTTGCTACCCAGTTGGTGTTTTTGGGGCTTAAAAGATGCCTCTGGTTTGTGCTCTAATTTCATGCCCACTATAGAGTATTATATATCGTTGGAAAGATCTGAATGTTAGCTTTCTAACACAACTGAAATCACCTCAATTGAACCTCTGTAACTCAAGTTATGCTCTTTTGAAGGGGACAGGGTTGCTGGCATAGTGGCTGGCGTTATTGGCAAACGTGAGTGCCAATAACGTCCACGATCAGGGGCTGAAAATTGCCAGTTTCTGAAGCTCAAATTAATGTACATCCCATACTATTATATATTGTTGGAAAGCCCTGGATGTCTACTTTCCAAAGCCTTTAGAAGCGCATCATTTGGAGCTCTACAACTCGAGTTATACTTCTTGGAAGGTGAAGAGGTCAGCTGGCCTTACTACAGGTTGATACCATGTTCATCTTTGCACTTTCGGGGAAGGTTTTCTCCCTCAAATTTAGCGTCCACCATGTAGTACCATATATGCTTGGAAAGCTCTAGAATCCTACTTTTCAACGCCACTGAAATCACCTCATTTGGAGCTTTGTGGCTCAAGGTATTCTTGTTTGAAGAAGGCATGGTCAGGCTACTGGGTAAGACTTTTGCCCATGTTAACTACCACGTTAATGTAGTTAACGTGGAAGCTAACGTGGGTCTTTTTGCTTCACAAACATTAGTGGAGATCACCTTTTCCACTAACGTTGGTATCTCTCTTTCCTTCCACGTTAGTTCCCACGTTAATGTAGTTAATGTGGAAGCTAACGTGGGTCTTCTTGCTTCGCAAACGTTAGTGGATATCACCTTTTTCACTAACGTTGGAATCTACCTTTCCTTCCACGTTAGTTCCCACGTTAATGTAGTTAACGTGGAAGCTAACATGGGTCTTCTTGCACCTTTGCTAGCGTTATTGGCACTCACTTTTGCCACTAACGCTGCTCTTTCTTCAAAGTTGATGCTATTAACGTTCCCACTAACGTTCCAACTTTCCTTCCTTCCACGTTAGTGGCCAAGTTAGTGGTACTAACGTAGTCACTAACGTGGCTCTTCTCTGCTTCTTGTTACCTGAAATCAATCAAACAAAGTGCATCAAAGTCTTGCTCTTAATCATGGGATCATGCATCATCCATTTTATCATTCAATTCATGCATAATTCTCATGAAATCATTCAAAATTCACAATGTTTGCTTGAATCATGGTGTGAATGCATTTTCATCCAAATACTTGCTCATTTCCTAGAAAAATGCATGAAACCACCCTAAAGCATACAAAAAATGGCTAGTAAAACTAGCCAAGATGCCATGGCATCAAGTGTACGAGGAGAAAACACAAAATTGAGAGTATAAGATCAAAATGAACCAAAATGGTATAAGTGCATTTCCTTGAACACTTGGTGTGTAATTATCAAGCAATGAGCAAATATGAAGAACTCAATCAAGTAGAGCCCCAAATGAAATACCAAACAATAACACAATACCACATAATTACAAAGACATCAAGAGATAACAAAAGGATCTATCAAAGCAAGGTAAAATTCAACATTCATCATCCATGGAAAAGTAAGAAAAGAGGGAAAGCAAACAAGTAAAAACCAAGTAATAGAATCAATCAACTACAAAGAAAATTAAGAGAGTGACAAAAAGGGACATGCAACTAAATGCAACCAGAAGAAGAACATTTAAAAGAAAATAAAAGATGAGAAGTAGTAGAAATAGAACCTTGAGAAGGGAAGAAAGCAAGGTGGAGTGTTGGTAGAAAAGGAGAGAAAAGGGAAGAAATTCTAGAGCCGCCAGAGGTGGTGGGGGTCACCGGTAAGTGGCCGGAGATAAGAGTGGTGGAAGATGGGAGAAGAAGGAGAAGGGTAATGGAAGAAGGAAGATAGAAGAATGAAATGCAGTGAAGAAAAGAAGAAAGAAGGCGCGCAGGTTTAAAATTGCGTCGAGCAATCGATGCACGCGCACACAGCACGCTTACGCGTGGGGAGAGTTGTGCCTTGGGCACAGAGTTGGCACAAAGTAGGCCTAACTCTCGGGTTTTTGTACCACTAATGGTGTGCAGCACATGCGACGCGTACGCGCATAGCACGCATATGCGTGGATGTCCAATCAGCAATCGACGCGTACGCGTCAGGCACGCTTACGCGTGGGTCGCTTGGCACAAAGTAGGCACAAAATGGGCATAACTCTCGGGTTTTTGTACCAGAGAGTTCAGAACACACAATTGACGCGTACGCGTCGCCCATGCGCAGCGAGAAAGCAATGGACGCACAGGTGTCATCCACGCTTACGCGTGGGTTGCCGCTGTGCTTTTGGCACAAGATGGGCACAAAGTGGGCACAACTCTCGGGTTTAGTACCAGGAGTTGTGAGACCACGCCGACGCGCACGCGTACTGCACGCTTGCCCGTGGATGCCCCCATTTTTTTACAACATAGAAAAAGGTAATTTAAAACATTCTTGGCATTCACTTAGCTAGATAGGTTGAGAAAACACTCACAAAATCATACAATACTCAAGATGAAGCATTTTCTTCAACACAACCAATACAACAAAATTGCCAAGATTGATAAAATCCTAATGGATACCACAACAGTCTAACAAAATCAACAAAACCTATCATATCAAAACAAGCTCAATAACATCAAGAAGCACAAAATTCACAAAGAATCTAAGGCTAGAAGCAAGAAAGTATATACAAGAACGATCATACCATAGTGGGGTGTCTCCCACCTAGCACTTTTCTTTTACGTCCTTAAGTTGGACAGTCATGAGCTCATGCTTCCTCTCCTTTTGGTTTATCCTCAAGTAGGAGCACCTCCACTTCTTTTGGTGATTTTTAGCCATGGTATTTCTTCACTCTATGGCCATTCACCTTGAAGGTTACCTCACTTTGAGGGTCAAACAATTCCACTACACCATAGGGCTTTACCTCCTTCACTTTGAAGGGTCCTTCCTATCTTGAACGGAGCTTTCCAGGCATGAATCTGAGCCTCGAGTTGTAGAGGAGAACTTCGTCACCTTCTTGAAAATCCTTCTTCCGAATATGGTGATCATGGAATGCCTTAGTCTTTTCCTTGAAAATCCGAGCATTCTCATATGCCTCCATCCTAAGACATTCAAGCTCCTCTAGTTGCAATTTCCGGGCTATACCCGCCTTGGTAATGTCCATGTCACACTGTTTCACCGCCCAATAGGCTTTATGCTCAACCTCCACTGGAAGGTGGCATGCCTTACCATAGACGACCCGAAAGGGACTCATTCCTAACGGGGTCTTATAGGCTGTCCTGTATGCCCATAATGCATCTCCCAACCGAGAGCTCCAGTCCTTCCTTTGTGGATTCACCACTTTCTCCAAAATTTACTTAATCTCCCGGTTGGACACTTCCGCTTGCCTATTTGTCTGGGGGTGATATGTAGTTGAAACCTTGTGTGATATCCCATAGTGCTTGAGTAGTGCTTCTACTTTCCTGTTACAAAAGTGGGAACCTTGGTTGCTCACGATTCCTCGTGGCGACCCATAGCGGCACACAATATTATTTCAATGAAAGAAATCACGGCATTAGCGTCATCAAAGCAAGTAGGTATCGCTTCCACCCACTTTGAGACGTAGTCAACCGCCAACAAAATATACAAATACCCACTTGAGTTAGGAAATGGCCCCATAAAGTCTATGCCCCATACATAAAAGATTTCATAAAATTACATCAGTTGTTGAGGCATTTCATCCCATTGGGATGCATTTCCCGATTTTTGACATTGGTGACATGACACACAAAATTGGTTAGCATCCTTGAATAGTGTTGGCCACCAGAATCCACAATCCAAAACCTTTTTAGCCGTCCGTTGTGGGCCAAAGTGGCCACCAAACTCGGACGAATGACAAGACTCAAGAATGGGTTGGATTTTAGATTCCGAGACACATCTACGAATTACTTGGTCTACTCCCCTCTTCCACAAGTGAGGGTCATCCCAAATGTAGTATTTGGAATCACTCCTCAACTTATCTCTTTGGTGTTTTAAAAAGTTGGGAGGGTAAATCTTAGCAACCAAGTAGGTCGCCATAGGAGCAAACCAAGGAAAACTATCCGAAACAGCATACAAACTATCCAGAGTGAATGAGTCATTAATCGGAAATGGGTCATATTTAATATTTTCAAGGTAGCTTAGATGGTCCGCAACTAAATTCCGTGACCCACTTCGATCCCTAATCTCAATGTCAAATTCTTGCAAGAGCAAGATCCAATGTATGAGCCTAGGTTTCGACTCATTCTTTGTCAACAAATATTTTAAAGCTGCATGATCCGTGTATACCACTATCTTAGAGCCTAGCAAGTAAGATCGAAACTTATCCAATGCATGAACAATGGCTAAAAGCTCTTTCTCTGTAGTGGTATAGTTGGATTGTGCCGCATCCAATATCTTTGAGGAGTAAGCAATGATATAAGGGAGTTTACCATCGCGCTGTGCAAGTGCGGCACCTACGGTGTGATTTGACGCGTCGCACAAGATCTCGAACAGCTGCATCCAGTCAGGGCCCCTCACAATTGGTGCTGTGGTAAGAGCTCTCTTCAACTCCTCGAATGCTTCCGCACAAGCACCATCAAACTCAAAGTCCACGTCCTTTTGGAGTAGGCGCGACAATGGCAATGCAATTTTGCTAAAATTCTTGATAAAGCGCCTATAGAATCCTGCATGCCCCAAAAAGGAACGGACCTCCCTCACAGATGAGGGGTGAGATAAACTGGTAATGACATTAACCTTGGTCGGGTCTACAGAAATTCCCTTGTCAGAGACTACGTGTCCTAACACTATACCTTGTCTCACCATGAAATGACATTTTTTGAAATTTAAGACAAGGTTAGTATCAACACACCTAGCTAAGACCTTGGCCAAGTTCTCTAAACAACTATCAAATGAAGTACCATGCATACTAAAGTCATCCATAAATACTTCCAGACAACTCTCCATAAGATCGAAAAAGACACTTGTCATGCACCGCTGAAAAGTGGCAGGTGCATTGCATAGCCCAAATGGCATCCTTTTGTAAGCAAAGGTACCAAAGGGACAAGTAAATGTGGTCTTTTCCTGATCCTCAAGAGTAATATAAATCTAGAAGTAGCCAGTAAAACCATCAAGAAAGTTGTAGTGAGATTTACCTGCAAGTCGGTCCAACATCTGGTCAATAAATGACAAAGGGTAGTGGTCTTTCCTCGTTGCGGCATTTAACCTCCTATAATCGATGCACACTCGCCAAGCATTTTGCACTCTTGTGGTGACCACTTCACCATCTTCCTTCTTAACGGCAGTGATGCCCGATTTCTTTGGGACAACTTGGATCGGACTCACCCATTCACTATTAGAAATCGGGTATATGATACCACCTCGAGTAGTATTGTGACTTCCTTTTTCACCACATCAAGGATAGTGGAGTTGAGTCTTCTTTGGGGTTGTCTAACCGGCTGAGCTCCTTCTTGGAGAAAGATACGATGCATGCACATATGCGGGTCAATTCCCACAATGTCGCCCAAGCTCCAACCGATTGCTTTCTTGTGCTTCCTTAGGACCTCTAGGACCTTCTCCTCTTCTTGGCTAGAGAGCTCACTAGTAATAATGACCGGAAACTTTTGATTGTCCCCAAGGAATGCATACTTCAAATGAGAGAGAAGAAGCTTCAATTCACTTTTTACCTCAAGTTGAGGTTCTTTTTCACCAAGCTCATGGGATTCATTCTCAACAACTTCCCTTTGTTCACCCTCATGATCATCCTTCTCCTCAACAATAGGGTAGCATAGCTTGTTGTGATCTTCGCTTTGCACCTCCGCTACTACCTCATCAATTACATCACATCGGAGTACGGAATATTCTTCGGGTGGGTGTTTCATGGCTTCCTCCAAGTTGAACTTGATTGTCTTATCTCCGACCTCAAAAGAGTATATGCCAGTGAAGGCATCCAATTTGAATTTAGAGGTCTTCAAGAAGGGTCTAGCAAGTAGAACGGAGGAAGAACTTCTACCCTCTGTTGGTGGCATTTCAAGGATATAGAATTTGACCGGAAATACCAAATCCTTAATTGCCACAAGCACATCTTTGTCTATCCCCATCACGGTAATCACACTCTTGTCGGCTAAGGCAAATCTGGAAGTCGACCTTTTCAATAGAGCTAAGTTCAACCTTGCAAATACTGAAAATGGCATGATGCTCACGCAAGCCCCTAAATCTCACATACAGTCATGGAAAATGACTCCACCAATACGACAAGAAACCAAACAAAGTCCATGGTCACCAAACTTTTCAGGAATAGGCTTCATCAATGCAGAAATGGAACTACCCAATGACAATGTCTCCAACTCACCAATTCTATCTTTGTGTGTGCACAAGTCTTTCAAAATTTTTGCATACTTCGAAATTTGTTGAATGACATCAAGAAGTGGGATGGTTACCTCAACTTTCTTGAATACTTGAAGTATGTTCAAATCAAACTCTAGAGTTTTCTTGGCTTTCTTTATCATGGAAGGGAACGGAATAGGAATGGATTCATCCATTGTAGCCTTCCTCTTAGGCTCTTTGAGGCTCACTTCTTCCTCCTCTTGCCTTGTGTTCATCTCCTCTTCTTCATGTGGAGTTTCAACAACCACTTCTTCCTCATGAATGTCTTCCAAGACCCTAGGAGGTATCTCCTCCAATGTAGTCCCCGACCATAGCGTAATGGCATTGAGTGCGCCTTTTGGGTTTGGAAGGGGTTGGGATGGAAGGTTAGAAGAGCTTGAGGGTTGGTTGGTATTATTGGAGGAAGGTAAAGCCAATCTTGAGATCATCTCGGTGAGGTTGGCCAATTGAGCACTCATGGTATTAAATTGAGCCTTGTTGTTTTCTTCATGCTTTTCCACGATAGCTCTGAGCTCATCAACCTGGTTGGTAGAAGAGGAAAAGGATTGGTTGGTTTGTTGTCTTTGATGTAGTGCTTGGTATCTACGGTAGTTGTTTTGGTTTTGATGAGGTGCTTGGTTTTGGTGATTTTGGATGGCTTGATGGTTGTTGTTGTTATGGTGTTGGGATGAAGATTGGTAGTTATTATTGTGGTGAGAAGAAGAGTTGTTCCATCTTTGATTTTGATGGTTCCCTTGTGCATTATCCCTCCACCCTTGGTTGGAATTATTGCCATGAGAGTAGTTGTTTTGGCCTTGGTTTTGGTAGGGTGGGCGATTGTTATAGTTCACATTGGCCACGGTTAGGGTGTACTCCTATTGAATTTGGTGGCCCTGATCAGTGTAATGTGCGGTGCTAGAACATAAGCCACACATCCTAGGAGGCCCTTCAATTTGAGAAGCTTGGGGTGAGGCTTGAATGGCTTGGATGGAATAGAATGCCTTTTGCTCCTTATGCATCTCAATGAGGATGGTAGTCATGTCACCAAGCACTTTAGTCAAACTTGATTCGGAAGGGGATGCTTCTGCTACACCCTTGAGGGGGTTGCTCTTCACCCTTACGTGTTGTGTCGCCTCGGCGACATCATTTATCAAGCTCCATGCTTCTGCCGACGTCTTATTTTTGGAAAGAGAATCACCACTAGATGCGGTGAGTAGTCTTCTATCTTCCACACAAAGACCTCCAGTAAAGTAACTTCTGAGTAAATGAGTATTCAACCCATGGTGGGGGCAAGATTCCAATAGCCTCTTGAATCGACTCCAATACTCATACAAAGTCTCTTGATCTTTTTGCATTATACCCGAGATCTCCTTCCGGATGTAGTCGGTCTTTTCTGGCGGAAGTACTTATCTAAGAACTCTCTTCTCAAGAAATCCCAATTGGTCACCACCTCGTCTGGTTGGGAATAATACCACTCTTTCGCTTGCCCTTAAAGGGAGAAAGGGAAGGAAAAGACCATAATGGCAATCTCATTGGCCCCATGCCTTCGAGGTGTAGCTTAAGCCACTTGAAAATCTCTCAGATTTCTGATAGGGTCTTGACCCGAAAGCCCATGATACTTAGGAAATAAACTGATCAAACTATTCTTCAACTCAAAGTTCGGGTCAAGATTGGGAAACCTCGTTTGCAATGGTGGAAGAATAAGGTCTGGTTCCCCTTGTTCATGCAAAGTAATCCTACGTGGCTCCACCATGTAAGGTTCACCTGTGGGATGCGAAGATGTATCAGTTGTGCCAATAGAAGAATAAGAAGTTGCGGACTCCAAGTCGCTCTCCGACCTGTCTAGTGATTCGGTATGCTCCTCAAGAGAGGCCGAAACACCAGGCGTATAGTCCAACCTTGCCTAGCTTGCCGAGTGTGTAACAAAGTCCTTTCAATTTTTAAATCAAGCTCGGCTAAGCTAGCGTTTGTTTGGGACCGAATCATCAAACTTGGGAGTCATAGCTCATGTATACAAGAAATCTAAACTAAGAACGAAATATAGAAAGCAAGTAAACTATCTACACTATCTACATATTCACATAACCAACACTAAGGCATTCGTTGCAACCATTCCCCGGCAACGGCGCCAAAAATTTGATGCAAGCACAAGGGTCTATACCGGTTCGGAAGTTTACAAAAAGATTCGTTAATAGTACAGTCCGAACCGATAACCGATCCTCAGATCAAATTTTGAAAGATTGGTTGTCACAAATTCAACCCCAATGAAAGTTTAACCAAAGTATTCAAACCTCGGGTCGTCTCACAAGGAATGGGCAAGCATGTGCATTAACATTGGTTAGAAATCTGGGGTTGGAAGTCATAATCACAAAATTAAACTACTAAACTTATCATGCAAGGAACCTTAAAATGCAAGAAACTAAATCAAGTAACTAATTCAAGAGAAAATATAATCTACTTCTACTCTAGAATTAAGAAATGAACTAAGAGAACTAAACAAGTAAGATTTTTGGTTTTCAAATATGAATTATGAAAGGAACTCTTGGCTAAGCATGGGAATTGGGATCACCATCCTTGTCTACAACCATAATTTGCCAATTATGAGGAACCAAACTTACTAAGTCTACCTCTAAGAGCTTTAAGTATGTAGTATCTACTCCTAAGCTTGAGGTACGTCAAGTGGCTTGATCAATCTCAACCTATAAGTCCTAACCACTCTACTAATTTGATTAGTAGTAGGTTAGTGTCAATGGGTGTCAACTTAACCACTAAGGGTTCTCCAATCAACAATCCAATGAGACCCAATGACTCAAAATTACCCAATTCTCATAGCTTAAGCCAAAAGTAAAGAGAACTACTTCATAATAAAAGGAAACATTTCATCAAACACATGGGATGCACTAACAAAAGACATATTTAAAATTGTAAATAAATTAGAAATTATAAGGACCCACTAACAATTATCAATAAAGAACAACTCAAATAACGCTAATAATCATGGAAAACATCAATGTATTCATAGAATTCAAGATCCATAATATTCATCAAACGAGTAGAAAATTGGAAAATAACAAGATAACATAACTCAACACAAGATCTAAGTAAAATTATACTAGAGAATTCAAATTAAGTAATCATAACTAGCAATTAACAAAACCCAATTCAGAAATTCAACAATGGGAGATCAAATCAAACTAGATCTAGAGAGGAATAAGGGTTTCTCCCTCTAGAAGAACAAGAACCAAAAACTAGCCAAAATTCTGTCTAAGAGTGTAATGAATGATCCCCCTTTTTCCCCCTCTCATGGGTCTTTTCCATTCAGAGTCAGCTTGGAATTGGGCCTGGAGAGCCTTAGAATTCGGCAACCACGATTTCATTAATGAGGTCATGTGTTGAGTGCCACGCATACGCGTCAAGCACGCGTGCGCGTCGATGAGCTTCCCAATCCAGGCGTACGCGTAAGGCATGCGCACGCGTCGGTGAGGTTTTGCCAATGCACGCGAATGTTGATGATTGGATTTTTGATGGTATAGAATTTCACAAATGAATTCTCGTTGCAAGTATAGTTTCTAAACCAACAATAATCCTTTCATACAAAAATTTGTTTGTCACAAGTAACAAACCCCTAAAATTAATAATCGAAGAATTGGAACCTCGGGTCGTTCTCCCTAGGAATTGCAATAAAGTGTCCTTGTCATTGGTTATGAGTTATGTTTGCGGTTTTGATAAGAGATGTGAAAGATAAATGGTAATGAAGTAAACTAATAGCTACAAAAGTCTTGGCAAGGTTTGGTGGTCAAGGACCTCTATCCCTATCACTAACCACAACATGAGAATTGGCAAGGATCAATCCCATTAAGTCATCCTCTAACTAGTAAGGGAAAGTCAAATGAGCCATATCAATCCAAGTCCATAAGTCTTAGCTCTCTACCAATTTAATTAGTGATACCTAGAGTTAATGGCTCCCAATCATCAATTACTTGGACATTAGCAACTCAAGAGTTCCTAAGTTACCTTCTTAAGCCAAGAACATAAAATTCTACTCTAAAATCCAACCAAGCATTTTATCAAACACTTGAAAGGCATAAAAGAAAAACATAGTAAATCAACAACAAGAGGAAAATCTAACAACAACTAATTGCAAAGAATTAACAACAACAATTAAAGAAAACAAGATCTACATGAATTACCTCAAATTGCATTAAAGGAAAATAGAAGAAGAAAGAGTGCATCAACAACAAAGTAAGCAATTACAAGAATGAAATACGAAATTAGAGAGAGAAAGAGTAGAGGAACAAGAAATTGTAAAGGAAAAGTAAATCAAAGCATGAAATTAACCTAGATCTAAGAAATCCTAATCTAGATCTAACCTAATCCTAGTCCTAGAGAAAAGTGAGAGCTTCTCTCTCTAGAAACTAACTTTTCCTCCAAAACTTAAACTAAAACTAACTAAGGGTCTAAGTGTCCCATCCCTCTTCAATCCTTGGGTTAAATAGCATCAGAAATGAGTTGGATTGGGCCCAAAATGCTTCAGAAATCGCTGGCCACGAGTTGCACTTTAGTGAGTTGGTGCACGAAATTGTAAATCACACTTTCCACAACTCTGCACAACTAACCAGCAAGTGCACTGGGTCGTCCAAGTAACACCTTACGTGAGTAAGGGTCGATCCCACAGAGATTGTCGACTTGAAGCAAGCTATGGTTATTTCGTAACTCTTAGTCAGGAAATTAGTAATAAAAATAATTGTATTTCTAAAGAATAAATAACATAAAATAAATGGTACTTGTAATTCAATAACAAGAAATAGGTTGAGGTTCCGGAGATGCTCTGTCATCTGAATCACTGCTTTCCTACTGTCTTCTTCTCCAAAAACATACGGCTCTTTCCATGGCAGGCTGTATGATCCTCTTGGATGAAAAATACCAGGCACACTGTCACCGCACAGCTAATCATCTGTCGGTTCCCACTAGCGTCGGAATAGGACCCTTGTCCTTTTGCACAATGTCATTACGCCCAACATTCGCCGGTTTGAAGCTCGTCACAATCATCCCCTTCCAGATCCTACTCGGAATACCATAGACAAGGTTTAGACTTTCCGAATCCCAGGAATGCTGCCAATTGATTCTAGCCTATACCACGAATGTTCTAACCTCTGGACTCGGTCCGTGGATCAGAAACCTAAGAGATACGCATTCAAGCTGTCGCCCAATGACTACGTTGAGCTCAGATAGAATGGGAGTGTTTGTCAGGCACGCGTTCATGGATTTAAGAATAATGATGAGTGTCACGGATCATCATCTTCTCCGGATTGAAGTGCGAATGAGTATCTTAGAATAGAATCAAGCGTGATTGAATGAAAAACAGTAGTAATTGCATTAATTCATTGAAACACAGCAGAGCTCCTCATCCCCAACCATGGGGTTTAGAGACTCATGCCATCAGAAATACAAAATGAAGCGTAAAAATGTCATAGGTTGCTAAATGAATCTCTAAAAGTATTTTTTATACTAGACTAGTAAACCTAGGTACAGAAAATGAGTAACTAAGTGCAGATAGTGCAGAATTCCACTTTTGGGACCCACTTGGTGTGTGCCTGGGCTGAGCTTTCAAGCTTTCACGTTCATATGCCCAAAGTTGGCGTTAAACGCCACCCCAGGTGCCAGAATGGGCGTTTAACACCGAAAAAGGTGCCAGTTCTGGTGTTTTACGCCAGACAGTTTTAGGCTGACTTTGGACACTGCTTTGGGCCATCAAATTCCGGGCAAAGTATAGACTATTATATATTTCTGGAAAGCCCAGGATGTCTAATTTCCAACGCAATTAAGAGAGCTCCAATTGGGCTTATGTAGCTCCAGAAAATTCAGTTCGAGTGTAGGGAGGTCAGAATCCAACAGCATTTGCAGTCCTTTTTCAGCCTCTGAATCAGGTTTTTGCTCAGGTCCCTCAATTTCAGCCAGAAAATACCTAAAATTATAGAAAAACACACAAACTCATAGTAAAGCCCAGAAATGTGATTTTTGAATAAAAACTAATAAAAATATAATAAAAAGTAACTAAATTATATTAAAAACTACTAAAAAATACTGCCAAAAAGGGTACAAATTATCCGCTCATCACAACACCAAACTTAAATTTTTGCTTGTCCCCAGGCAACTAAAAACAAAATAAGATAAAAAGAAGAGAATATACAATGAATTTCAAACTTATCAATGAACTTAGTTTTAATTAGATGAGCGGGACTTGTAGCCTTTTTGCTTCTGAACAGTTTTGGGATCTCACTTTATCCTTTGAAGTTCAGAATGATTGGCTTCCATAGGAACTCAAAGTTCAGATAGTGTTATTGATTCTCCTATTTCATTATGTTGATTCTTGAACACAGCTACTTTATTAGTCTTGGCCGTGACCCTAAGCATTTTGTTTTCCAGTATTACCACCGGATACATAAATGCCACAGACACAAAACTGGGTGAACCTTTTCAGACTGTGACTCAGCTTTGCTAGAGTCCCCAGTTAGAGGTGTCCAGAGCTCTTAAGCACACTCTTTTTGCTTTGGACCACAACTTTAACCGCTCAGTCTCAAGTTTTTCACTTGACACCTTCACGCCACAAGCACATGGTTAGGGACAGCTTGGTTTAGCCGCTTAGGCCAGGATTTTATTCCTGTGGGCCCTCCTATCCATTAATGCTCAAAGCCTTGGATCCTTCTTACCCTTGCCTTTTGGTTTAAAGGGCTATTGGCTTTTTTTTCGCAAGCTTTGTCTATTCACTGCTTTTTCTTGCTTCAAGAATCAATTTTATGATTTTTCAGAATATCAATAACATTTCTCCTTTTTCATTATTCTTTCAGGAGCCAACAATTTTAACATTCATAACATAAAAAATATGCACTGTTCAAGCATTCATTCAGAAAACAAAAGGTATAGTCACCACATCAAAATAATTAAACTAATTTCAAGATATAATTCGAAATCATGTACTTCTTGTTCTTTTGTAATTAAAAACATTTTTCATTTAAGAAAGGTGAAGGATTCATAGGACATTCATAACTTTAAGACATAGACTCTAAATTTTATTAATCATGAAATAAAAATAAGACATAAAATAAACATAAAAGCAGACTAATAATAATAAAAGAAAGAAAATAAAAAATATAAAAATAAATGACTCTTAAAATAGATATCTAATAACAAAAGTTATCACAGAGTTAGGACTCAACAACTTGCATTGGGAGAGGCAAGTACTCCTTCAATTTGTGGGACGTCTGGCTCTTCAAGGGACAGCTTCTGGCGCTTTAGCTCTTGTATCTCATGCCCTTACTTCTCTTGTTCTATGAACAGTTTGCAAAGCATGCTGGTTTGATTCTGCTGCTCCTCTTTGAGTTGATTTACAGCTTCTTGTAGTTTGGTGACAGATACTTCTAAGCGAGTCCAATAGTCAAATTGAGGAATTTCTGGAAGGAGCTCAAGCGCCCTCCTCTTGATGAGGTTGTCTTGAACTTGCTGTCCATCCATCACCCTTTTGGTGATTGGGTGTTCAACTGGGATATACTCATCAACACCTATTTGTACTCCCGCATCTTTACATAACAGACTGATCAAGCTTGGGTAGGCCAATTTGGCCTCAGTGGATTTCTTGTTTGCAATTGTGTAAATTTCACAAGGAATTAATTGATGGACCTCCACTTCTTTTCCCAGCATAATACAGTGGATCATCACTGCTCTTTTGACAGTGACTTCAGAGCGGTTACTAGTGGGGAGTATAGATCGCCCAATGAAATCCAGCCAGCCCTTAGCAACTGGCTTGAGGCCTCCTCTCTTCAGTTGGTTTGGGACACCTTTTGAATTAGTTATCCACTTGGTTCCAGGGAAGCATATGTTCTCTAGAACTTAATCTAATTTTTTATCTTTAGCCATTCTCCTATTAAAGGATTCTGGATTATCTTGCAGTTGAGGAAGTTTGAGGACTTCTCTCACTTTGTCAAGATGAAAATAGATAATCCTGCCTCTGACCATGGTTCGAAAAGTGTGGAAGGCAGTTCCCTCCATTCTTTGCTTATCTGTCAGCCACAAATTTGCATAAAATTCCTGGACCATGTTTCTTCCCACATTCATCTCAGGATTAGCTAGGATTTCCAAGCCTCTGTTTCGAATCTGCTCTTGGATCTCCGGATATTCGTATTCTTTCAGATCAAACTTGACTTCCAGGATCACTGATCTTCTGCATACTATTTTGAAGTAATGATCTGCATGTTCTTTGGTGCAGAACCTCTCATGCATCCATTGTGGTTTTGGATTGTTTTCTTTCTTGCCTCTTGGAGTGGTTTGTTTTCCTTTAGGGGCCATGATCTTGGTCAGTGATCACAGAAAATCACACCAAACTTAGAGGTTTGCTTGTCCTCAAGCAAAAGCACAGAAAGAAGATGAGTAGATGGAGGGAATGATTCGAATGATGGAGGAGGGGTGATGGCCGAATGTATAAATAGAGGGGAGGGAGGGTATGGTTTCAAAAATTTAAAAAGAAAAAGATATGATTGAAAGATATGATTGATAAAAGATAAACA
The DNA here is from genome assembly GCF_000816755.2 of Arachis ipaensis. Classification (NCBI taxonomy): domain Eukaryota; kingdom Viridiplantae; phylum Streptophyta; class Magnoliopsida; order Fabales; family Fabaceae; genus Arachis; species Arachis ipaensis. The sequence goes on along the minus strand of NC_029786.2, from coordinate 49,367,254 downwards.
TGATATGCAAAAGAGAGGATTATTTTCAAAATTTAAGAGATATGAAAAAGATATGAGGAAGTTAAATATGAAATTTTATGGTTTATGTATCTAAGAAATAAAAGATAATATGAATGAATTGAAAAGATTTGAAAAGAAATTGAGAAGAAAAATGAGTTTTTGAAAAAGATTCGAAAAGAATTTGAAGGAGAATTAAAAGGAATTTATAAGATTATGAATTTTTGTTAATGGATGTTAGAAATTGAATGTTTGTAATGTTTAGATGCAGAAATTTTTGAATTAAAACAAGAAGATTCGAAAAAATTTGGATTGAAAATGAAATTACTTCTCTCCTGTCTGTTCTGGCATTAAACGCCCATCTGGTGGCCATTTTGGGCGTTTAACGCCCAGCCAGGTACCCTGGCTGGCATTAAACGCCAGAAATCCTTCTTCACTGGGCGTTTTTCTGAATGCCCAGAATGCTGTCAATTCTGGCATTAACGCTCAGAATGCTGCCTATTCTGGCGTTTAACGCCCAGTTTGCCTTTTTACTGGCGTTTTTACGCCAGTGAGCTCCATTCCTCTGTGATTTCGCTATTTTATGTCTTGAATCTCCATTTTCCTGACTTTTTCACTAAAAATATATTAAATAACAAGAAAAACAAAATTAAAAAGACTTATCTAACTGTTACAAACATCTAATTATTGATAATGGCTGGGTTGCCTCCCAGCAGGCGCTTCTTTATTGTCTTTAGCTGGACTTTACTGAGCTTTTAACTTAGTCTTAGCTTTGAGCATTCGTGCTCAACATTGCCTTCAAGATAATGTTTGATTCTTTGTCCATTAACAATGAACTTTTTGTCAGAATCAATATCTTGAAGTTCTACATAGCCATATGGTGACACACTTGTAATCACATACAGGCCTTTCCACCGGGATTTCAATTTCCCGGGAACAATCTGAGCCTTGAGTTAAATAGCAGGACCTTCTGTCCTGTCTCAAAGACTCTGGATGACAGCCTTTTGTCATGCCATATTTTTGCTTTCTCCTTATAAATCTTGGCATTTTCGAAAGCATTGAGTATGAATTTTTCTAGCTCATTCAACTTGAGTAATCTCCTCTCTCCAGCTACCTTAGTATCAAGGTTTAGGAATCTGGTTGTCCAGTAGGCCTTGTGTTCCAGTTCCACTGCCAGATGACAGGCTTTTCCATACATAAGCTGGTATGGAGAGGTCCCTATAGGAGTCTTGAATGTTGTTCTGTATGCCCATAGAGCATCATCTAGACCTCTTACCCAATCCTTTCTACGGGTATTTACAGTCCGCTCCAGGATCTGCTTTAGTTCTCTATTTGAGACTTCAGCCTGCCTATTTGTCTGTGGACGATATGGAGTTGCTACTTTATGGTTGATTCCCTATCAGACCAGAGCAGAGTCAAGCTGTTTATTGCAGAAATGAGTGCCTCCATCGCTGATCAGTATCCTAGGGACACCGAACCCGCTGAAGATATTCTTCTAGAGGAATTTCATTACTGTCTTAGTATCATTAGTGGGTGTTGCAATTGCCTCTACCTATTTAGATACATAGTCTACTGCCACCAGAATATAAGTATTTGAATATGATGGTAGGAAAGGCCCCATGAAGTCAATGCCCCACACATCAAACAACTCAATCTCTAAGATCCCTTGCTGAGGCATGGCATAACTGTGAGGTAGATTACCAGCTCTCTGGCAACTGTCACAGTTACGTACAAACTCTCGGGAGTCTTTATAGAGAGTGGGTCAGTAGAAACCGCATTGGAGGACCTTTGTGGCTGTTCGCTCACCTCTGAAATGTCCTCCATATTGTCATCCATGGCAATGCCATAGGATCTTCTGTGCCTTTTCTCTAGGGATGCATCTACGGATCATTCCGTCTGCACACCTCTTAAAGAGATATGGTTCATCCCACAAGTAGTACTTTGCATCAGTGATTAATTTTTTCGTTTGCTGCTTATTGTACTCCTTGGGTATGAATCTCACAGATTTATAGTTTACAATGTCTGCAAACTATGGTACTTCCTGAATGGCAAAGAGTTGCTCATCCGGAAAGGTTTCAGAGATCTCAGTAGAGGGGAGGGACGCTCCTGCTACTGGTTCTATCCGGGACAGGTGATCTGCTACCTGGTTCTCTGTCCCTTTTCTGTCTCTTATTTCTATATCAAACTCTTGCAGAAGAAACACCCATCTTATGAGTCTGGGTTTTGAATCCTGCTTTGTGAGGAGATATTTTAGAGCAGCATGATCAATGTACATAATCACTTTTGATCCCACTAAATAAGATCTAAATTTGTCAATGGCATAGACCACTGCAAGTAACTTTTTTTCTGTGGTTGTGTAATTCTTCTGTGCATCATTTAAAATACGGCTGGCATAATAAATGACATGCAGAAGCTTGTTATGCCTCTGTCCCAATACTGCACCAATGGCATGGTCATTGGCATCACACATTAGTTCGAATGGTAATGTCCAGTCCAGTGCAGAAATAACTGGTGCTGTGACCAGCTTAGCTTTCAGAGTTTCAAACGCCTACAGACACTCTGTGTCAAAGACAAATGCCGTGTCAGCAGCTAGCAGATTGCTCAGAGGTTTTGCAATTTTTGAAAAATCCTTTATAAACCTCCTATAGAATCCTGCATGTCCCAGAAAGCTTCTGATTGCCTTAACATTGGCAGGTGGTGGTAATTTTTCAATTACCTCTACCTTAGCTTGATCCACCTCTATCCCCTTGTTTAAAATTTTGTGCCCAAGAACAATTCCTTCAGTCACCATAAAGTGACATTTCTCCTAGTTTAAAACTAGGTTAGTCACTTGGAACCTTTTCAGAACAAGTGTTAGATGGTTAAGACATGAGCTGAATGAGTCTCTAAATACTGAGAAGTCATCCATGAAGACTTTCAGAAATTTCTCTACCATATCAGAGAAGATAGAGAGCATGCACCTCTGAAAGGTTGCAGGTGCATTGCACAGACCAAATGGCATTCTTCTATAGGAAAATACTCCAGAAGGACATGTAAATGCTATTTTCTCTTGGTCCTGAGGATCCACTGCAATTTGGTTGTAACCTAAATAGCCATCCAAAAAGCAGTAGTATTCATGACCTGCTAGTCTCTCTAGCATCTGGTCTATGAATGTTAAAGGAAAATGATCCTTTCTCGTGGCTGTATTGAGTCTTCTGTAATCAATACACATACGTCACCCTGTAACTGTTCTTGTAGGAACCAGTTTATTCTTTTCATTATGAACCACTGTCATGCCTCCCTTCTTGGGGACAACTTCGACAGGGCTCACCCAGGGGCTATCAGAAATAGGATAAATAATCCCAGCCTCTAGTAACTTAGTGACCTCTTTCTGCACCACCTCCTTCATGGCTGGATTTAGCCACCTCTATGGTTGAACCACTAGCTTAGCGTTATCCTCTAATAGGATCTTGTGCATGCATCTTTCTGTATTGCTTTGACAGCATTCAACTTAAACTCATCCTCATTGACTCTTAGAGTTATCTCTCCTCTTTGGACGTTAATGAGGGTTCGTCCAGTTGCTAGGAAAGGTCTTCCTAGAATGAGAGTTGCACTCTTGTGCTCCTCTATTTCCAGCACTACAGAGTCAGTAGGAAAGGCAAATGGCCCAACCTTCACAATCATGTCATCAATTATGCCTGATGGGATTTTAATGGAACCATCAGCAAGTTGGAGGCATATCCGGGTTGGTTTAACTTCATCAGTCAAACCAAGCTTTTTACTAGTGGATGCAGGTATTAGGTTGATACTTGTCCTAAGGTCACATAGAGCTGTCTTGGTACAAGCATCCTCTAATGTGCATGGTATCATAAAGCTTCCAAGATCTTTAAGCTTTTCTGGTAAGCTTTTTAGAATGACTGCACTGCATTCTTCAGTAAGGAAAACTTTTTTAGTTTCTCTCCAATCCTTCTTATGGCTTAAGATCTCTTTCATGAACTTAGCATAAGAGGGTATTTGCTCAAGTGCCTCTGCAAACGGAATCTTTATTTCAAGAGTCCTGAGATAGTCTGCAAAGCGGGCAAATTGTTTATCCTGTTCTGCTTGGCGGAGTTTCTGATGATAAGGCATCTTGGCTTTATATTCTTCAACATTGGTTGCTGCAGGTTTATTTCCTACAGAAGTGGTTGGAGAAGCCTGCCTAAGGGGGTTGTTATTAGCACTTGCAGGTGTCTGACCCCTTTGTGGCGTTTGGACGCTAGAATTGGGGGCTGCATGGGCATTTAACGCCAGGTTTCCACCCTTTTCTGACGTTTGGATGCCAGAACTGGCCATCCCTTGGGTGTTTAACACCACCTTTTCACCCTTTTCTAGCGTTTGGATGCCAAAATCATTCCTCTCTGGGCTCTTATTCTCCTCAGAGGGATTTTGGGTAGTGGTTTGGTTATCCTTTATTAGCTATTCCTTTCTTGGCTTCCTGCTACCTTGGATAGATACATTCAGTGTTTTCCCACTCCTTAATTGAACATCTTGGCATCCTTCTGTTATATGTTTAGATAGTTGCTGTCTTGTCTGATCCAATTGTACTTCCATATTTTGGTTGGCATTTTTAGTGTCTTGGAGCATCTCTTTGAATTCTGCGAACTATTTTGTTATAATAAGCAATTGCTGATTGAGTTCAGCAACTTGTTCTTGAGGACTAAGTTAAGTAGATACTGCTTTAGCCTCTTCTTTCAGGGAGGACTCACTACTTAAATACAGATGTTGATTTCTAGCAACTGTATCAATGAGCTCTTGAGCCTCTTCAATTATCTTTCTCATATGTATAGATCCACCAGCTGAGTGATCTAGAGATATTTGAGCTTTTTCTGTAAGCCCATAGTAAAAGATGTCTAACTGCACCACTTTGAAAACATTTCAGAGGGGCACTTCCTTAGCATCCCTCTGTACCTCTCTCAGGCATTATAAAGGGATTCATCATCATCTTGTTTAAAGCCTTGGATGTCCAGCCTTAGCTGTGACATCCTTTATGGAGGGAAATATTGATTCAGGAATTTATCTGATAACTGTTTCCATGTTCTTATGCTTGCTGTGGGTTGGTTATTTAACCACCTCTTAGCTTGATCTTTTACAGCAAATGAAAACAGTAATAGTCTGTAGACATCCTGATCCACTTCTTTATCACGTACTGTGTCAGCAATTTGTAAAAATTGTGCCAGAAACTCGGTAGGTTCTTCCTGTGGTAGACCTGAATATTGGCAATTTTGCTGCACCATGATAATGAGCTAAGGATTTAGCTCAAAACTGCTTGCTCTGATGGGGGTATACTGATAATACTCCTGTATGCAGCAGTAATGGGGTTAGCATATGATCCCAGAGTCTTTCTGGACTGTTCAACCGAATAAATAAAAAAAAAAAATAAGATAAAATAAAATAATTAGAAATTAAACTATAAATTTCGAAAACTAAAAAAAGAAAAAATAAATTCGAAAACTAAAATAATTACTTAATTAAAAAGATTTGAAAAACTTTGGATTTGATTTTTGAAAAAGATTTTGGATTTTGAAATTTTAAAATTAAGATAAGATAAGATAAAAAAAAATTTAAAATAAAAATCTGAATTTTTAAATGTTATTTTCGAAAATTCAATTAAATAAATAGAAAATATATTTTTGAATTTAATGAGGAAAGAGAAAAACAACAAAATGACACCAAACTTAGAATTTTTTTAGATCAAAACAAAAGAAACAAACAAGGAAACTTTGAATGTCAAGATGAACACCAAGAACAAAATTTAAAAATTTTTAAGAAAATAGAAACACAAAGGACACCAAACTTAAAAATTTTTATATTTTGGACACTAATAATTCGAAAAATTAAAAGAAAAATAAAATCATGCAATTGACACCAAACTTAAAATATGAAACTAACTCAAACAGAAGACTAAATTATGAAGTTATTGGTTTTAAAAATTTTTCGAAAATAATTTAGAAAAAGAAAATAAGGATTCTAAAATTTTAACCAAAAGCAATAATAGACGACTCTAAACCAAAAAGATAAATTTTTTTCCTAATCTAAGCAACAAAATAAACCGTCAGTTGTCCAAACTCGAACAATCCCCGGCAACGGCGCCAAAAACTTGGTGCACGAAATGGTAAATCACACTTTTCACAACTCCGTACAACTAACTAGCAACTACACTGGGTCGTCCAAGTAATACCTTACATGAGTAAGGGTCGATCCCACAGAGATTGTCGGCTTGAAGCAAGCTATGGTTATTTCGTAACTCTTAGTCAGGAAATTAGTAATAAAAATAATTGTATTTCTGAAGAATAAATAACATAAAATAAATGGTACTTGTAATTCAATAACGAGAAACAAGTTGAGGTTCCGGAGATGCTCTGTCATCTGAATCTCTGCTTTGCTACTGTCTTCTTCTCCAAACACGTACGGCTCTTTCCATGGCAGGCTGTATGATCCTCTCGGATGAATAATACCAGGCGCGCTATCACCGCACAGCTAATCATCTGTCGGTTCCCACTAGCGTCGAAATAGGACCCTTGTCCTTTTGCACACTGTTACTGCGCCCAACATTCGCCAGTTTGAAGCTCGTCACAATCATCCCCTTCCAGATCCTACTCGGAATACCACAGACAAGGTTTAGACTTTCCGGATCCCAGGAATGCTGCCAATTGATTCTAGCCTATACCAAGAAGGTTCTAACCTCCGGACTCGGTCCGTGGATCAGGAACCCAAGATATACGCATTCAAGCTGTCGCCCAATGACTACGTTGAGCTAAGATAGAACGAGAGTGCTTGTCAGGCACGCATTCATAGATTTGACAATAATGATGAGTGTCACAGATCATCATCTTCTCCGGATTGAAGTGCGAATGAGTATCTTAGAATAGAATCAAGCGTGATTGAATGGAAAACAGTAGTAATTGCATTAATTCATTGAAACACAGCAGAGCTCCTGGTGCACAAAATTGTGATCTCAGGCAACGGCATCAAAAACTCTGTACGCACGTCTTAATAAATCGTTTTTCATTCACAACTTCGATACAACTAACCAGCAAGTGCACTGGGTCGTCCAAGTAATAAACCTTACGTGAGTAAGGGTCGATCCCACGGAGATTGTTGGTATGAAGCAAGCTATGGTCACCTTCTAAATCTCAGTCAGGCGGATATAAAATAGTTATGGAGTTTTCGAATATTAATAATAAATAAACAGAAAATAAAGATAGAAATACTTATGTAATTCATTGGTGGGAATTTCAGATAAAGCGTATGGAGATGCTTTCGTTCCTCTGAACTTCTGCTTTCCTGCTGTCTTCATCCAATCAATCCTACTCCTTTCCATGGCTGGCTTTATGTAAGGACATCACCATTGTCAATGGCTACTTTTCATCCTCTCTGGAAAATGGTTCGATGCACTGTCACTGCATGGCTAATCGTCTAAAGGCATCACCGTGGTCAATGGCTGCATCCTATCCTCTTGTGAAAATGGTCCAAATGCTCTGCACAGCACGGCTAATCATCTGAGGTTCTCGATCATACTGGAATAGGATTCACCCTCCTTTTGCGTCTGTCACTACGCCCAGCACTCGCGAGTTTGAAGTTCGTCACAGTCATTCAATCCCAGAATCCTACTCGGAATACCACAGACAAGGTTTAGACTTTCCGGATTCTCATGAATGCCGCCATCAATCTAGCTTACACCACGAAGATTCTGATTAAGAGATCCAAGAGATACTCATTCAATCTAAGGAAGAACGGAAGTGGTTGTCAGGCACGCGTGATGTGTGGAAAACGATCCAACACAAAACTCACCGGCAAGTGTACCGGGTCGCATCAAGTAATAATAACTCACATGAGTGAGGTCGATCCCACAGGGATTGAAGGATTGAGCAATTTTAGTTTAGTGGTTAATTTAGTCAAGCGAATCAAGTATTGGTTGTGTGATTTGTGATTTGCAGAAGCTAAATTGCATGGAAAGTAAAGGGGAAGGGGAAATTTGCAGTAAACTAAAGAGCAGGAAAATAAAGGTGCTGAAACTTAAATTGCAAGTAATGTAAATTACAGAAACTTATATTGCAAGAAATGTAAATGACTGAATCTTAAAGTGCGAGTAATGTAAATTGCTTGAATTGTAAAAGGGATTGGGAATGGGAATTGCAGAAATTAAACAAGAACAAGTAAATTGCAT
>NC_029786.2:49357039-49358954 GCF_000816755.2 Arachis ipaensis | reverse complement strand
AACAGAAAGTGAAATTCAATTATGCAGAGAAAGTAAACAAGAGATCTCAAGGTGAGATTGAAACAGAAGTTCTTCAATTCTTCACCCAAGATCCAAAGCAAGAAAATAAAAGAGTGCTCAAGCAAGAACCAAGAAGGAGAGAGATCAATTCCCTTTCCAAGTTCTCAGAGAATTCAAAGTAAAAAGCTCAAAAATGAAAAATGACAATTCAGAGGAAAATTCAAAAGTAAAATCTCAAAGTGTCAAAAGGTCCTAATTACATCAAACTAACTCCTATTTATACACTTTCTATTCTTGGATTTTGGAATTTGGGTGGGCTTTTGATTTGGTGAAGAAATGAATTAAATTGGATTTTTAATCCAATTCCTAGCCCAAATTACACCTCCAAGGGAAAGCTCAGTTGGAAAATCCAACTTAGCTTTCAAGCATGCTCCATCCATGTCAAGTGTGGTGTGCAAGCCTTCCTTGGTGCACTTCATGGCATCTGGCCGTGTCAAGGTGCGCGTGCGTCCCAGCCTTGGTGCGCCAAAGTGTGGAAGTTCAATGCTCAGTTGGAAAAACCAACTGAGCTTTCCTTGTGTTGAGCTTTGTTGCGCCAATTTGGTGCTTCCCGTGTCATGATGCGCATGACAGCCCCCTTGGTGTGCAAACTTGTGCGCCAAAGTGTGGGGAAGAATGGGAGAAGCAATGCTCAGTTGGAATTTCCAACTTAGCTTCCCTTGTAGCGCCTTTGCTTTTGGCCTCAAGGACCTAGGTTCAAATCCTGGTGGGAGCAAGTGGAGGACACCTTTGGAGCTAATTTCCTTGGATGAGTGGGTACTCCTCCTTAAGTTTCCAAGAATACCCAAGTTCGAAACTTGGAGGAAGCAATAAAGCTATTTTCCTTGTATTTCCTTGCAAGCTTGGTGGCACTCCTTCCTTATGTTTCAAAGAATACCCAAGTTCAAGTCCTGGAGGAAGCATTCTAGCTATTTATTCTCAAATTCCCTTGCAAGGAGTAGCGTGTGGTTCCAAGTTCGAACCATGGAGGATGCATTTTGGCTATTTCTTCTTGAATTCTTTTGTGAGGAACGTCCCTTGCCTTCTCCTTGGTCCTTGGTTCGAATCTTGTTGGCTTCACTCATGGAATTTCATCTTGAATTAATTTGAAGAGGTCCTCGATAAAGTTAACTTAGTTAACTTAGCTTTGCACCCATTCCTTGCTTTCTTTAGTGCTAAGTTAACTATTTTAACTTAGCTTTGTAGCTTCCTTCTCCTTCCATCCTTTGTGAAGCTCAGTTAGCTTTTTCAACTTAGCTTCCCATTCTTCCTCAATGTGATCATGCTTTTTCTTTCCTTTTGGCATGCTTCTTGCTTCCTTGGGCACGTTTTCTTTCCTTTGGGCACACTTCTTGAGCCACGCTTTTCTTCTTCTCTTCTTTCTTCACCTACAATTAACCAAATCAACCAATCAAAGTATCACTAAATTCACAAGGTTTATAAATCATTAAAATTCAATTAAATTTGGCTTCAACCTCATGATTTAGCATCAAATAATTAGTGGTTGTTTGATTCAAAGAAGTCATGCATTTTCACTCCAAATTACTTACTTAGAATGCAAGAAAGTGCATAAAACCTACTAAAATTAAAGAAAAAGGCTAGTGAAACTAGGCTAAGATGACTTGTCATCACAACACCAAACTTAAAACTTGCTTGTCCCCAAGCAAGCACTTAAACATAAGAGAAGATAGAATGAAGTAGATAAGCATGTATGTCCTTATTAGGCAATTAGTTGAATTTTGTTTATGGGGTTTTATGGAGATCAAAAATAGCTCATTTATTACTTGCTGTCAAAACAACTATGCTTCCTTAAGGGTTTACCAAGGTTGCTGCTATGATTCCTCACCCTTTTGCTTAATCCCCTTGTTAGCTTTTT
>NC_029786.2:49345615-49353676 GCF_000816755.2 Arachis ipaensis | reverse complement strand
ATGACATGTCATCACAACACCAAACTTAAAACTTGCTTGTCCCCAAGCAAGCACTTAAACATAAGAGAAGATAGAATGAAGTAGATAAGCATGTATGTCCTTATTAGGCAATTAGTTGAATTTTGTTTATGGGGTTTTATGGAGATCAAAAATAGCTCATTTATTACTTGCTGTCAAAATAACTATGCTTCCTTAAGGGTTCACCAAGGTTGCTGCTATGATTCCTTACCCTTTTGCTTAATCCCCTTGTTAGCTTTTTCTGCTTTCTTTTGCATTTCAGAGCTTATTATCTATTAGAGGCTTGGTATCAAATGTTGCAGTGGCCTTTGGCTTATTTTCACTCAACATTTTTTTTTCACCACAGACACATGGCTCACCTTTTTCTTCCTAGGATCATTGATGCCCAGCATCTCTTTGGATTACTAAATGTTTTTGTAGCTAGGCTGCTCTTTATTGTGGACTTTCAGTTGACAATCCCAAATCAGTTGATCTAAGTTGCCAAGTTTTAAGATACTCCTTAGAACCTACTTGTCCAAGCATATCCCAGTACATAAACACCACAGGCATATGTCCTAGGGTCCAAGCTATTGGTGTCTAGCCTTATTGTTTTGTTTCTTTGCCAACTTTTGGCTTTTCTTCCTTTCTTTTTCTTTCTGTTTTGGTTTATTTTCAAGGGACTTTCATTAATTGAAGGATCATAGCAGCAAACTAGCTTACACTTCTTTCTCCTGCTGCTTGAGAATCAAGATTGAGGAGTTTAGTGGCCCAAAAAGCTTTATGTTCAAGCTCCACAGGTAGGTGACAAGCTTTTCCATATAATAGCTGAAATGGGGACTTTCCAATGGGAGTTTTGAACGATGTCCTGTATGCCCAAAGTGCATCTTCTAACTTCCTGGCCCAATCTTTCCTTGTGCTTCCCACTGTTTTTTCTAAAATTCTCTTCAACTCTCTGTTTGCTACTTCAGCCTGGCCATTAGTCTGAGGATGGTATGGTGTGGCTACTTTATGTATTACTCCATACTTGTGAAGGAGTTTCTCCATTTGTTTGTTGCAGAAGTGACCACCACCATCACTGACAAGACCTTTGGGTACTCCATATCTAGTGAAGATATGCTTCTTAAGGAATTGAAGGACAATTTGTGCATCACAAGTGGTTGTGGCTATGGCTTCCACCCATTTTGAGACATATTCTACTGCCACCATGATGTATCTGAAAGAATAAGAAGGGGGAAAAGGTCCCATGAAATCAATGCCCCATAGATCAAATAGCTCAACTTCCAGGATGAAATTTTGAGGCATCTCATCCCTTTTTGTCAATCCTCCAGCTCTTTGGCATTCATTGCATTGATGAATAAACTCTCTCGCATCCTTGAAGATAGTTGGCCAATAGAAACTGCTTTGCAACACCTTTGCAGCTGTTCTCTCTGGTCCAAAATGTCCACCATATGCTGAACCATGACAATGCCACAATATGTCCCTCATTTCATTTTCATGGACACATCTCCTAATCATTCCATCAGAGCACCTTTTGAATAAAAAGGGTTCATCCCACAAGAACTTTCTTGCTTCATTGAGCAGCTTTTTCACTTGTTGTTTAGAATATTCTTGAGGTATCTTCCTTCCCACTTTGTAGTTTGCTATGTCAGCAAACCAGGGTGTTTGTTGAACTTGGAATAGGTGCTCATCTGGGAAGTTCTCATTTACTTGTTGTGGTCTATCTTGACAGGCTTCTTGTGGTACTCTTGATAAATGATCCGCCACTTGATTTTCACTTCCCTTCCTATCTCTTACTTCAATATCAAACTCTTGAAGTAGCAGTACCCACCTAATGAGCCTTGGCTTTGAATCCTGTTTAGACATTAAATACTTGAGAGCAGCATGGTCAGTGTACACTATAACTTTGGAGCCAATCAAGTATTGTCTAAACTTATCAAATGCATAAACAATTGCCAAAAGTTCTTTCTCAGTGGTTGTATAATTTTTCTGTGTTTCATTTAACACTTTGCTGGCATAATATATGACATGGTGTAGCTTGTCTTTCTTTTGTCCCAACACAGCACCAATAGCAAAGTTACTTGCATCACACATAAGTTCAAAAGGTAAGTTCCAATCAGGGGGTGTGATGATTGGTGCTGTGATGAGCTTTCTCTTTAAGGTTTCAAAGGCATATTTACAGTTGTCATCAAAGATGAAAGGGTTGTCAATCACTAGCAAATTGCTCAATGGCTTTGCTATTTTTGAGAAATCTTTGATGAACCTTCTGTAGAAACCAGCATGCCCAAGAAAACTCCTCACTGCTTTCACATTAACGGGTATAGAAAGCTTTTAATTAATTTCTATTTTAGCTTTATCAACTTCTATACCTCTGCATGACACCTTATGCCCAAGAACTATCCCTTCAGGAACCATGAAATGGCATTTTTCCCAGTTTAAGATCAAGTTAGTTTCTTGGCATCTTTTCAAAACAAGAGTTAAATGATGCAAACAAGTGTTAAATGAATTTCCAAAAACAGAAAAATCATCCATGAAGACTTCTAAAAATTTTTCAACCATATCCGAGAAAATGGAAAGCATACACCTCTGAAATGTGGCTGGGGCGTTGCACAGCCCAAAGGGCATCCTCCTGTATGCAAAAACTCCAAATGGACATGTGAAGGCAGTTTTCTCTTGATCTTTAGGGTCCACCACGATTTGATTGTAACCAGAATACCCATCTAAGAAACAATAATAGGCATGGCCAGCTAGTCTTTCCAGCATCTGATCAATGAATGGGAGAGGGAAATGATCCTTCCTGGTGGCATCATTCAATCTTCTATAGTCTATGCACATCCTCCACCCAGTCACTGTTCTAGTAGGGATCAACTCATTCTTCTCATTGGTGATGACCGTCATTCCTCCCTTTTTCGGTACAACTTGAACCGGGCTCACCCATGAGCTATCAGAGATTGGGAAGATTATTCCAGCATTCCACAACTTCATGACTTCCTTTTTAACTACCTCCTTCATGGCTGGGTTGAGCCTTCTTTGGGGTTGGACCACAGGCTTTGATTCTTCTTCCAGTAAAATTTTATGCATACAAATGGCTGGGCTAATACCTTTGATATCGTCAATTGTCCACCCTAAGGCTACTTTGTGAGATTTCAACACTTCAATCAGCTTTGTTTCTTCTTCCATATTCAAGGAGGAGTTAATGATCACTGGTAGGGTCTCTTCTTCTCCCAGGAACACGTATTTGAGGTGAGGGGGAAAAGGCTTCAACTCCTGCTTTGGCTTCTCCTTCTCCTTATCTTTACTAGAAATTATGCAGAGAAAGTAAACAAGAGATCTCAAGGTGAGATTGAAACAGAAGTTCTTCAATTCTTCACCCAAGATCCAAAGCAAGAAAATAAAAGAGTGCTCAAGCAAGAACCAAGAAGGAGAGAGATCAATTCCCTTTCCAAGTTCTCAGAGAATTCAAAGTAAAAAGCTCAAAAATGAAAAATGACAATTCAAAGGAAAATTCAAAAGTAAAATCTCAAAGTGTCAAAAGGTCCTAATTACATCAAACTAACTCCTATTTATACACTTTCTATTCTTGGATTTTGGAATTTGGGTGGGCTTTTGATTTGGTGAAGAAATGAATTAAATTGGATTTTTAATCCAATTCTTAGCCCAAATTACACCTCCAGGGGAAAGCTCAGTTGGAAAATCCAACTTAGCTTTCAAGCATGCTCCATCCGTGTCAAGTGTGGTGTGCAAGCCTTCCTTGGTGCGCTTCATGGCATCTGGCCGTGTCAAGGTGCGCGTGCGTCCCAGCCTTGGTGCGCCAAAGTGTAATTACATCAAACTAACTCCTATTTATACACTTTCTATTCTTGGATTTTGGAATTTGGGTGGGCTTTTGATTTGGTGAAGAAATGAATTAAATTGGATTTTTAATCCAATTCCTAGCCCAAATTACACCTCCAGGGGAAAGCTCAGTTGGAAAATCCAACTTAGCTTTCAAGCATGCTCCATCCGTGTCAAGTGTGGTGTGCAAGCCTTCCTTGGTGCGCTTCATGGCATCTGGCCGTGTCAAGGTGCGCGTGCGTCCCAGCCTTGGTGTGCCAAAGTGTGGAAGTTCAATGCTCAGTTGGAAAAACCAACTGAGCTTTCCTTGTGTTGAGCTTTGTTGCGCCAATTTGGTGCTTCTCGTGTCATGATGCGCATGACAGCCCCTTGGTGTGCAAACTTGTGTGCCAAAGTGTGGGGAAGAATGGGAGAAGCAATGCTCAGTTGGAATTTCCAACTTAGCTTCCCTTGTAGCGCCTTTGCTTTTGGCCTCAAGGTCCCAGGTTCAAATCCTGGTGGGAGCAAGTGGAGGACACCTTTGGAGCTAATTTCCTTAGATGAGTGGGCACTTCTCCTTAAGTTTCCAGGGAATAAGTTGAACTGAATAGAAAACAGTAGTACTTTGCATTAATTCATGAGAAACAGCAGAGCTCCACACCTTAATCTATGGAGTGTAGAAACTCTACCGTTAAAAATACATAAGTGAAAGGTTCAGGCATGGTCGAATGGCCAGCCCCCTAAACGTGATCAATAGTCTTCTAAGATGAACAATTGATTAAAACTGAGACCAAAGATGTCTAATACAATAGTAAAAAGTCCTATTTATACTAAACTAGTTACTAGGGTTTACAGAAGTAAGTAATTGATGCATAAATCCACTTCCGGGGCCCACTTGGTGTGTGCTTGGGCTGAGCTTGAAGTTTACACATGGAGAGGTCATTCTTGAAGTTGAACGCCAGTTTGTAACGTATTTCTGGCATTCAACTCTGGCTTGTAACGTGTTTCTGGCGTTTAACTCTAGACAGCAGATAGAACTGGCGTTCAACGCCCTTTTACGTCGTGTAAACGCGGCCAAAGTATGGACTATTATATATTTCTGGAAAGCCCTGGATGTCTACTTTCCAACGCAATTAGAAGCGCGCCATGTTGAGTTTTGTAGCTCCAGAAAATCCACTTTGAGTGAAGGGAGGTCAGAATCCAACAGCATCAGCAGTCCTTCTTCAACCTCTGAATATGATTTTTGCTCAAGTCTCTCAATTTCAGCCAGAAAATACCTGAAATCACAGAAAAGCATTCAAACTCATAGTAAAGTCTAGAAATGTGAATTTAACATAAAAACTAATGAAAACATCTCTAAAAGTAACTAGATCCTACTAAAAACATACTAAAAATATTGCCAAAAAGCGTATAAATTATCCGCTCATCACAACACCAAACTTAAATTGTTGCTTGTCCCCAAGCAACTGAAAATCAAATAGGATAAAAAGAAGAGAATATACTATAAATTCCAAACTATCAATGAAACATAGCTCCAATCAGATGAGCGGGACTTGTAGCTTTTTGCCTCTTGAATAGTTTTGGCATCTCACTTTATCCATTGAGGTTCAGAATGATTGGCATCTATAGGAACTCAGAGTTCAGATAGTGTTATTGATTCTCCTAGTTCAATATGTTGATTCTTGAACACAGCTACTTTATGAGTCTTGGCCGTGGCCCTAAGCACTTTGTTTTCCAGTATTACCACCGGATACATAAATGCCACAAACATATAACTGGGTGAACCTTTTCAGATTGTGACTCAGCTTTGCTAAAGTCCCGAATTAGAGGTGTCCAGGGTTCTTAAGCACACTCTTTTTTTTTTTTGCTTTGGACCTTGACTTTAACTGCTCAGTCTCAAGTTTTCACTTGACACCTTCACGCCACAAGCACATGGTTAGGGACAACTTGCTTTAGCCGCTTAGGCCAGGATTTTATTCCTTTAGGCCCTCCTATCCACTGATGCTCAAAGCCTTGGGATCCTTTTTATTACCCTTGCCTTTTGGTTTTAAGGGTTATTGGCTTTTTGCTCTTGCCTTTTGGTTTTAAGAGCTTTTGGCTTTTTTTGCTTGCTTTTTCTTTTTCTTTCTATTTTTTTCGCTATTTTGTTACTAAATACTAATGATCATGTAATAAGACACTAACATAGATAAGCATTTAACATAAAGAAAACGAAAAACAGAGAAAGTAAGAACAAGAAATAAGTCCACCTTAGTAATGGTGGCGTTTCCTTCTTGAGGAACCAATGGTGCTTTTGAGCTCCTCTATGTCTCTTCCTTGTCTTTGTTGCTCCTCCTTAGTGATTTTTGGTATTTCTATCCTCAATTGCTCCCAATAATTATGTGGGTAAAATGTATCCCCTGAGGTATCTCAGGGATCTCTTGATTTGCAGTCAAATGTTCTACCACTAAGCTATAGATCCTTTACATTAATCTCTCCATCTCTCATGACTTGGAGGTGGAAGCTTTTGTCTTCCCTTTTCTCTTCTCTCTTCTTTCTCTTTTTTTTTTTTGAGGTTTCTCTGGCCTTAGGTGCCATCAATGGTTATGGAAAAGCAAAATAAGCAATGCTTTTACCATACCAAACTTAGAATGTTGCTCGCCCTCGAGCAAAAGAAGAAAGAATAGATGATGAAGAAGATGTGGAAAAAAAAACTACGATTATTAGGAGGGAAGGTGGGGATCCTGTGGGGTCCACAGATCTTGAGATGATCATGTGAGCTCCACAGATCTTGAGGTGTCAAGGATTTACATCCCTGCACCAATTAGGCATGTAAAATGCCTTTGCATGCAATTCTGGCGTTTAAACGCCAAATTGATGCTTGTTCTGGGCGTTCAGCGCCCAGATGCAGCATATTTCTGGCGTTGAACGCCAGCCAGATGCTTGTTTCTGGCGTTCAGTGCCAGCTCTTCTTCACTGTGCATTTCTGGCGTCTGAACACCAGGATGCTGCTTGTTTCTGGCATTCAACGCCAGAAACATGCTCTGTTCTGGCGTTGAACGCCAGACAGATGCTCCTTACTGGCGTTTGAACGCCAGTGAACTCCTCCTCCAGGGTGTGCTATTTTTTTTCGCTGTTTTTTATTTTTCTTCAATTTTTCAGTTGTTTTTGTGACTCCACATGATCATGAACCTATAAAGACATATAACTAATAAAAATATAATTAAATAAAAATTAGGTTGCCTCCCAACAAGCACTTCTTTAATGTCAATAGCTTGACAGTGGGCTCTCATGGAGCCTCACAGATGTTCAGAGCATTGTTGAGACTCCCCAACACCAAACTTAGAGTTTGGATATGGGAGTTCAACACCAAACTTAGAGTTTGGTTGTGGCCTCCCAACACCAAACTTAGAGTTTGACTGTGGGGGCTCTGGTTGACTCTGTTTTGAGAGAAGCTTACTGTGCCTCTTTTCCATGTTTACAGAAGGATGTCTTTGAGTTTTAAACTCAAGGGAGTCCTCATTCAATTGAAGAACTAGTTCACCTCTGTTAACATCAATCACAGCTCTTGTTGTGGCTAGGAAGGGTCTTCCAAGGATAATGGATTCATCTTCATCCTTCCCAGTATCTAGGATTATGAAATCAGCAGGGATGTTGGTGCACGAAATTGTGATGTCCAGGCTCGAACAATCCCTGGCAACGTGAGCAACTTGGTACGCGTAATCGTGATTACACTTTAATGATGTAGAATTCATGGCTCTTTCTTTCCCTGGCATTGACACCAATAACATGGTGCCAATACCATGGTTCACAACTTCGATACAACTGACCAGCAAGTGCACTGGGTCGTCCAAGTAATACCTTACGTGAGTAAGGGTCGAATCCCACGGAGATTGTTGGTATGAAGCAAGCTATGGTCACCTTGTAAATCTCAATCAGGCAGATATAAAGTGATACTGGTGTTTTCGAATATTATATAATAAAATAGGAATAGAGATACTTATGTAAATCATTGGTAGGAATTTCAGATAAGCGAATGGAGATGCTTTTCGTTCCTCTGAACCTCTGCTTTCCTGCTATCTTCATCCAATCAGTCTCACTCCTTTCCATGGCTGGCTTTATGCAAGGGCATCACCGTTGTCAGTGGCTACATCCCCTCCTCTCAGTGAATAATATGCTCACGCACCCTGTCACGGCACGGCTATTCATCTGTCGGTTCCCGATCATGCTGGAATAGGATTCACCCTCCTTTTGCGTCTGTCACTACGCCCAGCA
>NC_029786.2:49340394-49341178 GCF_000816755.2 Arachis ipaensis | reverse complement strand
GAAGTGAGTGGAGTGAGTGGAGGTAGGTGGGGATCTTGTGGGGTCCACAGGTCCTAAGTGGATCCTATGGGGTCCACAGATCCTGAGGTGTTCAAGGATTTACATCCCTGCACCCA
Organism: Arachis ipaensis; assembly: GCF_000816755.2. Classification (NCBI taxonomy): domain Eukaryota; kingdom Viridiplantae; phylum Streptophyta; class Magnoliopsida; order Fabales; family Fabaceae; genus Arachis; species Arachis ipaensis. The sequence goes on along the minus strand of NC_029786.2, from coordinate 49,341,062 downwards.
TTAGGCATGTAAAAATGCCTTAGCAGGGCGTTCAGCGTTTTGAATTTTGAAGGTAGGTGGGGTTTATGAGGTAGGTTTATGGGGAAGAGTGGATGGATGTGAGTGGTGAAGAGTTTTTAGGGAAGAGTGTTTATGGGGTTGTGTGAAAGAGAGCGGTGAGAAGAAGTGAGTGGAGGTAGGTGGGGATCTTGTGGGGTCCACAGGTCCTAAGTGGATCCTATGGGGTCCACAGATCCTGAGGTGTTCAAGGATTTACATCCCTGCACCCATTAGGCATGTAAAAATGCCTTAGCACACAACTCTGGGCGTTCAGCGCCAGGTTGGTGGCCATTTTGGGCGTTCAACGCCCATTTGTATGCCATTTCTGGCGTTGAACGCCAGAACCATGCCTGTTCTGGCGTTCTGCGCCCAGAAGCTGCCCATTTTGGGCGTTCCGCGCCAGAACCATGCTCTGTTCTGGCGCTGAATGCCAGACAGATGCTCCTCTAGGGTGTGATTTTTCTTCTGCTGTTTTTGATTCAGTTTTCAATTTTTATATTTATTTTGTGACTCCACATGATCATGAACCTACAAATACATGAAAAACTATAAAAATAAGAATTAGATAAACATTGGGTTGCCTCCCAACAAGCACTTCTTTAATGTCAATAGCTTGACAGTGGGCTCTC
>NC_029786.2:49339241-49339828 GCF_000816755.2 Arachis ipaensis | reverse complement strand
AGAATTCAGTTAAGAACTGAAAAGGATCTTCAGATGGAAGTCCATGAAACTTGCAGTTCTGCTGTATCAGAGAAACTAATTAAGGTTTCAGCTCAAAGTTGTTTGCTCCAATGGCAGGAATGGAGATGCTTCTTCCATGTAAATTGGAATTAGGTGCAGTAAAGTCACCAAGCATCTTCCTTACATTATTATTATTTTCGGCTGCCATCTCCTTTTCTTGTTCGAAAATTTCTGAAAGGTTATTTCTGGATTGTTGTAATTTAGCTTCTCTTAATTTTCTCTTCAGAGTCCTTTCAGGTTCTGGATCCGCTTCCACAAGAATGTTCTTATCCTTGCTCCTGCTCATATGACAAATAAGAGGGTACAGAAAAATAATAATAATAATAGAGATCCTTTATACCACAGTATAGGGATCCCTGTGTGAGTAGAAGAAGAGGGGGAGATAAAGAATGTAATATAATGGAAGAAACACAACTGTGAGGATGGCAGAGATGTGAGATGAGATATTAGGATATGAATGAATAAATAGAATAAGATGGGGGAGGGATAATTTTCGAAAATAATTTTTGAAAAAGAGTTAGTGATTT
>NC_029786.2:49337032-49338812 GCF_000816755.2 Arachis ipaensis | reverse complement strand
GATAAGATTTTCAAATTGAAAATTTGATTTGACTTATAAGAAACAACTTGATTTTAAAAATTTTTGAAAAAGTCAATCCCAGTTTTTGAATTTGATGAGAGAAAAAGGGAAAGATATTTTTTTTATTTTTTGAATTTTTATGATGCAAGAGAAAAACACTAAAAAGATGCAATGCATGAAATTTTTAGATCAAATCAATGAATGCATGCAAGAATGATATGAATGTCAAGATGAACACCAAGAACACTATGAATGTCAAGATGAACATCATAGACACAATTTTGAAAAATTTTTAATGCAAAGAAAACATGCAAGACACCAAACTTAGAATTCTTTAATGCTTAGACACTAAGAATTCAAGAATGCATATGATAAACATGAAAAGACACAAAACAAAAAATCATCAAGATCAAGCAAGAAGACTTACCAAGAACAACTTGAAGATCATGAAGAACACTATGAATGCATGATATTTTCGAAAAATACAAGATGCACATGCAATTGACACCAAACTTATAATATGACTCAAGACTCAAACAAGAAACAAAAAAAATATTTTTTTGATTTTTATGATTTTCTAATTTTTTTTTTGTCATTTTTTTCGAAAATTATATGAAAAAGGAAAATAAGGATTCCAAAGATTTTTAATATGAATTCCAGGAAAATTGCATTCTTAGACATGGCTCACTAGCCAGCCAAGCTTTCAATGAAAGCTCCAGTCCAAAACACTAGACATGGCCAATGGCCAGCCAAGCTTTAGCATGTAACACCAGAGTATATTGCTCTTGATAACAAATTGCTGCTCATCATTTATCAAGTATGTAACTTACCTCTGATGGTTTGGAATCCTCAGTCCAAAAGAATTTAGACATGGCTTTACAGCCAGCCAGGCTTCACATGCTTCATGAAACACTAGAATTCATTCTTAAAAATCTTGAATAAAATTTTTGAAAACATTTTTTTTTTCGAAAACAGATGAGAGATTTTTGAAAATATTTTTGAAAGATTTTTGAAAACAAAATGAAAAGAAAATTACCTAATCTGAGCAACAAGATGAACCGTCAATTGTCCAAACTCGAACAATCCCCGGCAACGGCGCCAAAAACTTGGTGTTATTGCCGGGATTGGGATTTCAGACGATTCTTGGCGCCAAACAGGAACAATTAAGTCCCCGGCAACGGCGCCAAAAACTTGGTGCACGAAATTGTGATGTCCAGGCTCGAACAATCCCTGGCAACGTGAGCAACTTGGTACGCGTAATCGTGATTACACTTTAATGATGTAGAATTCATGGCTCTTTCTTTCCCTGGCATTGACGCCAATAACATGGTGCCAATACCATGGTTCACAACTTCGATACAACTGACCAGCAAGTGCACTGGGTCGTCCAAGTAATACCTTACGTGAGTAAGGGTCGAATCCCACGGAGATTGTTGGTATGAAGCAAGCTATGGTCACCTTGTAAATCTCAGTCAGGCAGATATAAAGTGATACTGGTGTTTTCGAATATTATATAATAAAATAGGAATAGAGATACTTATGTAAATCATTGGTAGGAATTTCAGATAAGCGAATGGAGATGCTTTTCGTTCCTCTGAACCTCTGCTTTCCTGCTATCTTCATCCAATCAGTCTCACTCCTTTCCATGGCTGGCTTTATGCAAGGGCATCACCGTTGTCAGTGGCTACATCCCCTCCTTTCAGTGAAAGATATGCTCACATGCTCTGTCACAGCACGGCCATTCATCTGTCGGTTCTCGATCATGCTGGAATAGGATTCA
>NC_029786.2:49325187-49327032 GCF_000816755.2 Arachis ipaensis | reverse complement strand
GATTTCATACAAATACAAAGAGACTAACTTTGAGGATCACAATTTCGTCCACCACACCTCTATTCCCTTGTTTGAGATTTTATGCCCAAGAACAATTCCTTCAGTCACCATGAAGTGACACTTTTCCCAGTTTAAAACTAGGTTGGTTTCTTGGCATCTTTTCATAACAAGTTTTAGGTGATCAAGACAGGAGCTGAATGAGTCTCCATATACTGAGAAGTCATCCATGAAGACTTCCAGAAATTTTTCCACCATATCAGAGAAAATAGAGAGCATGCATCTCTGGAAGGTTGCAGGTGCATTGCATAGCCCAAAGGGCATCCTTCTATAAGCAAACACTCCAGATGGACATGTGAATGTTGTTTTCTCTTGATCCTGGGGATCTACTGCAATCTGGTTGTAGCCTGAGTAGCCATCCAAAAAGCAGTAGTAATCATGACCTTCCTAGAATGAGAGTAGCACTCTTGTGCTCCTCCATTTCCAGCACAACAAAGTCAGCGGGAAAGGCGAATGGCCCAACTCTGACAATCATGTCCTCAATCACGCCTGATGGGTATTTAGTGGAACCATCAGCAAGTTGGAGATATATCCGGGTTGGTTTAACTTCTTCAGTTAAGCCAAGCTTCCTGATAGTGGATGCAGGTATCAGGTTGATGCTTGCCCCAAGATCACATAAAGCTGTCTTGGTGCAATCATCTTCTAATATGCATGGTATCAGAAAACTCCCAAGGTCTTTAAGCTTTTCAGGAAAGCTTTTCAGAATGACTGCTGCATTCTTCAGTGAGGAGAACTCTTTCTGTTTCTCTCCACTCCTTTTTATGACTCAAGATCTCTTTCATGAACTTGGCATAAGAAGGTATTTGCTCAAGTGCCTCTGCAAAAGGAATCTTTATTTCAATAGTCCTTAGATAATCTGCAAAGCGAGCAAATTGCTTATCCTGCTCCTCTTTCCGGAGTTTTTGAGGATAAGGTATCTTGGCTTTATATTCCTCAACCTTAGTGGTTAAAGAAGCCTTTTTGGAGGGGTTGTTATCAGCACTTGTGTGTGTCTGATCCCTCACTGGCAATTGAGTACCAGAGTCAGAAGCTGGAGTGACGTTAGACGCCAACTCACTGTCTGTTCCTGGCGCCTGAACGCCAGAAATGTGCCCCTGTTGGGCGTTCAACGCTGGATTCTGCCCCATTTGTGGTGTTGAATGCCAATCTTGCCTTGTTTCTGGCACTGAATGCCAGTTTTGGGCATGGTCTGGGCGTTCAGCGCCAGCCTTCCACCCATTTTCTGGTGTTTTAGTGCCAGAATTATTTTTCCCTGGGCTCTTACTGTCCTCAGGGGAATCTTTGGTGGGGTGCTCATTTCTTGAATTTTTGATGCCTTGAGGTGGGGTATTTAATGTTTTCCCACTTCTTAATTGAACTGCTTGGCATTCTTCTGCTATTTGCTTTGATAGCTGCTGCTTTGTTTGCTTAAACTGTTCTTCCATATGTATATTAGCTATCTTTGTCTCCTGTAACCTGTTTTTGAATTCAGCTAGCTGCTTTGTTAGAAAATCTAATTGATGATTGAATTCAGCAGCTTGTTTTACAGTACTGAATTCAGCAGTTACTGTTTTAACCTCTTCATTCATGGAAGGGTTGCTGCTTAGATACAGATGCTGATTCCTGCAATTACCATGAACATAAACACCACGCTCTAACTAACTGAGTTATAAATTTAAAGTGTTTTAACAAAGGATAAATAATAAAAGACTCTAAACCAAAAAAGAAAGATTTTTTTCCTAATCTAAGCAACAAAATAATCCGTCAGTTGTTCAAACACGAACAATCCCCAGCAACGGCGCCAAAAAT
>NC_029786.2:49298310-49325019 GCF_000816755.2 Arachis ipaensis | reverse complement strand
AGAGCTCCTCACCCCCAACAATGGGGTTTAGAGACTCATGCCGTCAGAAAATACAAAGTTTAGATCTGAAATGTCATGAGAAACAAAATAAGTCTCTAAAAGTTGTTTAAATACTAAACCAGTAGCCTAGGGTTACAAAATATGAGTGGACTATGATGAATGATGCAGAGATCCACTTCTGGGGCCCACTTGGTGTGCTGGGGCCCACTTCGTGTGTGATGGGGCTGAGACTTTAAGCAATTCACGTGCAGAGGCCATTTGTGGAGTTGAACGCCAGTTTTTGTGCCAGTTTGGGCGTTCAACTCCAGTTTTTGATCCTTTTCTGGCGCTGGACGCCAGAATTGGGCAGAGGACTGGCGTTGAACGCCAGTTTACGTCGTCTATTCTTGTGCAAAGCATAGACTATTATACATTGCTGGAAAGCCCTGGATGTCTACTTTCCAACGCAATTAGAAGCGCGCCATTTCGAGTTCTGTAGCTCCAGAAAATCCACTTTGAGTGCAGGGAGGTCAGAATCCAACAGCATCAGCAGTCCTTTTTCAGCCTGAATCAGATCTTTGCTCAGCTCCTTCAATTTCAGTCAGAAAAATACCTGAAATTACAGAAAAACACACAACTCATAGTAAAGTCCAGAAATATGAATTTTTCCTAAAAACTACTAGGAATAGACTAAAAACTAACTAAAACATACTCTAAACTATATGAAATTATCCCCAAAAAGCGTATAAAATATCCGCTCATCAGGGACTCTAGCAAAGCTGAGTCACAATCTGAAAAGGTTCACCCAGTTATGTGTCTGTGGCATTTATGTATCCAGTGGTAATACTGGAAAACAAAATGCTTAGGGTCACGGCCAAGACTCATAAAGTAACTGTGTTCAAGAATCAACAATACTGAACTAGGAGAATCAATAACACTATCTAAATTTTGAGTTCCTATATATGCCAATCATTCTAAACTTCAAGGGATAAAGTGAGATGCTAAAACTGTTCAGAGGCAAAAAGCTACTAGTCCCGCCCATCTAATTGGAGCTAAGTTTCATTGATAATTTGAAAATTATAGTATATTCTCTTCTTTTTATCCTATTTGATTTTTAGTTGCTTGGGGACAAGCAACAATTTAAGTTTGGTGTTGTGAAGAGCGGATAATTTATACGCTTTTTGGCATTGTTTTTAGTATTTTTTAGTATATTTTAGTTAGTTTTTATTATGTTTTTATTAGTTTTTATTCAAAAATCACATTTCTGGACTTTACTATGAGTTGGTGTGTTTTTCTGTGATTTCAGGTATTTTCTTACTGAAATTGAGGAACCTGAGCAAAAATCTGATTCAGAGGCTGAAAAAGGACTGCAGATGCTGTTAGATTCTGACCTCCTTGAACTCAAAGTGGATTTTCTGGAGCTACAGAAGCCCCATTGGCGCGCTCTCAATTCCGTTGGAAAGTAAACATCTTGGGCTTTCCAGCAATATATAATAGTCCACACTTTGCCAGAGATTTGATGGCCCACACCGGCGTTCCAAGTCAGCATAAAAATTATGGCGTCAAAACGCCAGAAGTGGCATATCTCTTGGGTTTTTAAACTAAGATTAGAACCTTCGTGGTATAGGCTAGAATTATTGGCAGCCATTCCTGAGATCCGAAAAGTCTAAACCTTGTCTGTGGTATTTCGAGTAGGATCTGGGAAGGGATGACTGTGACGAGCTTCAAACTCACGAGTGCTGGGCGTAGTGACAGACGCAAAAGGATCAATGGATCCTATTCCAACATGGGTGAGAACCAACAGATGATTAGCCGTGCGGTGACAGCGCATTTGGACCATTTTCACTGAGAGGACGGATGGTAGCCATTGACAACGGTGATCCACCAACATACAGCTTGCCATGGAAGGAGCCTTGCATGTGTGAAGAAGAAGACAGTAGGAAAGCAGAGATTCAGAAGACAGGGCATCTCCAAAACCTCAACCTGTTCTCCATTACTGAATCACAAGTACTCTTTATTTCATGTTGTTTATTTTTCATAAATACAATCACTCTCATCATTAATCTCCTGATTAAGATTTACAAAATAGCCATAGCTTGCTTCAAGCCGACAATCTCCGTGGGATCGACCCTTACTCACGTAAGGTATTACTTGGACGACATAGTGCACTTGCTGGTTAGTTGTGCGGAATTGTGAAAAGTGTGAATCACAATTTCATGCACCAATGGTAAACAAAATTAATAATCCAACACTTATCATGAAAACAAAAATTAAACAAAAATAAAACTAACTAAACAACTAACTATCTAAAAGGAATGGTTGTAAATGATGTTTGGAATTGTTGGATGATGGGTGAGAGAAGAGAAGAAGAGAGAAGAAGGAAAGAAATGGGAAGAAGATGAGAAAAGGAGTATGTGAAACATGGTGATCCACGCGTGCGCGTGGATGAGGTGTAATAGACGCGACGCGTACGCATGCCTTACGCGTATGCGTGCTTGGTAAATCAAAGAGTCAATGCGTGCGCGTCCTTCATGCTTACGCGTGGGTTGGCTTGCGCTTTCCGCACAGTGTTTGCGCGACGTTCATGCAACTCTCAGGAAATTGCCTTGGGGTGAAAATTTTGAATCCACGCGTATGCGTAGATGACGCGTGCGCGTGAATGGTTGAAAATGCTTGGGTCACGCGTATGCGTGGGGCACGCGTTCGCGTGTGTTGATGCTCTGTTTTTCAAAATTTTTTAAGTTCTTGCACCAAACCAAGCATTCCAAACCTCCAAACAGCTACCAAAATACCACAAAACCTTATTCAACATATTAAACTACCAACTAAACTCAACAAACCAATAAAAACATGAAGTTAAACTAATTCTACCAACATGTACAAAGAGAAAAAGGAAAGATTTTACCATGGTGGGGTGTCTCCCACCTAGCACTTTTGTTTATTGTCCTTAAGTTGGACTTATGGGGAGCTCCTCATCAAGGTGGCTTGTGCTTGAAGTTATCCTTGAACATCCACCAATGCTTGAGTCTCCAATAAGCTCCATTCTTCTCAATTAATATCTTCAAGCTTTGATGGAGTTCTTCACAAACCATAAGCTCCCAAAGTTGATTTTCCTTATGCGATCCGAGATCCTACACTTTGTTTTGACACCCATCTTCAAGTTGATTCTCATTAGTCCATCCGGGTGGTGAGCAAGATGAATTCTCAATAGAGTGACCAAACATCCCTCTAGACCCAAGCACTCTAGTTCTACCCCAACCCTTGCAATTAAGCCTTGAGCATGTAACCATGATGGACTTTGATTCACAATTCCAACCACTAACTATCTCCCATTTGTTCTTAAAGCCACAAAGAGCTCTAAGTTTCCCATCCGTCTCAAGCAAAGCATATTCAAATGGGCTTATTAAGTTTAGATATGAAATATTTACCCACTTGAATGAAAGAATGGATGGTGATTTAGGAAGGGGTGGCCCTAATGATCTTGCAAGTGCCACTCCCTCGTGCTCTTCTTTGACTACCTCCACCTCTTGGCAAGCTTCTTCAATGTCAATTCCTTGTTTACCAACTTCTTCTATACATTCCTCAATGCCCAAGTCATGTGTTAGAGATTGTGCACTAGTCCCCTCAACATCAATTTCATAACACAATGAGGGAGGTTCAACAATCTTACATAGCACATTAGTTGGTATGGAATTAACTTCAACAATATGACTTATTACTTGCTCAACTTCTTTCAATTTTTTATCTTCCATATGTGTAGAAGGGTTCATATTATCCTCCTCAACATCAATTTCAAGCTTAGTGGAAGGATATTCAACAACCCCCACAAAATCATTAACAACATTGCTTGGTGTGGAAGTGTTCTCAAGCTTGAAATCCACCTCTTATTCTACTTCACCCATGTCTTTAACCACTTCTTCCTCTTCTCTAACAATCATAGCTTCCTCCAATTGTTCCAACACAAAGCAACATTCTTCATTTTCCACCGGAGTTTCCAATCTCTCCTTCATGCTATGCTCTTCAACCGATTCTCCAGATGTGGCCATGGGAGTTCTTTGAGTGCTCAAGCATAGGGAGGCTAATTAGTTTGCCATCTCATTCAAGGTGGCTATGGATTCTTGTGCCTCCATTTGCATTTCTCTTTGTTCTTGAAGTAGCAAGGTGAGAGAATCATCAATTGGGACTTGGGGTGGATATAAGGGTTCATTATTTTGGAGAAAGTGGTCATAATAGGAAGGTGGTTCTTCTTGGTAAGGGTGTGGCGGTTCAACACTCTCCACTTTTTCCACTTGTTGCACAACACGCTCCATGGTTGCTTGAAGTTGATCCAATGCTTCCTTGAGACGATCCCTTGACTCTTGTTCCGCTTGGATAACATGATTAGAATCATATGGCTCTTGGATCGATGGACAAGAATATTCTTCCATAGAGGGTTGTGGTGGAAGGTAGAATTCATCTTGTGGTTAAAAATTCTCATACATTGGAGGTAGTTCATCTTGGAAATAGTATGGAGGAGGTGATTCTTGGAAGTGTTGAAATGGTGGTGGTTCTATGTATGGTTCATATGGCTCATATGGTTGTTGGTATGGTGGGTAAGGATTAGGGTCATATGAAGGTGTTTGGTAAAAAAGGGCTTGTGAGTATGGTTGAGGGTTATGTTGAGGATAAGGTTCATAAGCATATGGTGGAGTTTGTTGGTAACTACTAGGAGGTCCATCATAGCTATTGGATTGATATGCATTAGGAGTGGAATTATACCTATAAGAGACCGGAGGAGGTTGTTGCCAAGAAGGTTGTCCATATGCTTGAGGCGCCTTCCAACCTTGATTGTTCCATCCTTAATGCATATCCTCATTAAAGCTTCCATTTCCTACAACATAATTGTAACCACACTCATAGCCAACGCGAGAATTCATGATAGCAAGAGAAAATAAAAACCAAATCAAATAAGAAACAAAGAAAGCTAAATCATAAAACTAGCAAAAACTAACAACGAAACAAAAGACAAGCATATTCACAATATTCACATATATACAATAACCAATAACAAGCGCACATTTACAATTCCTTGGCAACGGCGCCATTTTGATTAATGGAATAGTTGTTGGTAAACAATTTCACAATTGAAATCTCGTTGCAAGTATAGTTTCTAAACCAACAAATAATCCTCTCATGCAAAAGATTGGTTGTCAGAAGTAACAAACCCCTAAAAATAATAACCAAAGCATTCAAATCTCGGGTTGTCTCTCAAAGAAATTACAGGGAAGTGTTCTTGTTATTGGTTATGTATTGTATATCTTTGGGGTTTTGAATGAGGAACAAGAAAGTAAATTGCAAGAATAACACTAATAACTAAGAAAGCTCTTAGCAAGGTATGAAAACTAGAAGTCCTATCATCATTATCTTCCTCAATTGTGACATCAATTGTCCATTACTTCCACTTAGTCAACCTCTAGCTATGAAGGTAAGTCAAGTGGATAAATCAACATGAATCCTCGAAGGTGAGTCAAGTGGATAAATCAACATGAATCCTCAAGTCCTAGTCAACTCCTAAGGAAAGACTAGAGTTAGTGGAATTCAAGTCAACTAGCAACCTTCAATTATCAATCAACAAAGGAGTTTCATAACTCAAGAGTCTCCAATTACTCAACCAAAGCCAAGAGGAGAAAATTCTACTCTAACATCCTTCCAAGTATTTTATCAAACACAAGGAAGGTATAAAAGAAAAGCAAGATAAAATTACAAGAATTATAAATTTACAACTACTAATTGCAAGGATTTAAACATCAATAATTCAAATCAATAATAAAAGGAATCTAGAACATGAATTGCATTTAAGAGAAATAGAAGAAACAAGAGTGCATCAATATAAAAGTAGAGAATTACAAGAATGAAAAACAAAACTAGAGAGAGGAAAGGTAGAGGAACAAGAATTGATAAAGGAAAAGTAAATCAAAGCATGAAATTAACCTAGATCTAAAAAATTATAATCTAACCTAATCCTAATTCTAGAGAGAAGAGAGAGCTTCTCTCTCTAGAAACTAAATCTCACTAAAACTAGAAACTAAAAGTGTGTAAAGTGTCAAAAGATCATTTCTCCTTCAATCCTTAGTTCTTTTAAGCTTTTTCCACCAGAATTCCACTCAGAATTGGGCCTGGAAACCCTCCAAAATTGCTGGGCACGATTTCACTAAAGAAGTCATGTGCGACCGTCAACGCGTACGCGTGGGTCACGCGTACGCGTCGCTTGGCAATTTGCGTTCCACGCATACGCGTCATGTACGCGTACGCGTCACCTGGCGACTTCCATCTTCCACGCGTGCGCGTCTGGTGCATATGCGTGTAAGGTGAATTTCTCCCAATCCTTAATTTTTCATGATTTATCCACTTTGCATGCTTTTCTCTTCATCCCTTTGATCCATTCCTAGCCTTATCAACTAGAAATCACTCAACAAACACATCAAGGCATCTAGTGGAATCAAAGGTGAATTAAAATTAATCAATTAAGGGCCTAAAAAGTATGTTTTCACTCTTAAGGGCAAATTAGGGAGAATGTATAAAACCATGCTATTTCATAGAATAAATGTGGGAAAAGGGTGATAAAATCTCCTAAATTCGGTATAGAATGCACCACCAAATAGCGGTGCATCAGTGGCGCGCCAAGCCAAATTCAGTAGCTAGGCGTGGCACGCCACTCAAGCGCCAGCCACACGCAAAGCCTGAAGAGTCACGTTTTTTGAGTTTTTTTTTCCCTCCAGCTGTAATTTTCTTTTCTCTTTTGTATTTTCTTAATTCTAGTGCTAAGAGTAGTATAAATAACCCCTGAAAATACTGAGAAGGGTTGTTGAGTAGTAGTTTTGTTGAAGTATAGTTAGATTTACATTTCACATCATCTTCTTCCATCTCTTGTACTTTCCTCTTAAGCTATGAGTAGCTAATTTCTCTCTCATTGGGAGAGGGAGCTCTGTTGTATTTGATGGATTAATGATAGTGAATTTTCTCTTTTCTTCATCTTTACTTTGATTTGCTAGAAGGAATTTCGTTTTAATGCTAGTATTCAATCATCTTGGGAAAGAGGTTGAATGCAAAATGGGTTTTATGCGAACCTTGGAAAAGGAAACATGAAACCATGCTTGAAATCCCTTCTTACAATTGAGTAGATATGGGTTTTGGTGATTGGATATGGTGATATATAATCCACCCACTACTTGGATCTATGAGGATGTGTGGTATAATCAGGGACCAAGCATATCTCTCTTCATGAGCAATTAGACCAAGGAATTGGCTGATTATCAAGATTTGAGAGATTGAATCACCAAGATATTGGGGTTCAATCAATCATGATTGCCAAGAGGTCAACGAGTTGCATGATTGAAGATGAGATGAGCTAGATTTAATCCAAAGAGAACAACATCTCCTGATCTCAATGAATTTCCCCTATTCTCATCCTCCACATTCTTTATAGCTTTCTTTACATTCTGTTATTCCCCATTCCCATTTACAATTAAGTCATTTATGTTTCTGCACTTTACATACTTGCCATTTACCTTTCTACACTTTACTGCTTCTCTTTACTTTTGAGTCATTTACATTTTTACTCATTTAAAATTTTGCAATCACAATCTATATTGCTCAGCTTGACTAATTCACCCATTGATTAAAATTGCTCAAATCTACCAATCTCTGTGGATACGATCCCACTCTTAGTGGTTTATTACTTGACGATAATTTTGGTGCGCTTGACAAAAGAACGGATTCATTATTTTTTTATGGGGAGTGAATTCCAGTCATCAATGAACAAGTAAAGTTGTGGAGTGATTGGAGTATATGATTCAAAACATAAATAGAACCTTGGCTTGGGATGAGCTAGAGAATAATTTTCTTGTCATAACCACAACTATGACATTATGAAAGATTAATCTCACTTAGTTAACCTTTAACATCGAAGAGTAAGTCAAGTGGGCATAGTTTTTCTTAATCCACAAATCCAAACTAACTTAATTACCTTAGTAAAAAACTAGCGTTATTGGAAACAAGAACAATTAACAATCCATGAATTATCGCTAAATGTTGGACATTACAACTCTAGTATCCCATATGCTCATTTCCCCAAGCCAAAGAGTGAAAAATTACCTCATGATCAAAATTAACATTTCCACAAACACTTGGTGGGTATAATCATAAAACATGACAAAATTGAGAAAATAATAGAAACTATGAACCACAAATAATCAAAATCAAACTAATAACTAAAACAAAAATATAATAACCAAAAATCATCAAGTTCATCAACTAGAATTCAAAGATGCAAAAATATGTATATATTAACAAAATGTCTTTAACAATAAGAAAGTGTAGCTCAAGTGTAGTAATTAAAGAGAAAATTAAAAAATACTTACAATGGAGGCAAGCTAGAATCCAACATCAAAATGGAAATAACACTTTGCAATATAAACCCTAATAAATCCCTAAGAAAGTTGAGAGAAAAACTAAGAGAAAACTAAAACCTAAAGCCTCCTAAAACTCTCTAATACTACTACTAATGATATGGTATGTTTCCTCAAGTGTTGCCCCCTCCATATGAGCTCTAGGCCATCAGATTTAGGCCTCCAAAACCTCCAATTCGCAAGTCACGTGACTTTTTAATGAAGTCACACACTGGTACTTGTGCGTACGCACAGTGTACGTACGCATAAGAGGTTGTGCGCACTGTGTGTACGCACAAGAGGTTGTGCGCACACATACTTCAAAATACTTTTCTCCTTTGTTTCTTCTTGTTTCCTCCCACTTGTATTCTTCTCTTCCATTCTTATCAAGTCATTCCTTCCTATTACACCTGAAATCACTTATCAGAAACATCAAGGCATTGAATGAAATGCAAATAGAAAAAAAATTGATTAATTTAAGCATAAAAGAGCATGTTTTCATAATTAGGCACAGTTTAAAAAGAAAACACAATAGCATGCTATTTACGGGAATAAATGTGGGCATACATGATGAAATTCACTCAATTTTAACCAAAATTTATCATCAAATGTAGACTTATCAATTAAAAAACTTAGTGTGTGCCACATCGTCGGTTAGGAAATCTCTCCCTAAAAAGGGAAGAAATGGGATTTAGCGTTGCATGTATAGCCCCAACTGACAAGGTGACTCACAACTAAAGTTTAAATTAGAGATGTCACAATTTAAAACTAATTTAATCAGGGAGTAGAATCTCGGGTCATCTTCCCAAGGAACTAGTGACCAAAAGCGCACAATTTTCGGTTGCAAGATCAAGGGGGTTCACAATAATGACATAACAATTAAAGGAATCAAAGAACAATCAAAATTACAACTAATGAACCAATAAACAAATTTAAGAACTATCTATGTAATATGAACAAGTAAAGTTGTGGAATAATTGGAGTGCATGGTTCAAAACATAAATAGAACCTTGACTTGGGATGAGCTAGGGAATCCTTTCCTTGTCATAACCATAATTATGACAATTATGATGGATTAATCTCACTTAGTTAACCCTTAACATCAAAGAGTAAGTCAAGTGAGTATATTTGTTCTTAATTCACAAATCCTAACTAACCTACAAATTACCTTAGTAAAAAGCTAGCATTAGTGAAAACAAGAACAATTAACAATCCATGAATTATCACTAAATGTTGGACATTACAACTCTAGTATCTCATATGCTCATTTACTTCAACCCAAAGACTTAATTACCTCATGATCACATTAACATTTCCACAAACACTTGATAGGCATAATCATAAAATATGGCAAAATTGGAAAAAATGATAGAAACTATGAACCACAAATGATCAAAATCAAACTAGTAACTCAAACAAACATATAATAACCAAAAATCATCAAGTTCATCAACTAAAATTAAAAGATGCAAAAATATGTATATATTAACAAAATGTCTTTAAATATAAGAAAGTGTAGCTCAAGTGTAGTAATTAAAGAGAAAATTAAGAAATACTTACAATGAAGGCAAGCTAGAATCCAAGATCAAAATGGAAATAACACTTTGCAACATAAACCCAAATAAAACCCTAAGAAAGTTGAGAAAAAAACTAAGAGAAAACTAAAACCTAAAGCCTCCTAAAACTCTCTAATACTACTACTAATAATATGGTATGTTTCCTCAAGTGTTGCCCCCTCCATATGAGCTCTAGGCCATCATATTCGGGCCTCCAAAGCCTCCAATTTCTGAGCCACGTGACTTTTTAATGAGGTCACGTGCTGGTACTTGTGTGTACGCACACTTCGAGATGCTTTTCTCCTTTGTTTCTTCATGTTTCCTCCCACTTGTATGCTTCTCTTCCATTCTTATCAAGCCATTCCTATCTATTACACTTGAAATCACTTATCAGAAACATCAAGACATTGAATGGAATGGAATACAAATGAAAAAAAATGATTAATTTAAGCATAATAGAGCATATTTTTACAATTAGGCACAATTTAGAAAGAAAACACAAAAGTGATGAACGTAATATTTTTATGCCGGTTAGAGATTAGCAATGAATCCAATCGTGAGTATAGTCTAACCAACACGTAAATATCAAATCAAACAATTCTAAATTCTATGACCGAGAGTATTGATCCCGGGTCATTCTCCCTAGGATTTGCCTTAGAATGCTCATTATTGATTAGGAAGTCTTTTGTGGTTTTGAGAGTTGGTGCAAGAGTTCAAGCTAACAAAAGTAGACAAGCAATTAATTGAAATAAAAGCCTTGGCTAGGGGTAAGCATTGGAAGTTCCATCATTATAGTTTCCTTCAACTGAGATAAGAATTGATTGTTGCTTCACTTAGTTAACCCCTAATAATGGAGGAAAGTCAAGTGAGAGTAACTAACTTGAGTCACAAGTCCTAGTCTCACCTTAGGGAAGTCTAGCTTTAGTGCACTCCAAGTCAATTAGCAATTTTCAATTCCTAATCAATAATTGATATCCACTACTCAAGTGTCTCCAATAACTTAACCCCTAAGCCAAGTGAGAGAAATCTACTCCATAGCTAGAGTTGTCATTTTCACAAACAATTGGTAGACAATTGTAGAAGACATGATGAAATTGAAAGAAGAGAATTGAATTAAAGCTACCTAATCCAAGCAATCATCAACAATCAAGCAATTGAATGAAATTTCTCAATTCATTGACCAAAATTCAAAGTAACAAAATCACAAATCTAGATCCAAGAGATAGAATCAAAAGAACACTAATTGAGAGTAGAAGAAGAGTAGATCTACAACTTGTATCAAAGTAAAAGTGAATTAGCAATGGGTCTCACTAAGAAATCAAAGGAGAATTGCAATGGAGAAAGTGAAATCCTAGAGAGAAGTTGGAGTCTCTCTCTCTAAAAGCAAAAATATAACTAACTACTCAAAATATCTAGAATTATGACTAATTGTCCTAAACCCCCTAATCCTTGGTCTTCTTATGCTTTTCCCTCCAAAATTCTGCTCCAAAACAGGGCCTCGGACTGCCTGAAATCAGTGGTCACCTTTTTCTCTAAAAAAATCACGTGCGTACATAGGCGCGCACGCGCACCTGGGGTTTTTTTTCGCGACCTACGCGCAGGCATGCAGTGTGCGCGCGCGTCAAAGGAATTATGGCCCAGTCTTATAAGCGCACCGATTTCTTGCTTCGGCTCCATCTTAGCCAGCTCTGAGGGTGCACATCCGCGCGTCCGCGTACGGTGCGCGTGCGCGCACATGCCCAAATTCCAAAATTCTACTTTATTCCATGCTCCTTCTATTCATGCATGCTTCCTTCACTCCTCTTAGCCATTTTTGCCCTATAACTTCTGAAACCACTTAACAAACGGATCACGGCATTGAATGGTAATAGAGGAGGATTACAATATATCAATTTTGATTCAAAAGAAGCATGTTTTCATCTATGAAGTAAAGTTGGGAAAGGAACACAAAATCATGTAGTTTTATATGAATAAGTGTGGAAGATCATTGATAAAACCCTTAAAATCTATACATGATAAACCCTAAAAACGGGGTTTATCAACCTCCCCACACTTAAAGTATAGCATGTCCTCATGCTAAAGGAAAGCAAAAGATCAAAGGATCACAAGAGAGTGAGACTCATGGGATGTAATCTACCTACATGAATGCAACTAGGGTGTATGCCACTATCTACTTGGTCAAGAGCAATTCAATCTTCCTAGAACACATATATACTTGCACATAGGGCAAGATGGCGGGCAATGTATGAACTCTACCAATTTTAGTTACCAAAGTGAAATATGTATAGCTTGCATGGAGAACGCTCGCGAGAGCCGGGAACAAGGAATCGAGCTTCGAACCCTTCACCGGAAGTGTTTGCACTCTATTCACTCGGTGTATAGGGTAGGTCACTCAATCCTCTCCTACTTCATGCTCTTCTAAAATTTGTTCTTCCTCTAACAATCAACAATTATTCTATGCATGCATACATATATCATGAGGTCTTTCCTTAGGTTGTAATAAGGTTAGGGGTAAGGTAGGATTGTATATTTGGTTAAGTGGGCTAAAAATTGAATCCTTTGATTAACTTAAGCTCCCCTCCTAACCTATATAACATCCTATACAATTATGCACTAACCTAACTACCCATTCCTCACTCTTTCACATACTCATGCATTTACTTTTGATCATTATACATATGCATTGATTTGTCTTTGAGTCTTACTTTGGGGTATTTTTGTCCCCTTTTTATTACTTCTCTTTTTTTTTCTTTTTTTTCTATTTTCTTTTCTTTTTCTCTTTTCTTTTCTTTTTGTTTTTCTCATTTTTTTTCAATGCATATGGCCTACATATTTGCTGAACACATGACTATGTATTTACTTCCCGATATTTTTGACAAAATCAACAACATGCTCTTACCTCAACCAATGTTTTCCCCCTGTTTTCCTACACTTGAATGGCACACATGCACTAGCCTAAGCTATTCAAGGATTCAAATAAGGATATTCATGGTTTTTCACTTTTGGCTTGTAATGTGCTAAAATTAAGAATAAGTGGGTTAAGCGTAGGCTCAAAATTGGTTGCAAAAGTTGTTATAAGGTAAGGCCATTTGGGTAAGTAGTTAAGTGAGAAGATGGCCTCAATCATGTACATGCATTCGTACATAAAATGATGGACATATAGAGTTAAACAAACTAAGGATCACAATCGTAGAGAGAGAACAATGCACACAAGAAGGAAAGTAAGTAGCTAGAAGATGTAGCCACGCAATTAGGCTCAAAACTCACTTGCTTGTGTTCTTGGCTCAAAATCCATGTTCCAAATTACATTCTTCAAACAAGCTTAGCATCAAAAATTTTCAAAATTGATAGGGTTGCCCCAAAATTCTAGCCTCCCAGGAAAGAAGTCATTACTCTAACCAAGTGGACTTATTAAGAGATAACTAACATGCAATCGATGTCAAATGCAATCTATCCTACTTAACAAAAGAGATTCAAAATTTATTCGAGTGTTACCTATGAAGACCGGCCGGCCGACCGACCTCCCCACACTTAGAAGTTGGCACGGTCCTCCGTGCCGTGAGTGAGACGCAGTGGTTGATCGGCTTCCGAGTGTCCATCCTCTTCTCCATTATCGCTATCCTCATCATCGGTGCCGGTGGACGTAGAAATATCCGGTTCTTCCATAGGTGGTGCTAGGCAAGTTAGAAGCTTCTTGACAAAAGTGTATCGGCATTGGTTGCGCTGCTCATAACGATCGAGCTTCTTGTGGAGGTCCTATATGTGTTGCATGGATGATTTTGGTGGTGCGGTTGAGGTGGTTGGGGGAGGGGTTGTGGGAATGCTCATGGGGATGACCAAGTCTGGATCCTCGGTGTCTGTCGGAGGGTAGAGATATCTCCCGTTTGGAACAACATTGCCGTCTATCAGGATCATGGCCCTCCGATCCTTGGTTTCTCGGGGGACACCGGCTGCGGCAACTAAGTCGGTCACTAGAGCGGGAAAGGGTAGGTTCCCTTTAGCATGGATGCGGCCCATAGCTTGGCGAATGATATGGGGAATATGAACTGGTCTCTCTGTGAGGACACACTAAACCATCAAGGCTAACTCGGCAGTGATAGATCAGCCATGGGTGCTTGGGAGCACATAATGGGCAAAAATTTGGGCCCATGCTTGAGCCTCTCTGGTGAGAAAACGTGCGGTGATGCCCTTGGGCCGGGGTCTCATCCTCCCTCAAATCCAGAATGATTCGGGTATAGCAATGACCTTGAGGATGGAATCCCAATCAAACTCATATTCACAACGTGCCGACAAAATCTCTTGATATGCATCAATACCATCTGTTAACGGTCTGGTCTTAAGCACACTTTGAATGGCCTCCTCTGTGATGGAAACTTGTCTTCGGCGTACAAATACCGATGCAAGGGAAGAGGAGTAGTAATTGGTGTAAAATTCTACCACCCAGGACAAGTTTGCTTCACGTGGCTTCCTCAATAGGAACTCCCATTGCCGCCGCTCGATGCGGGGCATGACAAGCGGAATGACATGAGCCGGAGGGGCTAGAAGAGGCTCCGCAAGATAGTTCCTTCCTTTGATCAAGGGGTAGACAACTCCGCAATAGCGGTTGGGGAACTTGTTTGGGTCCCTAGCCGGATTGTCCTTTTCCAAAACATCAATGTTGGCAACGCTCTGTGTCTTATTGAGGAGGGGCTTGACTCTAGGCGCTTGTTGTGCTTTGCTAGTGGACCGGGAAGGTGCCTTCTTGGACGCCTTTCCTTTGTCTTTCTTGACAACCATCCTGGAAAAGAAGGAAAGGTGGCAAAATTAAACTTGAAGAAGCACCAAGAAATAATAATCATGCAAGTGATAAAGCATAAGAGAGTAGGTGACTTAGATACATGACAGCTGCAACATATAACTAAGGCAACAATGAAAATCATGGCTAGTCACTAGCATGGGATGTAGGAGTGGTATAAGCATGCAAACGATAAGCATGAGAAGCATACACTCTCAACATCAATAATCAAGAGGCAAGAGTTAAAGGATGAGCATGTAGAAATGAAGCAAAGAGAGTATTAAGCGCAATGCATATAAGGACAAGCAAGTGAATGAGAAAGAACACTAAAATAGAAGAGCTAAGTCAAATAGAACTCCAAAAAGTCATGTGGGTCTTCCGTCAAACACTTGGTGTGCATCCTTTTTATGACAAAAAATGAGAGAAGGGTGACAATGTAACATCCCATAAATCATCATCAATCATCATAGCATACCACACATTGCAAGGGAAAGCAATTAGGACAATCCAACTCATCAATGCAAGAGTAATCCCCACTTTTAACACCCATAAGAAAATGAAAAGGAAAGAAAATGTCACAAACAAAGGAAACATGAATGAAATCTAACTAAGAGGAAGAGGAAGAGAATGCAACTAAGGAAAGGAAGAAAGAAAAGAGAGAGCTAAACAAGAAAAGAAATAAGAAGTACATTGAGAATAAGAAGAGAAATGGGGGTATGTAAGTGAGAAAGGAGGTAGTGAGGAATATGAGAGAGGATAGGAGAAAGAAAGGTGTAGGACCGCTGGAGGTGGTGGTCGCCGCTGGTGGTGGTCCGAGGAAGGGTGGTAGAAGTGGTAAGAGGGAGTAGAAGTGAAGAAGAAGGGTGATGGTAAGAAAGGGGAAGAGAAATTGAAAGAAAAGGGCGCGCTGCAAAGCAATTGGTCCGCGAGATCGGTGCGCGCGCGCCATGCACATGTGCGCGTGCATTGGCGAAAATCAGCAAGGGCGCGGGCGCGGCTAGTGCGCGAGCACGTGAAGTGGGCGGTGTGCAGGTGTGCGCGCTAGCGCCAAGTGCGCTTGCGCGTGCAATTGGGTTGTGCTCTCAGCACAAGTTGGGCACAACTCTGGCTTAACTCTCGGGAAGAAGAACCAGAAAATGAATTTTCACGATCGACGAGGACGCGCATGGTGCGCTCGCCCGTCGATGTGCATTCTCTCTGAGGTGCGCGTGCGCGCCAGATGCACGTACGCGCGAGTGGAGTCAGGCTATTGGCATGATATTGGCCCAACTTGGGCATAACTCTCAGGAAAATGGCTCAGGATTGCATTTGGCAACATCGGCGTGGACGCAGTTAGTGCGCGTGCGCGCGCATTGTGAAACTGAGGCCATGGATGCATATGCGCCAAGTGCACGCACGCATGAATGGTGTTGTGCCTAGAGCCCAGAATTGGCTCAGAATTGGCACAACTCTCTGGAAAAGAATGCTTAATTACCATGAATTTAATGGCCAAACAAGCCAAAGGGGTCAAAAACACCCAAAACTCAATGCAATACCCAAAGATGGGGTGTTCTTCTACTACACAATCAATCCTCCTATTGAAAAACAATGCAAATCTTCATGAACAAGTTATCCAAGGTGATTACAATCAAATCTAATCAAACAAAGTTATGGTAAGCATTTACAAAACAATGAAGAATTCAAGACTATATACAAAAAGGTAAAAAGGATAGATCTCACCATGGTGTGGTGTCTCCCATCTAGCACTTTTGTTTAATGTCCTTAAGTTGGACTTTCACTAGCTCATTGTTCTTTGCCAAAAGGTGCATCCTCTAAAAGGAATACCTCAATCTATTTGTTGCTCTTCATTTGCTCACCATGATACAACTTGAGACGGTGCCTATTGACCTTGAAGATACCCGGACTTGAGGGATGGCACAAATGGTAAACCCCATAGGGTTCCGCTTTCTCTACTTGATATGGGCCTTCCCATTTTGACCTTAGTTTTCTGGGCAACAATCTCAATCTAGAATTATAAAGAAGCACTAGATCACCGGCTTTAAATTCTTTACCTCTTATGTTCTTATCATGCACGGCTTTCATTTTCTCCTTGTAAAGTCTCAAATTCTCATAAGCTTCAAGCCTCAAACATTCCAACTCCGCTAGTTGTAGCTTCCTTTCAACTCCGGCTCCACCCAAACTTGGGTTGCACTCCTTGACGGCCCAATATGCCTTGTGCTCTATCTCCACCGGTAAGTGGCAAGCCTTGTGATAAACCACTATTTTATGGTTTATCTTGTGCTCAATTGAGTGGATTTTATCAATCTTTCATACACTTATTCATATGATTTGCATGAGTTTACGTTTTCCTTCCTGATTTTGTGCTATGATTGAAAACATGCTTCTTTGGTCTTAATTTTGATATGTTTAATCTTCTCTTATTACCATTCGATGCCTTGATATGTGTGTTAAGTGATTTCAGAGATTACAGGGCAGGAATGGCTCAGAGGATGGAAAGAAAGCATGCAAAAGTGGAAGGAATACAAGAAATTGCTAAGCTGTCCAACCTGACCTCTTCACACTCAAACAGTCATAACTTGAGCTACAGAGGTCCAAATGATGTGGTTCCAGTTGCGTTAGAAATCTAACGTCCGGGGCTTCGCAACGATATATAATTTGACATAGCTGCCTCAAAGCCAGGTGACACAAACGCGTGGATCACACGGACGTGTGAACTGGCGAAAACCCAATCCGCGCGAACGCGTGGACGACGCCTCCGCGTCACTTTCCCGCGACCTGTACGTACCAGAAATCGCTGGGGGCGATTTCTGGCCTATTTTTGACCCAGTTTTCGGCCCAGAAAACACAGATTAGAGGCTATAAAGTGGGGGAATGCATCCATTCATTGACAAGTCTTCCATTATTCACTTTTCATAATTTAGATGTAGTTTTTAGAGAGAGAGGTTCTCTCCTCTCTCTTATGATTTAGGATTAGAATTTCTCTTATTTTAGGACTGCTCATCTTCATTACAGGTTCAATGTTCCTTTTATTTATTTTATTAATTTAGTTTATGAACTCTTTATGTTTAGATTAATTTTCTATTATTAATGCAATTGAGGTATTTCAGATTTATGATTTTTATTTAGCCTTTTATATTCTTGGCTTTAATTGATTAATTGGAGACTCTTGAGTTATCAAACTCATCGTGATTGATAATTGTTATTTTTGCTAATTGAATTGAATTTCCATAACTCTAGTCCTTTCTTAGGAATTGGCTAGGACCTGAAGATCAAACTAATTAGTCCACTTGACTTTCCTTTGCTTTAGTAAAGGTTAACTAAGTGGGATTAAAACTCAATTCTCATCACCATTGATAAGGATAACTAGGATAGGACTTCCAAATTTTCATACCTTGCCAAGAGTTTTATTAGTTATTAATTTATTAATTCCTGCAATTTATTACCCTTGTTCAAACCTTTTAAAACCCAAAAACACTGTTTTCCATAACTAATAATAAGAACACCTCCCTGCAATTCCTTGAGAAGACGACCCGAGGTTTGAATACTTCGGTTTATAAATTTTATTTGGTTTGTTACTTGTGACAACCAAAACTTTTGTACGAAAGGATTTTCTGTTGGTTTAGAAACTATACTTACAACGCGATTACTTTTATTCTTTACCGATAGGAAATCCGATCGTCAAAATGGCGCCATTGCCGAGGACTTGCAAACGTGTGCCTTATTATTGGTTATTGTAAATATTTGCTTTTTGCTTGTTTATTTGTTTTTATTTTTGTTTTTATTTTTGCTTTTTCATAAATTAAGAGGTTATTGGTTTTTATTTAGTTATTAAAAATTTTTTCAAAAATTTGTTCTTCGTGTTCATCTTGACCTTCAAGTTTTTCTTAGTTGTTCTCTTCGTTTTGATCTAAAAATTTTAAGTTTGGTGTCATTTTATTGTTTTTCTCTTTCCTCATTTAATTCAAAAATATCTTTTCTCTTTATTTTAATTGAATTTTCGAAATTTGCATAAAAAAAAATTTTTCTTTTTTAAAATTTTTATCTTATCTTATCTTAGTTTTAAATTTCAAAATTCAAATCTTTTTCAAAAATCATATCTTTTTTCAAAACCTTATCTTATTTCAAAATCAAATTTCAAATTTCAATATTCAATATTCAAAATTTAATTTTCAAATTCAAAATTTAAATTTCAATAACCTTTTAATTTAAATTTGTTTTTATTTTCGTTTTTAATTTTTATTTGCTATTGTGAGTTCTCACCCCCATCGCTTTAAGTTTGGTTCCAATGTTATTGTAAGGAATGGAAACTATAATGAAAATAGGCATCAAGGTTGGAAGAATCAAAGATGGGAGGAGCCACAAGGATTTGATCAACCCTCTTGGCAACAACCCCCTCCAATGCACTATAACCAACAACCATTATGTGATGCATACCAAAATGATAACTATGGTAGACCCCCTTGTAGTTACCAAAAAGTCCCACCATATGCTTATGAACCATCTCCTCAACACAACTCTGGACCACCATACTCACAAGTCCCTTACCACCAAACACCACCATATGACCCTAACCTATATCCACCACACCAACCACCATATGAACCACACCCAGAACCACCATCTCAATATTCACCATCTCCATATCCTTATCAAGAAGAACCACCTTCCTATTATGAGCCCTTTCTCCAAAATAATGAACCCTCATATCCACCCCAATCTCCAATGGATGACTTCCTTCGTGGTCTTCTTCAAGGGCAAGCGAAGATGCAAAGGGATGTACTGGAACTCACGACTGCCTTAACCGAGGTAGTAAATAAATTAGCTTCTCAACATCTGAGCACTCAAAGTACTCCCATGGCTGCATGTGGAGAATCAAAAGAAGAGCGTAGCATGAAGGAGACACTAGAAACTTCGGTGGACAATGAGGAACATGGCTTTGTATTGGAACAAGTGGAGGAAGCCATAATAGTTGCAGAGGAAGAAATGGTTGAAGATTTAGGAGATGCTGAACCTCCATGGGAATCGAGAACTGTACAGGATTCCGCCGAGAAGTTTGAATTTGATGTTGAAGAGGATGTACAACCTCCAAGGCATATCATGGTTGAATATTTTACAGAGGTTGATCAAGAGATGGAGATTAAAGAAGAGGAAGCAAAACCTCCCATGCCCTTGGTAAGCAATGAAGAAGAGATTGAATTGGAAGAAAGCTACCAAGAGGAAGAGGTTGATACTGAAGAAGCTTGCAAAGAGGTGGAAATTGTCAAAGAAGAGCACAAGGGAATTGAGTTAGAAATCACCTTGCCAAAGTTGTTGGAAACCTCTCCCCCAAGGCCATCACCATCCATCCCTTCATTCAAGTGGGTAAATCTCTCATCTCTAAGCTTAATTAGCTCACTTGAATATGCTTTGCTTGAAACAGATGGTCAGCTTAGAGCTCTTTGTGGCTTTAAGAGTAAGAGGGAAATGGTTAGTGGTAGGAGTCGTCATGCAAGGTTCAATATGATTGCATGCTCCAAATTAAAGTACAATGGTTGGTGCAAATCTCAATTGAATGGGTCTAGGAAGCTGTTTGGATGTCTCAGTGAGAATTTCAATTGCGTGCCACCCGGATGGAATCATGATGATCAACAAGAAGATGGGTGCAAAAGCAAGGTTTGGGACCCCGGAATTCATTCTAGCAATCAACACTCTTGGGGCCTTGTCACTTGCTTTAACTTGCTTGACGGCTTTCTGCGCCTAGTTTGGGATCCCGGAAGATACTGGAATTGCAAACATTGGTGGAGATTCAAGGTTCAGTACAAGCACAAGCCACCATAACAAAGGACTCCCCAAATGTCCAACTTAAGGACTTTAACTAAAAGTGCTAGGTGGGAGACAACCCACCATGGTATGATCGTTCCTTTTTCAATTTTAATTTTATTTCGTTTTGTTTGTTTTTAAGTTTTATTTTATTTCATTGAACCTGGAATTATTCATAACATCCACATTAGCATTGCATTTTGCATTCTACAAAAAATAAATAAATAAAAAATGCACGCGACGCGTAAGCGTTGCTAACGCATCCGCGTCACATGTGCATTAGGAAGAAAAGAAAAGTGAACAGAGAGTCACGCGAAAGCGTGGCTAGAGGCGTGCCTTAGGCACAAATATGCCCACGCGACCGCGTCGACCACACGGCTGCTTCATTTTGAAAACATGCCTCCCATGCGTCCGCATCACCCACGCGAACGCGTGGCTTTGTAAAATCGACGTAAAGGGGTGTATGGCAGTATGTTGGGCTGTAATGGGGCTGAACTCGTGCTGGAAGCCCAAGTCTTCTCACGCGACCGCGTGCGCCACGCGTCCGCGTCATTTTCAAAATATGGCCATTCACGCGATCGCATCACCCACGCGACCGCGTCACCTTAAATTTTGACAAAATGAGTTTGAAACAGAGAGTTGCACGAATGGTGCACGAAATTGTGATGTCAATGTTGACATTACTCTCTTACAATTTCGCACAACTAACCAGCAAGTGCACTGGGTCGTCCAAGTAATACCTTACGTGAGTAAGGGTCGATCCCACGGAGATTGTTGGCTTGAAGTAAGCTATGGTTATCTCGTAATTCTTAATCAGGATATAATATCAATAATAATTTTTAGTTTAAATTGTAAAAAAAAAAGTAAAAAGGGCAGAACACAAATTATACTTGTATGCAATGATGGAGAATATGTTGGAGTTTTGGAGATGCTTTGTCTTCTAAAATTTTGCTTTCCTCTGTTTTCTGATTCACGCACGCAAGTCCTCCTATGGCAAGCTGTGTGTTGGTGGATCACCGTTGTCAATGGCTACCATCCATCCTTCCAGTGAAAAGGGTCCAGATGCGCTGTCACCGCACGGCTAATCATCTGTAAGTTCTCAATCGTACCGGAATAGGATTTACTATCCTTTTGCGTCTGTCACTACGCCCAGCACTCGCGAGTTTGAAGCTCGTCACAGTCATTCAATCCTTGAATCCTACTCGGAATACCACAAACAAGGTTTAGACTTTCCGGATTCTCTTGAATGCTGCCATCAATCTAGCTTATACCACGAAGATTCTGATTAAGAGATCCAAGAGATATTCATTCATTCTACGGTAGAACGGAAGTGGTTGTCAGGCACGCGTTCGTGGGGTAATGATGATGATTGTCACGTTCATGATATTCATGTTGAAGTGCGAATGGATATCTTAGATAGGAACACGCATGTTTGAATGGAAAACAGAAATACTTGCATTAATTCATCGAGACACAGCAGAGCTCCTCACCCCCAACAATGGAGTTTAGAGACTCATGCCGTCAAAAAGTACAAAGTCCAGATCTAAAATGTCATGAGATCCAAAATAAGTCTCTAAAAGTTGTTTAAATACTAAACTAGTAGCCTAGGTTTACAGAAAATGAGTAAACTATGATAGATAGTGCAGAAATCCACTTCTGGGGCCCACTTGGTGTGTGCTGGGGCTGAGACTAAAGCTTCTCACGTGCCTGGGCTGTTTTGGGCGTTCAACGCCAGGCTGTAACCTGTTTCTGGCGTTGAACTCCAACTTGTAACGTGTTTCTGGCGCTGGACGCCAGACTGCAACATGGAACTGGCGTTGAACGCCAGTTTACGTCATCTATCCTTGATTAAAGTATAGACTATTATATATTGATGGAAAGCTCTGGATGTCTACTTTCCAACGCAATTAGAAGCGCGTCAATTGGACCTCTGTAGCTCCAGAAATTCCATTTCGAGTGCAGAGAGGTCAGGACCCAACAGCATCAGCAGTCCTTTTTCAGCCTGAATCAGATTTTTGCTCAGCTCCCTCAATTTCAGCCAGAAAATACCTGAAATTACAAAAAAACACACAAACTCATAGTAAAGTCCAGAAATATAAATTTTTCCTAGAAACTAATGAAAATAAACTAAAAACTAACTAAAATATACTAAAAACTATATGAAATTAACCCCAAAAAGCGTATAAAATATCCGCTCATCACAACACCAAACTTAAACTGTTGCTTGTCCTCAAGCAACTAGATAAATAATATAGAACACAAATGAGTCAAGAAACAATAATATCTCAGAGTTTTTGAGTGAAGCTCAAATTCTAATTAAATAAGCGGGTCTAGTAGCTTTTTGCTTCCGAACAGTTTTGGCATCTCACTTTATCCATTGAAGCTCAGAATGATTGGCATCTATAGGAACTTAAAATTCAGATAGTGTTATTGATTCTCCTAGTTCAGTATGTTGATTTTTGAACACAGCTACTTTTATGAGTCTTGGCTGTGGCCCTAAGCATTTTGTTTTCCAGTATTACCACCGGATACATAAATGCCACAGACACATAATTGGGTGAACCTTTTCAGATTGTGACTCAGCTTTGCTAAAGCCCCCAATTAGAGGTGTCCAGGGTTCTTAAGCACACTCTTCTCTTTGCTTTGGACCTTGACTTTAACCGCTCAGTCTCAAGTTTTCACTTGACACCTTCACGCCACAAGCACAAGGTTAGGGACAGCTTGGTTTAGCCGCTTAGACCAGGATTTGATTTCCTTAGGCCCTCCTATCCACTGATGCTCAAAGCCTTGGATCCTTTTTATTACCCTTGCCTTTTGGTTTTAAGGGTTATTGGCTTTTTCTGCTTGCTTTTTTTTTTTGCAAGCTTTGTATTCACTGCTTTTTCTTGCTTCAAGAATCATTTTTATGATTTTTCAGATTACCAATAACATGTCTCGTGTTTATCATTCTTTCAAGAGCCAACATATTTAACCTTCAAGAACATCAAATTCCAAAGACATATGCACTGTTCAAGCATTCATTCAGAAGGCAGAAAGCATTGCCACCACATGTAAACAATTAGAATTTGTTTTATTAAAAACTCAAAAATTATTGCCTCCTTGTTTTAAAGAAAATCTTCTATTTTATTCATGTTTAATGATGATGAGAAAAATAAATTATAGCTTAATTGGGGATAAAATCAAAATATAAATACTAGTTACCATTATATGACTCCTAAGGTGAAACTCAAATAATAGAAAAAAAGTTATCACAGGGTTAAGGTTAAGATCAGAACTCAACAACCTTGACTTTGGGAAGCGGATGCCTCTTTAGTCTGTGGAGTGCTTGGCCCTTCAAGAGATAGTTTCTGACGCTTTAGTTCTCTTAATTCACGCCCTTGCACTTCTTGTTCTCTGAGCAGTTTGCAAAGCATGCTGTTTTGATTTTGCTGTTCTTCCTTCATTTGGTCCATGGTTTCTTGCAACTTAGTGACAGATGCCTCAAGATGCTCCCAATATTCAAATTGAGGGAGTTCTGGTAGGAATTCTTGCGCCCTCCTCTTGATGGGGTCATCCTTCATTTGTTGTTTTTCCATTGTGATTTTAGTGATTGGTTGCTCCACTGAGATATACTCTGTTATTCCCATCTTTACTCCAGCATCTTTGCAGAGCATAGAGATTAGGCTTGGATAAGCCAGCCTGGCATCCTTGGAGTTCTTGTTGGGAAGTATGTAGAATTCAGATGGGATCAGTTGATGAACTTCTACTTCTTTTCCCAACATAATGCAATGGATCATCACTGCTCTTCTAGTATTGACTTCAGAATGGTTGCTGGTGGGCAATATAGAATGCCCAATGAAGTCCAGCCATCCTCTGGCGACTGGTTTGAGATCTTCTCTCTTGAGTTGATTTGGGACACCCCTCGTGCTGGTGGTCCACCTGGCTCCAGGGATGCATATATCCTCTAGAATCTTATCCAGACCCTTGTTTGTTCTCATCATTCTCCTATTAAAGGAGTCTGGGTCATCTTTCAGCTGAGGTAGCTTAAAGATCTCCCTGATTTTGTCAGGGTGGATGTGAACGATCTTTCCTCTGACCACAGTCCTATAGTCATAGAGGGCAGCTCCAGATATTCTCTGCCTGTCTGTTTGTCACAGATTAGCGTAGAATTCCTGAACCATATTCCTTCCCACTTTCGTTTCAGGATTAGCTAGGACTTCCCAGTTCCTGTTTCGAATCTGCTCTTGGATCTCCGGGTATTCATCTTCTTTCAGATCAAACTTGACTTTCGGGATCACAAATCTTAGACCCATTATTTTGTAGTAATGGTCTGAATGTTCTTTGGTTAAGAACCTCCCTTGATTCCAAAGTGGTTTTGGAACACTCTCTTTCTTGCCTCTTGGAGTGGGTTATTTTCCTTTAGGAGCCATGATCTTAGTGGGTATGGTTTAGTGATCACGGATAAACACACCAAACTTAGAGGATTGCTTGTCCTCAAGCAAAAGAAAAGAAAGGAGAGTGATAGAAGGAGAGCTAGTGTTGAATGGTGATTGAGAGGAAGGAGGCCGAATGGGTTTTCGAAAATAGGGGGAAAGATAAGATAGAAGATATGATTTAAAAAGAAATAAGTGTGATAAGAAAAGATATAATTTAAAATTGAAGAGATATGAAAGATATTTGAATAAGATAGATTTGGATTTTCGAAAAAGATAATATGGAGATTTTTTTTTTAATATTGATTAGTTGAATTGGATTTTTGAATGAAAAGAGATAGATTTGTTTTGAAAATTTTGAAAAAGAGTTGAATTGGATTGAAAAAAGGATTTGTGCTTATGGATTAAGATACATTTGATATTTTTAAAGTAGGGTTTTTAGAAATTAGGGATTTTAGAAATCAGGGTTTGTAACATGTTTATGCAAGAAATCATGAATTGAAACATAAAAATTAAAATTAAAATGAAAAATTTGAAGTAAAAACGAATTTACCTCCTCCCTACCATCCTGGCGTTTGAACGCCCAAACGCTGCATGTTTTGGGTGTTCAACGCCCAACTGCTGCTTCTCCTGGGTGTTCAACGCCCAGCTGTTGCTTCTTTCTGGCGTTGAACGCCAGGAACTCCTTTGTCACTGGGCGTTTTTCTGAACGCCCAGATGGCTATCCTTACTGGCGTTCAACGCCCAGTGGATGCTTCTTTTGGGCGTCCAAAACAGACTTTTACTGGCGTTTTCTTGCCAGTGAGCTCTTTTTCTCTGTTTTGTGTGCGGAATCCTTTTGTAACCCTATAAACTTATACAATTGACTCTTTACCTTAGTGTCAATGAACTTTATATAAACAAATAAAATCAAAAATAGGGCAAAATGCTTAGAGGAAGTGATGCCCCATGGCTGGGTTGCCTCCCAGCAAGCGCTTCTTTATTGTCTTTAGCTGGACCTTGCTGAGTTTTTTAATCTAGCCTCAGCCTTGAGCACTCTTGCTCAACATTGCCTTCAAGATAGTGCTTGATTCTTTGTCCATTAACAATGAACTTCTTATCAGAATCAATATCTTGAAGCTCCATATAACCATATGGTGATACACTTGTAATCACATATGGTCCCCTCCACCGGGACTTCAGTTTCCCGGGAAATAGCCTGAGCCTAGAGTTAAACAACAGAACCTTTTGTCCTGGTTCAAAGATTCTAGATGACAGCTTTCTGTCATGCCACCTTTTTTATTTTTCTTTATAAAGCTTGGCATTTTCGAAAGCAGTGAATCTGAATTCCTCTAGCTCATTCAGCTGGAGCAATCTTTTTTCTCCAGCTAATTTGGCATCAAAGTTTAGGAATCTGGTTGCCCAGTAGGCTTTATGTTCCAGTTCCACAGGCAGGTGGCATGCCTTACCATACACGAGTTGGTATGGAGAGGTCCCTATAGGAGTCTTGAATGCTGTTCTGTAAGCCCACAAAGCATCATCCAAGCTTCGTGCCCAATCCTTTCTATGGGTACTCACAGTCCATTCCAGGATTCTTTTTAGTTCTCTGTTAGAAACTTCAACTTGTCCTTTTTTCTGCGGATGATATGGAGTTGCCACCTTATGGCGAATCCCATACCGGACCATGGCAGAGTAAAGCTGTTTGTTGCAGAAGTGAGTGCCCCCATCACTGATTAGTACCCTAGGGACACCAAATCTGCAGAATATATGTTTCAAGAGGAACC
>NC_029786.2:49291055-49298249 GCF_000816755.2 Arachis ipaensis | reverse complement strand
AGAGCAGCATGATCTGTGTACACAATCACCTTTGATCCTACTAAGTATGATCTAAACTTGTCAATGGCATAAACCACTACAAGCAATTCTTTTTCTGTGGTTGTGTAATTTTTCTGGGCATTATTCAAAACACGGCTAGCATAATAAAGGACATGCAGAAGCTTGTCATGCCTCTGCCCCAGCACTGCACCAATGGCGTGATCACTGGCATCACACATTAATTCGAATGGTAATGTCCAGTCTGGTGCAGAGATAACTAGTGCTGTGACCAGTTTAGGTTTCAGAGTTTCAAACGCCTGCAGGCACTCTGTGTCAAACACAAATGGTGTGTCGGCAGCTAGCAGGTTGCTTAGAGGTTTTGCAATTTTTGAAAAATCCTTTATAAACCTCCTATAGAATCCTGCATGCCCCAGAAAACTTCTGATTGCCTTAACATTGGCAGATGGTGGTAATTTTTCAATTACCTCTATTTTAGCTTGATCCACCTCTATTCCCTTGTTTGAAATTTTATGCCCAAGGACAATCTCTTCAGTCACCATAAAGTGACATTTTTCCCAGTTTAAAACCAGGTTGGTCTCTTGGCATCTTTTCAAAACCAGTGTCAGGTGATCAAGATAGGAGCTGAATGAGTCTCCATATACTGAGAAGTCATCCATGAAGACTTCAAGAAATTTTTCCACCATATCAGAGAAAATAGAGAGCATGCATCTCTGAAAGGTTGTAGGCGCATTACACAGCCCAAAAGGCATCCTTCTGTAAGCAAATACTCCAGATGGACATGTGAATGCTGTTTTCTCTTGATCCTGGGGATCTACTGCAATTTGGTTGTAGCCTGAATAGCCATCCAAAAAGCAGTAGTAATTATGACCTGCTAGTCTTTCTAGCATCTGGTCTATGAATGGTAAAGGAAAATGATCCTTTCTGGTGGCTGTATTGAGCCTTCTGTAATCAATACACATGCGCCACCCTGTAACTGTTCTTGTAGGAACGAGTTTATTTTTTTCATTATGAATCACTGTCATGCCTCCCTTTTTAGGGACAACTTGAACAGGACTCACCCAGGGGCTATCAGAAATAGGATAAATAATCCCAGCCTCCAGTAATTTAGTGACCTCTTTCTGCACCACTTCCTTCATTGCTAGATTTAGCCGCCTCTGTGGTTGAACCACTGGCTTAGCATCATCCTCCAATAGGATTTTGTGCATGCATCTAGCTGGGCTTATGCCCCTAAGGTCACTTATGGACCACCCAAGAGCTTCCTTGTGTGTCCTTAGCACTTGGATTAGTGCTTCCTCTTCCTGTGGATTTAAAGCAGAGCTTATGATCACTGGAAAAGTATCACCTTCTCCCAGAAATGCATATTTCAGGGATGGTGGTAATAGTTTGAGCTCGGGTTTAGGAGGTTTTTCCTCTCCCTAAGAAAATTTCAGAGGCTCTTTCAATTCCTCTGAATCCTCTAGATCAGGCGGAACACCTTTAAAGATGTCTTCCAGGTCTAATTCGAGACTCTCAGCCATGTTGATCTCCTCCACCAGAGAGTCAATAAGATCAACTTTCATGCAGTCTTTTAGTGTGTCTAGATGCTGCATGGCATTGACAGCATTCAATTTAAACTCATCCTCATTGACTCTCAGGGTGACTTCCCCCTTTTGGACATCAATGAGAGTTCGTCCAGTTGCTAGGAAAGGTCTTCCTAGAATGAGAGTAGCACTCTTGTGCTCCTCCAATCACGCCTGATGGGTATTTAATGGAGCCATCAGCAAGTTGGAGACATATCCGGGTTGGTTTAACTTCTTCAGTTAAACCAAGCGTTCTGATGGTGGATGCAGGTATCAGGTTGATGCTTGTGCCAAGATCGCATAAAGCTGTCCTAGTGCAATTTCCCTCTAATGTGCATGGTATCAGAAAGCTTCCGGGATCTTTAAGCTTTCCAGGAAAGCTTTTCAGAATGACTGCACTGCATTCTTCAGTGAGGAGAACTCTTTCAGTTTCTCTCCAATCCTTCTTATGACTCAAGATCTCTTTCATGAACTTGGCGTACGAAGGTATTTGCTCAAGTGCTTCTGCAAACGGAATCTTTATTTCAAGAGTCCTGAGATAATCTGCAAAGCGAGAAAATTGCTTATCCTGCTCCTCTTGGTGGAGTTTTTGAGGATAAGGTATATTGGCTTTATATTCCTCAACCTTGGTTGCTGTAGATTTATTTCCTACAGAAGTGGTTGAAGAAGCCTTTTTAGATGGATTGTCATCAGCACTTGTGTGTGTCTGATCCCTCTCTAGCAATTGAGTGCCAGAGTTAGAAGCTGGAGTGACGTTAGACGCCAACTCCTCATCTGCTCTTGGCGTCTGAACGCCAGAACTGTGCTTCTTTTGGGCGTTCAACGCCAGTTCCTTGCTTGTTTCTGGCGTTGAACGCCAGTCCTGAGCATGGTCTGGGCACAATAGCTTGTTTAGCAGGACTGAGTTCAGTAGTCACTGTTTTAGCCTCTTCTTTTATGGAAGGTTCACTGCTTAAGTACAGATGCTGATTTCTAGCAACTGTATCAATGAGCTCTTGAGCTTCTTCAATTGTCTTCCTCATGTGGATAGATCCACCAGCTGAGTAATCTAGAGAGATCTGAGCTCTTTCTGTAAGCCTATAATAGAAGATGTCTAACTGAACCCACTCTGAAAATATTTCAGAGGGGCATTTTCTTAGCATCTCTCTGTATCTCTCCCAGGTATCATAAAGATATTCATTATCTCCTTGTTTAAAGCCTTGGATGTCCAGCCTTAGCTGTGTAATCCGTTTTGGAGGAAAGTATTGATTCAGGAATTTTTCTGTCAGATGTTTCCATGTCTTTATGCTAGCCTTAGGTTGATTATTTAACCACCTCTTAGCTTGGTCTTTTATAGCAAATGGGAACAGTAATAATCTGTAGACATCCTGATCTACTTCCTTGTCATGTACTGTGTCAGCAATTTGTAAAAACTGTGCCAAAAACTCTGTAGGTTCTTCCTGTGGGAGACTGAAATACTGGCAGCATGATAATGAGCTGAGGATTCAACTCAAAGCTACTGACTCCAATGGAGGGTATGCAGATACTACTCCCATATGAAGCAGTAGAGGGGTTAGCAAATGACCCCAGAGTCCTTCTAGACTGTTCATTTCCGCTTAGATCCATGATGGAGAAAAGGAGATGATGTAAAATAGAGAAGAAATATTTTTATTTATTTAATTATTTATTTATTTCAAAAACAAAATAAATTAAAATAAAATAAATAAAAATGGGTGAAGATTTTCGAAAAAATGAGGAGAGAGAAAGTAGTTAGGAAGTTTTGAAAAAGATATGAAATTTTTTTTTTTTGAAAAAGGTTTTAAATTTTGAAATAAAAATCTGAATTTTAAAGGTAAATTTCAAAAATTTGCTTTAAAATAGAGAGAAAAATTATTTTTGAATTTAAAGAGGAGAGAGAAAAATAATAAGATAGCACAAGATTTAAAAATTTTTAGATCTAATGCTCCTTGTTTTCGAAAATTTTGGAGGGAAAACACCAAGGAACACCAAACTTAAAAATTTTAAGATCAAGACACAAGGAAAACTCAAGAACGCCTTGAAGACTCACAAGAACAACAAGAACATGAAGAAGGAACACCAAACTTAAAATTTTTAGAAAACCAAACTAAAATTTTCAAAAATTATAGAAAGATTAACAAGAAAACACCAAACTTAAAGTTTGGCACAAGATCAAGAAAAATTATTTTTGAAAAAGATTTTTAATAAAACCAGTGCCTAATCATCAAGAACATAGACCAATGCTCTAGCCAATTGAGCTGTAAATGTAACACTTGTTTTGAAGAAGTATTTTTAATAACTAAGAAAAAATATTTTTTTTTA
The DNA here is from genome assembly GCF_000816755.2 of Arachis ipaensis. Classification (NCBI taxonomy): domain Eukaryota; kingdom Viridiplantae; phylum Streptophyta; class Magnoliopsida; order Fabales; family Fabaceae; genus Arachis; species Arachis ipaensis. Next base: position 49,294,371 of record NC_029786.2, on the reverse strand, counting down.
AAAAAAAATTTTTTTTTGAAAAGAATATAAAAGACTCTGACCCAAAAGACAAAATTTTCCTAATCTAAGCAACAGGATTCACCGTCAGTTGTTCAAACTCAAACAATCCCCGGCAACGGCGCCAAAAACTTGGTGCACGAAATTGTAATGTCAATGTTCACATTACTCTCTTACAATTTCGCACAACTAACCAGCAAGTGCACTGGGTCATCCAAGTAATACCTTACGTGAGTAAGGGTCGATCCCACGGACATTGTTGGCTTGAAGCAAGCTATGGTTATCTCGTAATTCTTAGTCAGGATATAATATCAATAATAATTTTTAGTTTGAATTGTAAAAAAAAAGTAAAAAGGGCAGAACACAAATTATACTTGTATGCAATGATGGAGAATATGTTGGAGTTTTGGAGATGCTTTGTCTTCTGAAATTCTGCTTTCCTCTATTTTCTGATTCACGCACGCAAGTCCTCCTATGGCAAGATGTGTGTTGGTGGATCACCGTTGTCAATGGCTACCATCCATCCTTCCAGTGAAAAGGGTCCAGATGCGCTGTCACCGCACAGCTAATCATCTGCAGGTTCTCAATCGTACCGGAATAGGATTTACTATCCTTTTGCATCTGTCACTACGCCCAGCACTCGCGAGTTTGAAGCTCGTCACAGTCATTCAATCCCTGAATCCTACTCGGAATACCATAGACAAGGTTTAGACTTTCCGGATTCTCTTGAATGCTGCCATCAATCTAGCTTATACCACGAAGATTCTGATTAAGAGATCCAAGAGATATTCATTCATTTTATGGTGGAACGAAAGTGGTTGTCAGGCACACGTTCGTGGGGGAATGATGATGATTGTCACGTTCATCACATTCATGTTGAAGTGCGAATGGATATCTTAGATAGGAACACGCATGTTTGAATGGAAAATAGAAATACTTGCATTAATTCATCGAGACACAGCAGAGCTCCTCAATGGAGTTTAGAGACTCATGCCGTCAAAAAGTACAAAGTCCGGATCTAAAATGTCATGAGATCCAAAATAAGTCTCTAAAAGTTGTTTAAATACTAAACTAGTAGCCTAGGTTTACAGAAAATGAGTAAACTATGATAGATAGTGCAGAAATCCACTTCTGGGGCCCACTTGGTGTGTGCTGGGGCTGAGACTAAAGCTTCTCACGTGCCTGGGCTGCTTTGGGCGTTCAACGCCAGGCTGTAACCTGTGTCTGGCGTTGAACTCCAACTTGTAACGTGTTTCTGGCGCTGGACGCCAGACTGCAACATGGAACTGGCATTGAACGCCAGTTTACATCGTCTATCCTTAAGCAAAGTATGGACTATTATATATTGCTGGAAAGCCCTGGATGTCTACTTTCCAACGAAATTGGAAGCGCATCAATTGGATTTCTGTATCTCCAGAAATTCCATTCCGAGTGTAGAGAGGTCAGGACCCAACAGCATCAGCAGTCCTTTTTCAGCCTGAATCAGATTTTTGCTCAGCTCCCTCAATTTCAACCAGAAAATACCTGAAATTATAGAAAAACACACAAAATCATAGTAAAGTCCAGGAATATAAATTTTTCCTAGAAACTAATGAAAATAAACTAAAAACTAACTAAAACATACTAAAAACTATATGAAATTAACCCCAAAAAGCGTATAAAATATCCGCTCATCAACGAACGCGAGCTGCACTCGCGTCAATCGCACAAATCAGGCCACGCGATCGCGTGACCCATGCGTCCGCGTCACCTGAGCTTATCGCACACCACACAACCGCGTCACTCACGCGTCCGCGTCACATGCGGCGCACAACTAATCTAAATCAGCCAAAATATCTTATCTTTTCTTCCCCAATCCTAATTTTTCTTATCCTTTCTTACTTTCTTCTTCTTCATCTTTTTGATTTTGTGCATATTTTTATTTTCTTTTCTAAATTTATTATTTTTCCATTGGTGTTAAAAAAAATTTTTCAACTGTTATATCTTTTCTTGAATTATTCTGGTGCCTAATGACTTGTTTTACTCTGACTGGGTATTATTCTTCATAAGTCAATGCTACTCCTTCATGATACTTATATTATTTTGCATTGATATGAACTTATACTATCTTTCATTACCCACACTTTCCCCCTTTGTTGCAAATTTTGCACCACTGGTATGCTATGTGCTTCTATTATTTTCTCACTTGCATGTTGTAGCTACCATGTAATTGAGACCCTTATCATTTGGCATTAACCCACCCATACTTCATTTATTTTCTTATCTTTATTTCTGGGTTACTTTTCTTCCCTTTTTCTTTCAGGATGGCCACTCAGAAGGGAACCAGAAGACGTTTACATGGGGAGACAGACAAGTCCATCTGCACAATTTTTGGAAAAAAAAGCATTAGTTGAAGCAACCCGTCCACTTGCACATCTTAGCATGCACCGAGGATGGTGCAATCTTTAAGTGTGGGGAGATCGATACCAATCTCCGTGGGTTAGTACCTTCCTGTCCCAACACCAATGTTTAAATTTTCTTTGTAGTTAGTTGTTGCATTCGCATGTTTGTTTGATTTTGTGCATTTAGTTACTACTTGGTTGAAGTAATATTTTCTTTTTCCAGAAATTTTTATAGTATTTCACTAATTTAAATTGAAAAATTTGTGTTAAACCTGTTTGGAAGTTGTATTTGGAACATGGTTTTTGAGCCAAAGAACACACAACCTGTGAGATTTTGAGCTTATTTATATGGTTACATTATTTAACCATAAATTTTTATTTTTGTGTGTTTTCTTCTCTATAATTGCAATATTTGCTTTGTTCCATTCTATATGTCCATTATTTAGTGTATTTACATGCTTGCATATGATTGAGGCCATTACTTGTTTTTGCTCACTTATCCCAAATAAGCTTACCCTTTTATGTCACCCTTGTTAGCCACTTTGAACTTTTTAACCTCCTTCTATTTCATAACCACATTACTAGCCTTAAGCAGAAAAACAAAATAAAAATTCCAAGTTGAATCCTTGGTTAGCTTAAGATAGATATTGTGTATAATTTAAGTGTGAGAAATTTTATGGGAACATGGGATGATAGGAAAAAGTAGGAAATTAAATTGAATAAGTTATTTGAAAATTTGGGAAGCATGCTCATGTGAAATCAAAATAATTAAATTACCATTTGGGAAGCATGCTCATGTGAAATCAAAATAATTAAATTACCATGTGCATTGTTTAAAAAAAATTAAGTAATTAAATAAGGGGATACAAAAAAATATATATGAATTACCCCAAATGCAAAATAAAAAGGATCAATGCACATGGGACAAAATTCAAAAA
>NC_029786.2:49281261-49290916 GCF_000816755.2 Arachis ipaensis | reverse complement strand
TATATCCTTACCTTTACCTCAGCCCCATTACAACCCTGAAAAGACCTCATGATGTTTGCATTGGTATACTAAATATTTGTTGATTAGTTAGATGAAGAACAAAGTTTAGAAAGCATGACTAGAGAAGAGTAGAGTGAATTACCCTAGACACTTGAGAGAGCAGAGTGATATACACTACCAGTGAGGGTTCAATGCTTGATTCTATGTTCCCTGCTTTCATGAGCTATATTCTTACAAGTTTATTTGTCTTTTATTGTATAATTTGAATTAGTGAAATCTGATTTATGTTTGTCTTGAAGAGCTTATTTACTTTTAACCAAGTAGGTAGAAACATTTTGCATTTAGCTACATTCATATAGATAGGATTGTATTTCATACATTTTACCATTCTTCTTCACTCCTTTATAGCTTCTCTTGAGCTTAGCATGAGGACATGCTAATGTTTAAGTGTGGGGAGGCTGATAAACCACTATTTTATGGTTTATCTTGTGCTCAATTGAGTGAATTTTATCAATCTTTCATACACTTATTCATATGATTTGCATGAGTTTACGTTTTCCTTCCTGATTTTGTGCTATGATTGAAAACATGCTTCTTTGGTCTTAATTTTGATATGTTTAATCTTCTCTTATTACCATTTGATGCCTTGATATGTGTGTTAAGTTATTTCAGAGATTACAGGGCAGGAATGGCTCAGAGGATGGAAAGAAAGCATGCAAAAGTGGAAGGAATACAAGAAATTGCTAAGCTGTCCAGCCTGACCTCTTCGCACTCAAATAGTCATAACATGAGCTACAGAGGTCCAAATGAGATGGTTCTAGTTGCTTTGGAAAGATAACGTCTGGGGCTTCGCAATAATATATAATTTGCCATAGCTGCCCCGAAGACAGACAACACAAACGCGTGGATCACGCGGATGTGTGACCTAGCGAAAACCCAATCCTCGCGAACGTGTGGACGACGCCTCCGCATCACTTTCCCGCGACATGTACGTACTAGAAATTGCTGGGGACAATTTTTGGCATATTTTTTACCCAGTTTTTGGCCCAGAAAACACAGATTAGAGGCTATAAAGTGGGAGAATGCATCCATTCATTGACAAGTCTTCCATTATTCACTTTTCATAATTTAGATGTAGTTTTTAGAGAGAGAAGTTCTCTCCTCTCTCTTAGGATTTAGGATTAGGATTTCTCTTATTTTAGGACTGCTCATCTTCATTACAGGTTCAATGTTCTTTTTATTTATTTTATCAATTTAGTTTATGAACTCTTTATGTTTAGATTGATTTTCTATTATTAATGCAATTGAGGTATTTCAGATTTATGATTTTTATTTAGCCTTTTATATTCTTGGCTTTAATTGATTAATTGGAGACTCTTAAGTTATCAAACTCATCGTGATTGATAATTGTTATTTTTACTAATTGAATTGAATTCCTATAACTCTAGTCCTTTCTTAGGAATTGGCTAGGACCTAAAGATCAAACTAATTAGTCCACTTGACTTTCCTTTGCTTTAGTAAAGGTTAACTAAGTGGGATTAAAACTCAATTCTCATCACCATCGATAAGGATAACTAGGATAGGACTTCCAAATTTTCATACCTTGCCAGGAGTTTTATTAGTTATTAATTTATTAATTCCTGCAAGTTATTTCCCTTGTTCAAACCTTTTTAAAACCCAAAAACACTGTTTTCCATAACTAATAATAAGAACACCTCCCTGCAGTTCCTTGAGAAGACGACCCGAGGTTTGAATACTTCGGTTTATTAATTTTTGTTGGGTTTGTTACTTGTGACAACCAAAACTTTTGTACAAAAGGATTTTCTGTTGGTTTAGAAACTATACTTACAACGCGATTACTTTTATTCTTTACCGATAGGAAATCCGATCGTCACCTTGCCATACACCAACCAAAAGGGGCTCATGCCAATTGGCGTTTTGTATGCCGTTTGGTAGGCCCATAATGCATCGGTGAGCTTAGCACTCCAATCTTTCCTATTGGGTTTCACAATTCTTTCTAAGATGCGTTTAATCTCCCGATTGAAAACCTTGGATTGGCCGTTTGTTTGTGGGTGGTAAGCCGTAGCTACTTTATGCATGATGCCATATTTCTTCATTAGCCCTTCCATTCTCTTATTGCAAAAATGTGAACTTTGGTCGCTCACGATTGCTCGTGGCAACCCAAATCTACAAATGATGTTATTTCTCACAAAGGAAAGGACCACATTAGCATCGTCCGTCCGGGTGGGTATTGCTTCCACCCATTTGGACACATAATCAACGGCAAGTAGAATGTAGAGAAAACCATTAGAATTTGTGAATGGCCCCATGAAGTCTATTCTCCATACATCAAAAATCTCACAAAATAGCATAGTTTGTTGGGGATTTCATCCTTCTTGGAGATATTACCAAATCTAATACATTGAGAACAAGATTTACAAAAATGAGAAGAGTCCTTGAAAAGAGTTGGCCCCCAAAATCCACAATCTAGGATTTTTCTTGCCGTCCTTTGAGGTCCAAAATGGCCTCCTCTTTCGGAGGAGTGGCAAGCTTCCAAGATTGAATGGAATTCGGTTTGTGGTATGCACCTCCGAATTACTTGATCCGCCCCACATCTCCAAAGGTATGGGTCATCCCACACATAGTACTTGGATTCACTTTTTAGCTTATCCCTTTGATGTTTGGAAACATTAGGAGGGAAGGAGCGAGATACCAAGTAATTGGCAATTGGTGCATACCAAGGAATGGTTTCCGAGATTGCATGCAAGCTCTCAAAGGGAAAAGAGTCATTAATAGGAGTGGTATCGCCTTTGGTGTGTTCAAGGCGACTTAAGTGGTCCGCCACTAGGTTTTGCGTACCACTCCTATCCTTAATTTCCAAACCAAATTCTTGCAACAATAAAACCCATCTAATCAATCTCGGTTTGGATTCCTTCTTAGCCAACAAATACTTTAACGCCGCATGATCCGAGTACACTACCACCTTCGAACCAAGTAAATATGCTCGGAACTTGTCCAAGGCGAAAACTATTGCCAATAGTTCTTTTTCGGTGGTAGTGTAGTTGGATTGGGCTCCATCTAGTGTTTTTGATGCATAGGCTATGACATATGGATTCTTACCCTCGCGTTGTGCTAACGCGGCTCCCACGGCAAAATTTGAAGCATCACACATTATTTCGAATGGCCGACTCCAATCCGGCCCTCTCACGATGGGAGCTTGGGTCAATGCTACCTTGAGCTTGTCAAAAGCCTCCATGCATTCCTTGCTTAGATCAAACTCAATGTCCTTTTGCAACAATCTTGAGAGAGGCAATGCTACCTTACTAAAGTCCCTTATGAATCTTCGATAAAATCCTGCATGTCCAAGGAAAGAGCGGACTTCCCTCTCGAAAGAGGGATAAGGCAAGCTAGATATAACATTAATCTTTGCCGGATCTACGAAAATACCATCTTTGGAAATAATATGCCCTAAAATAATGCCTTACCTAACCATGAAATGACACTTCTCAAAATTCAAGACAAGGTTAGTTTTAGTACATCTTTCCAAAACTTTGTCAAGGTTATCCAAGCAATGATCAAAAGAATCACCATATACCGTGAAGTCATCCATGAATACCTCCATACATTGCTCTAGAAAATCCGTAAATATGCTCATCATGCACCTTTGAAAACTTGTCGGTGCATTGCATAAGCCGAATGGCATACGCTTATAGGCATAAGTTCCAAAAGGGCAAGTAAATGTTATTTTTTCTTGGTCCTCTAGAGCAATGTGTATTTGGAAGTACCCCGAATAGCCATCTAGAAAGCAATAATGGGATTTACCGGATAATCGATCGAGCATTTGATCGATAAACGGAAGTGGAAAATGACTTTTCTAGTGGCCGAGTTCAACCTTCGGTAGTCTATGCATACTCGCCAAGAAATTTGCATCCGTGTTGCTATGAGCTCCCCCTTTCATTCTTGATTGTGGTTACCCTGGACTTCTTTGGCACAACTTGAATGGGACTCACTCATTCACTATCCGAAATGGGGTAGATGATGTCCGCCTCGAGCCGTGTTACCTCCTTCTTGACAACCTCCAAAATGGTAGGATTCAATCGTCTTTGAGGTTATCTTACGGGTCTAGCTTCTTCTTCTAAAAAGATCCGGTGCTCACACATTTGGGGACTTATCCCCACTAGATCCGCCAAGCTCCACCCTATTGCCCTCTTGTTCTTCCTCAAAACACATAGCAACTTCTCTTCTTGTTGAGGATTTAGTTCCCTTGCTATAATCACCGGGAACTTGTGAGCTTCATCAAGGTATGAGTACTTTAGGTGGGTGGTAGTGGCTTCAATTCTAGCTTTTGTTCATGGCTTGTCTCTTGAACTTCTTCACTTGGGTCTTCACTATTTTCTTCAATCATATGTTTCTCATCTAGCTTTGCATAATGCACTTCGACCACAATGTTGTCAATTAAGTCACACCGGAATATGGAATAGTTCTCTGATGGGTGCCTCATTGCTTCTTCTAAGCTAAAACTTACAACTCTCCCATCTATCTCAAATGAGTAGGTTCCCGAATGGGCATCCAACTTAAATCTAGAGGTCCTCAAAAATGGCCTCCCAAGTAGGATTGATGATGTCCTTTCGGATTCACTTGGTGGCATCTCAATGATATGGAAATCAATTGGAAATATCAAACCTTTTATGTTGACCAACACATCCTCCGCAATACCCGTCACAGTTATTATGCTCTTGTCCACCAAGACAAACCTAGCCGCCGACCGCTTCAACGGTGGGAGCTTCAATATATGATAAACGGAAAGAGGCATAATGCTAACGCATGCACCAAGGTCACACATACAATCAATGAATTGAACTCCATCAATGACACAAGAGACTAAACAAGGGCCCGGATCAACACACTTTTTCGGGATGGCTCCCATCAAAGCCGAAATAGAACTCACCAATGGAATGGTTTCTAACTCATGAATTCTATCTTTGTTCATACACAAGTCCTTAAGAAATTTCGCATATTTAGGCACTTGATGTATAACATCAAAGAGAGGGATAGTTACCTCCACTTTCTTGAACATTTCCACCATTTTTGGGTCGAGTTCTATACGCTTCTTAGCCTTCCTCGCCAATGTAAGAAATGGAATTGGTTGAGCCACTTTCTCTAAGACTTGCTCCTTTCTAAGGGCTTCACTCCTTGGTTGAGGGTCTTCATCTTCAACTATCACATGTGCTTCCTCCTCCTCTTCAACTTCTTCTATCTCAACCCCATCCTCCTCTTGAGTAACTATCATTGGATTAGGTGCCTTTGAGTCCCTTTCTTTCAATTGAGTTCCAGACCTCAAGGTAACGGCATTGATGCCACCCTTGGGGTTGGGTAGAGGTTGAGAAGGTATAGCACTAGAGGTTGGAGCTTGAGGATTGGAGGTAGAAGGTGGCTTCATGCGAGCAATGAGAGCTTGAAAGGTGGAAGTGAGGCCATTAAGACTTGAGTTGAGTATATTTTGGAGTTTCTTTTGCCCTTGGAGTATGGACCGGAGTGTCTCATCTTGATTTGAGGAAGTGGAAGGATAGGTGATTTGTGGTGCTTGTGATTGGTTGGGTGGAAGTGGTTGTATATGAGGTGGTATGTAGGTTTGATAGTTTCTTCCTTGGTTTGGTTGTTGATTTGGAGGATTTTGTGAGTATCGGTTTTGTGGAGTGTTGTTGTTCCATCTTTGGTTACCTCCATTGTCCCTTCCCCCTTGTTGATAATTGTCCCGCCAACCTTGGTTGGAGCTATCCCTCCAACCTTGATTAGAGTTTTTACTCCCTTGGTTATAGTTGCCTCCTTATTGGGGGTACCCTTAGTTGTAATTCCTCCCTTGTGAATGGTATCCTTGATTACCGCATTCATAGTAGGAGCGATCATAGAAGTTGTGGGTAGCCGTTAGAGTGTTATCTTCTTGGAGACTTGGACATTCATCCGTGTAGTGGGAGTAGCATGAGCAAATACCACATACTTTTTGGGGGACCAATTGTTGGCTTTGTTGATGTTGAGGAGGAGGTGGAGGTTGTGGTTGATTCACTTGGAGTTGCTTTAGAAGGCTTGTCATCTCACACAAGGTCTTGGTAAAGGTAGCGGTCTCACCACTAGAAGAGACTTCATTCACGACCTTTGGGTGGTTGACTCTCCGCCTAGCATTTTGAGTAGATTCGGCCAAGTCGGTAATGAGTTGCCATGCCTCCTCCGCCGTCCTATACTTTGACAAAGAACCGTTGCTTGAGGTGTCTAATAAATTCTTATCTTGTTCCCTCATGCCTTGGCACACATAGCTAAGCAATACTTGAGTGTCAATCATGTGGTTGGGACATGAGTCAAGAAGTTTGTAAAACCGTTCCCAATATTCATATAGAGTTTTCATCTCGCCTTGTACAATACATGAGATTTCCTTCCTTAGCTTGTCCGTCATTTCCACGGGCATGAATTTATCAAGGAATTCTCTTCTAAGCAAGTCCCAATCGGAGACAACATCACTAGGTAAGGTATAAAACCACTCCTTGACTCTTCCCTCAAGAGAGAATGAGAAGGAAAACAACCATATGGCCACTTCATCGGATCCTTCCCGCCTAGTGGTTGAGCATACACCATGAAAGTCCTTGAGGTGTCTAATTGGATCTTGTGCAGGAAGTCCATGGAACTTTGGTAGAAGATTGATGAGAGCGGTCTTGAGTTCAAAGTTTGCATTCAAGTTTGGGTGAAGCACATGAAGAGGTTGGAGAACAAAATCCGGTGCACCCGCTTCCTTGAGAGTAACTCTCCTTGGAGTGGCCATTTTGTCAACACCTAGATTAAAAGAAGAACTATTAGTAGTATCGACGGAAGAGTAATTAGTGCCTTCGTTGGATGACGGTGAATTGGCAAAAACCTTTTCACCTTCCTCAAAGTCTAACCGCCTCCGAGCTTGCCTAATATGAAGCAAAGTTCTTTCAATTTCTGAATCAAGTGGTGCTAAGCTCGGATTTGGTAGTGAACGCGTCATACAATGAAGGAGGTAAGAAGCTCATGACATCAAGTGATATTCAAGCAAAGACTAATTCTAACTATAATCAAACAATCAAGAGAGAAATGCAAGTATCCATGTATTAACATATTTACACTAACCAATAGAATGGCACACATAAGCAAATCCCCAGCAACGGCGCCATTTTGATGAACGTAATATTCTTATGCCGGTTAGAGATTAGCAATGAATCCAATCGTGAGTATAGTCTAACCAACACACAAATATTGCATCAAACAATTCTAAATTCTATGACCGAGAGTATTGATCCCGGGTCGTTCTCCCTAGGATTTGCCTTAGAATGCTCATCATTGATTAGGAAGTCTTTTGTGGTTTTGAGAGTTGGTGCAAGAGTTCAAGCTAACAAAAGTAGACAAGCAATTAATTGAAATAAAAGCCTTGGCTAGGGGTAAGCATTGGAAGTTCCATCATTATAGTTTCCTTCAATTGAGATAAGAATTGATTATTGCTTCACTTAGTTAACCCCTAATAATGGAGGAAAGTCAAGTGAGAGTAACTAACTTGAGTCACAAGTCCTAGTCTCATCCTAGGGAAGTCTAGCTTTAGTGCACTCCAAGTCAATTAGCAATTTTCAATTCCTAATCAATAATTGATATCCACTACTCAAGTGTCTCCAATAACTTAACCCCTAAGCCAAGTGAGAGAAATCTACTCCATAACTAGAGTTGTCATTTTCACAAACAATTGGTAGGCAATTGTAGAAGACATGATGAAATTGAAAGAAGAGAATTGAATTAAAGCTACCTAATCCAAGCAATCATCAACAATCAAGCAATTGAATGAAATTTCTCAATTCATTGACCAAAATTCAAAGTAACAAAGTCACAAATCTAGATCCAAGAGATAGAATCAAAAGAACACTAATTGAGAGTAGAAGAAGACTAGATCTACAACTTGTATCAAAGTAAAAGTGAATTAGCAATGGATCTCACCAAGAAATCAAAGGAGAATTGCAATGGAGAAAGTGAAATCCTAGAGAGAAGTTGGAGTCTTTCTCTCTAAAAGCAAAAATGTAACTAACTACTCAAAATATCTAGAATTCTGACTAATTGTCCTAACCCCCCTAATCCTTGGTCTTCTTATGCTTTTCCCTCCAAAATTCTACTCCAAAACAGGGCCTGGGACTGCTTGAAATCGTTGGTCACATTTTCCTCTAAAAAAATCACGTGCGCACATCGGCGCGCACGCGCACCTTGGGTTTTTTTTCGCGACCAACATGCAGGTGTGCAGTGCGCGCGCGCGTCAAAGGAATTATGGCCCAGCCGTATAAGCGCGCCAGCTTCTTGCTTCAACTCCATCTTAGCCGGCTCTGGGGGTGCACATCCGCGCGTCCGCGTACAGTGCGCGTGCGCGCACATGCCCAAATTCCAAAATTCTACTTTATTCCATGCTCCTTCTATTCATGCATGCTTCCTTCACTCCTCTTAGCCATTTTTGCCCTATAACTTCTGAAACCACTTAACAAACGGATCACGGTATCGAATGGTAATAGAGGAGGATTATAATATATCAATTTTGATGCAAAAGAAGCATGTTTTCATCTATGAAGCTGATGCACGGAAAACTTGTCTCTCAACAAATCTCCCTTTGGCAAGTGTACCGAAGTTGTCGTCAAGTAAAAACTCACAATAGAGTGAGGTCGAATCCCACAGGGATTGATTGATCAAGCAACTCTAATTAGAAGAATGTTCTAGTTGAGCGAATCCAGAATTTGGGTTGAGAGTTGCAGAAAATAAAATGGCGGGAATGTAAATAACAGAAAAGTAATTGCTAGAATTAAAGGACTGGAAGTAAATGACTACAAAAAAATTGCAGAATTGTAAATGGTAATGGGGGATTTGCTCATAAAAGTAAATCGCAGAAATTAAAGAGAATGGGTGAGATTAGAGATGGGGAGTTCATTGGGCTTAGGAGATGTTGCAATTCTCCGGATCAAGTTCATTTTAATCTCTTCCTCAATCAATGCACTCATTGATCTCCTTGGCAATCTTAAGTGATTGAATTACAATTCCTTGCAATTCAATCTCTCAAATCTTAATCAATAGCCAATTCCTTGGTCAATTGCTCATGAGAAGAGATGAAGTATGGTCACTGATTATACCACATGCATTTCCCAAACCAAGTATTGAGAGGGTTACAGTCACATACCCATCCAAACCCAATTTGGTCCAGCATGAGAAAGCATTTCTAGCTTGATCTCTTCATTCCTCTTCCAAGGTTCAAAAGAGATCCAAGCTTGAATAGCTTCTCTTCCAAGATAACTACTCAATTGGATGAAGATCGAAAGCTTTCAAGTAAAATCAAGAGGAAAGATAGAAAAAGAACAATGAAAATTAGTATTGATCCATCAAATTACAACAGAGCTTCCTAACCCAATGAAAGGGGTTTAGTGGTTCATAGCTCTAGAAAATAAAAACAAAGATGGAGAATACATCATAAAACTAGAAATTGCAAAGAAAGTAAAATACAAAGAGTGGTTCTTCAGCCTCCAGAACTATTTTACAATTCAAAGCTACTCCTATATATACTACTCTTCTCAGCTTCTAGTTCACTCTTCAAGTCTTAGGCCTTTGGATCTTGAGTTTGAAGCAGTTC
>NC_029786.2:49273062-49281207 GCF_000816755.2 Arachis ipaensis | reverse complement strand
CTTCCACGTTAACCAAGTTAAACGTGGAAGTTAACGTGACTCTTGGGGTTGTGTGGTTGCTTCAACGTTAGTGACAATGTTGAGTGTCACTAACGTTGTCGAAACCTCTTCATCCTCTACGTTAGTTCCCACGTTAACCAAGTTAACGTGGGAGTTAACGTGGTACTTAGCACCATAGGCCAACGTTAGTGACAATGTTGAGTGTCGCTTCTCTTGCTCCCCCTTAACGTTAGAGGCCACGTTAACTAGGTTAACGTGGCTTCTAACGTGGCCACTTATGAGTGATTGCCAATGTTAGTGACAATGTTGAGTGTCACTAACGTTGGCTCAACTTCTTTTTTTTCCACATTAGAGTTCACGTTAACTTGGTTAACGTGACTCTCTAACGTGGGCATTGATGGCTTTTTGAGAGTGTTATTGGCAATCACTTTTCTCATTAATCTTTGCAAGTTACCTCCCCTTTTCTTGCTCCTTTTTGGTCCTAAAATCAAGCAACAAAGTGCATCAAAGCTCTAGTCCAAGTCATGAGTAATGCAACATAATATTTGTCACTAAACTTATGCAAAATCCTCATGAAATCATGTAAAATGCGCAATGTATGCTTGAGTGAAGGCATAAGTGAATATTTACCCAAAACTAGCTTATTTCCTAAAGAAATGCATGAAACTAACCTAAAAACAGTAAAGAAAAGGTCAGTGAAACTGGCCAAAATACCCTGGCATCACAACACCAAACTTAAAGCTTGCTTGTCCCTAAGCAAGTACTGGAACAAGAGAATGATGAAATGAATATCCAGAGGAATGAATCATCCTTGTGGAAATCATATTACTGATTTTATGGTGGTTTCATGCATAGCAACTTAGATTCATTCCATTACTGGCTTTCAGACCTTTATTCTGTCCTAAAACACCCACTTTGTTCATATCCCATGAGACTTTTATTCATTGATCCTTTTATTGTTATTACAAGGGTTGTTTGTGTTATTTATGCTAGGTGCTCTGTAAGGGGGCAACTCTTTAAGATAAGCTTTCAGCCAACACTCCCGAACCAGTTGGTTCAAGGTGCTAGGTGTTGAGACACCCCTAAGGACTTACTCCCTCAAGCCTATCCCCCATACATACACACTACAGGCATTTAGTTTATTTATTTCCTTTTCTTGAGACCTTGGTGTCCAGCACCTCTTTGGGTTACTAAGTGTTCTGTAGTGAAGGTTACTCTTGATAGTGGACTTTCAGCTGATAATCCCGAGTTAGTTAACCCAAGTTACTAAGTGATAAGGCACCCCTAAGAGCTTATTCATCCAAGTAGATCCCTCACACAGGAGCACCACAAACACTTGCCTCAAGCTTAAAACCATTAATGCCTAGCCTTATTGCTTACTCTTTTTCTTTTGTTTTTCACTTCCATTGTTCTTTCCCTTTTCTCTTCTTAGGATCTTGTTATTAACGTAGTCTCATGAGTGTATCTAAAGCAAAGTATTCAGGATAGATAGTTGTCCTCCTAGCCTTGTGGTTAAACCAACTTAGCTAACTTATGACTACCCCAAAGATTCATGAATGCACTTCCACAATATGAACTCTATTCTGGTCTTTTACAACTATAGTCATTCTCTTTTTCATTTGATAAAAAGGGACAAGCTTACAAGTAAATAAGGGATGGTGCAGTGACATTTAAACCAGAAATCATGGATCTTTTCAGAAGGAAAAACTTAAAAGACAGAATTAAAAAAAAAAAGGTTTAAGCATAACATGGAAGCATGTTCTATTTCATACAAGATCTTCCTTCTTTAAAGCATAGAAAAGATGGACTAGAAAGAACTCCACCACCTTTCATTCATATGGATGTCCATGCTCCCATCCTTGTTTATCCTCATTGTGTCTCTCTTGAGTACTTGTACTTCCACTTCCTTTGCCTTTTCCAAGCAGCTTTCTCCAGAAACCACTATCTTCCATCTTCTTCTTGAGTGTCTCCTTTTGCTGTTTCACTTTTCTCTCTTCTTGTTCTACAAATTCTTTTTGAACTTCATCATATGCAGGGATGGCATAGTGTAGATGATGCATATTTTTGGTCATGTATTTCAACTCGGCTTGAGTGTTTACATAGAACTCCTCCCTATGTAGTTGCCTTCCTTCATTGAGTACACTGAACTCATTGAAGGTTTTCATTTGGGCTATCTGCCACTGGTTGAGCTCTTGTAAGTGCTTCTCTTGAAGCTCTTTCCTCTCATTCACTTGGTTGATGGCTTGAGTGAGCTGAGAGTAGTGTTCCTGCTGCTGCTCCATTTGTTGTTTTTGCCATACTTCCTGTTGTTTCAGCCGGTTCAGTATTTGCTCTTGTCCTTCCATATGTCTCTGTCCTAAATCTTCAATGGCTCTTAGAAGGTGAGTCATATTTAAGTTGGCTGGGTCATGATACTCTTCTTGTTGATGTTCTTCCTGATGGTATTCCTCTTGATGAGCTTCTTCCTGGGTCCTTTGCCTTCCTATATGTGGCCTTCTTAGTTGCTGAGCCGGTGTGGTATAGACCATTCGCTCGAGTGTGACTGGCCTCCCTGGGTTTACCCAGTCTGGGCTGCTGTCCTCAAATACTACCTTGGCCTTGTTGCACAAGCGGAGAATGGTGCTGGGGTACCAAAGTCTAGCTCCTGAGTCAGCTTTCTCAGCTGACTCTTGAATTCCTTCGGCAATGAGCTCATGCACTTTGATTTCCCCACCTTATACCAAGCATTGTACCACAGTGGCTCGATTGATGTTAACCTCTGAATTATTAGCAGCTGGTAGGATGGAACTCCTTATCCTTGGTACCTTTTTCTTTGTTTCTTTTGAGGTTGCCTTCCCCTTGGTGACCTCTTTTCTCCAAGGAGTTGTGATGCTATCTTCACCTGCCTCTAGAGGTTTGGGTTCCTCCAACTTTTCCTTGAGCTGTGGCAGTTGCTGTTTTCCTTGTTTATCAATTGAGGGGGTTTCAGAATGAACTAGCTGTGCTTCAGTGCTTGTCTCCTCCTTCAGTGTCTCCTTATCATTTGTGCTTAGTTCCTTGTCCTCTTGATCTGTTTCTTGTGAGAAGTTGAAGACATTGAAGCTGAGTTGTTCATCATGGATTCTCAATATTAGCTCCCATTTCTCTACATCGATAAGTGCTCTGGCCGTAGCTAGGAATGGTCTTCCCAATATGATTGGGTGAGTGTGACTCTCTTCCATATCCAGAATGACAAAGTCTGTTGGGAGAAAGTACTTTCCAACCTTTAGCAACACATTTTCCACCACTCCTATTGCTTGCTTTTGAGTTTTGTCAGCCAGTCTGATAATGACATCTGTGGGCATTATCTCATTGATTTGCAGTCTCTTCACCAAGGATAAGGGCAGTAAGTTGATGCTGGCCCCTAAATCACATAGTGCTCTGTCGAACATGTTTTCTCCTATGGCACAAGGTATATGAAAACTTCCTGGGTCTCTTCTTTTTGTAGGCAACTCAGGTTGAATAAGGGCACTACACTCCTTGTTCATCACTATAGTCTGCCCTCTCTTGAGTGAGCTTTTCCTGGGAAGAAGTTCCTTCATATACTTGATGAATGCAGGCATTTGTTGAATTGCCTTGATGAATGGTATGTTCACATGCAGAGATGCAAACAAGTCTAGGAACCTTGAGTATATTCTTTTTCCCACAGCACCATTGAGCAGTTGAGGGAATGGTGCATAGAGCTTCAGCAGCTCTTGTTGTGAGATTTCTGGTTCTTTGTGATCTCTATCCTCCTCCTTTGTTGAGCTGTCTTCAGGTTGTTTGCACATTTTGCCTTGCTTGTCTTCCATCTCTTGATCACTTGTAGTGACCATTTTGCAATCTTCCCATCTTACTTTCTTTGCTTCTCCCTTGGGTTCTTCTCAGTGTCACTTGGGAAGCTATCAACCATCACTCCTCTTGTGTTCGCTCTTTCGGAAGCATAGAAGTAGTCGTTTTCTGCTATTGTTTCAATAACATCTATGGCTTCCTCAATGGTCTTCTTCTTGTTCAAGGACCCTCCAGATGAATGGTCTACTGCCTTCTTTGACACATAAGAGAGCCCTTCATAGAAAATGTGCAACTGGACCCATTCGTTGAACATGTCAGGTGGACACCTCTTTGTTAAGTCTTTGAACCTCTCCCATGCTTCATACAGAGTCTCACCATCCTGTTGCCTGAAGGTTTGAACCTCAGCTCTCAGCCTATTGATTCGTTGAGGAGGGTATAATCTTGCTAAGAATTTATTCACCACATCCTCCCAAGTTGTCAAGCTCTCCCTTGGGAAGGATTCCAGCCACTTGGCTGCCTTGTCTCTGAGTGAGAAGGGAAATAAGAGCAATCTATAGGCGTCAGGATGAACACCATTAGATTTCACTGTGTCACATATTCTCAGGAAGGTGGTCAAATGTTGGTTGGGATCTTCTTGAACACCTCCTCCAAACGAACAGTTGTTCTGAACAAGGGTGATGAGCTGTGGTTTAAGTTCAAAGTTGTTGGCATGGATTGTTGGTTTTTGGATGCTACTTCTACAATTGCCTGGGTTTGGATTAATGTAAGAGCCCAAAACTCTTCTATCCTCCCCAGCACGATTTGCTCCACCTCCTCTGCCATGGTTGTGAATCTCTTCTTCATGATGATTTTCCATGTTTACTTCCATGTTTGGTTCAAAGTATTCCTCAAACTGTTCCTCTTCTTCTTCAGCACCAACTACTCGTTTTCCTTTTGCTTCCCTCCTTAGTCTAAGGAAGGTTCTCTCTGGTTCAGAATCAAAGGAAGTTGAAGCCCCGCTTCTTCTCCCTGTCATACAACCAACAAGTACAAGCAGAAAATATAGGTGCAGACAGTATTTGTGTCAGAATTGATGTTAGTTGTGGCTGATGCAATATATCAAACAGTTAGTGGGTTAGCAAACAGAATTGAAAATAACAAAGAAAAACAAAAGAGTAGATGGAGAGGGGAAGAAGTTTAGCTAAAACAAAAAGTAGATCAATCAAACAGAAAAATGAAATTCACAAAATAAAATGCTCAATCTAGTGATCTTCCAATCCAATCATTGTTGATGCACAATCAATCCCCGGCAACGGCGCCATAAACTTGATGCACGGAAAACTTGTCTCTCAACAAATCTCCCTTCGGCAAGTGTACCGAAGTTGTCGTCAAGTAAAAACTCACAATAGAGTGAGGTCGAATCCCACAGGGATTGATTGATCAAGCAACTTTAATTAGAAGAATGTTCTAGTTGAGCGAATCCAGAATTTGGGTTGAGAGTTGCAGAAAATAAAATGGTGGGAATGTAAATAACAGAAAAGTAGAAGAAAGATAGAAGAAGAACAATGAAAATTAGTATTGATCCATCAAATTAAAACAGAGCTCCCTAACCCAATGAAAAGGGTTTAGTTGTTCATAGCTCTTGAAAATGAAAACAAAGATGGAGAATACATCATAAAACTAGAAATTGCAAAGAAAGTAAATACAGAGAGTGGTTCTTCAGCCTCCAGAACTATTTTACAATTAAAAGCTACTCCTATATATACTACTCTTCTCAGCTTCTATTTCACTCTTCAAGTCTTGGGCCTTTGGATCTTGAGTTTGAAGCAGTTCCTTTCTTTAATTGGGCTTGGC
Source organism: Arachis ipaensis (assembly GCF_000816755.2). NCBI lineage: Eukaryota > Viridiplantae > Streptophyta > Magnoliopsida > Fabales > Fabaceae > Arachis > Arachis ipaensis. Next base: position 49,275,585 of record NC_029786.2, on the reverse strand, counting down.
TTTACTTGCAGAGAGAAAGTGCGGAGTTGGCAGAGACTTAAGCTCAGGGCGTAAGGAGTGTTAATCATTTAGTGAAAGTCCAAGTTCGGGAACGTTAGTGCCACTTAACATTGTCACTAACGTTCCAATGCACCCCTTTTACCTCACGTTAAAACCCACGTTAACTAGGTTAACGTGGCTTTTAATGTTGCCTTGTCAATCTTCGAGAACGTTAGTGACACTCAACATTATCACTAACGTTCCAGTGTGCCCCTTCTTGCTTCACGTTAAAGCTCACGTTAACTAGGTTAACGTGGCTTCTAACGTGGCCTTTGCCATCCTGAAATTGAGGGACTTGAGCAAAAATCAGATTCAGAGGTTGAAGAAGGACTGCTGATGCTATTGGATTCTGACCTCCCTGCACTCAAAATAGATTTTCTGAAGCTACAGAACTCAAAATGGCGCGCTTCCAATTGCGTTGGAAAGTAGACATCCAGGGCTTTGCAGCAATATATAATAGTCCATACTTTGGCCAAGTTTAGAGGATGCAAACTGGCGTTCAACGCCAGCTCTCTGCCCAAATCTGGCGTCCAGCGCCAGAAAAGGATCCAAAACCAGAGTTGAACGCCAGAAATGGATCAAAACCTGGCGTTCAACTCCACAAATGGCCTCTACATGTGCAACACTCAAGCTCAGCCCAAGCACACACCAAGTGGGCCCCGGAAGTGGATTTATGCATCAATTACTTACTTCTGTAAACCCTAGTAGCTAGTTTATTATAAATAGGACCTTTTACTATTGTATTAGGTATCTTTGATCATTTGTATGCTATCTTAGATCACGTTTGAGGGCTGGCCTCTCGGCCATGCCTGGACTTTCACTTATATATTTTTAACGGTAGAGTTTCTACACTCCATAGATTAAGGTGTGGAGCTCTACTGTTCCTCAAAGATTAATGCAAAGTACTACTGTTTTCTATTCAATTCATCTTGTTTTGCTTCTAAGATATTCATTCGTACTTCAATCTGAATGTGATGAACGTGACAATCATCATCATTCCCTATGAACGCGTGCCTGACAACCACTTCCGTTCTACCTTAGACTGAATGAGTATCTCTTAGATCTCCTAACCAGAATCTTCGTGGTGTAAGCTAGAATGATGGCGGCATTCAAGAGAATCCGGAAGGTCTAAACCTTGTCTGTGGTATTCCGAGTAGGATTCAATGAATGAATGACTGTGACAAGCTCCAAACTCGCGATTGCGGGGCGTTAGTGACAGACGCAAAAGGATAGTAAATCCTATTCCAGCATGATCGAGAATCGACAGATGAATAGTCGTGCCGTGACAGGGTGCGTTGATCATTTTCACTGAGAGGATAAGATGAAGCCATTGACAAGGGTGATGCCTCCAGACGATTAGCCGTGCCGTGACAGGGCATTTGGATCATTTTGCCGAGAGAAGACCGAAAGTAGCCATTGACAATGGTGATGTATCACATAAAGCCAGCCATGGAAAGGAGTAAGACTGATTGGATGAAGATAGCAGGAAAGCAGAGGTTCAGAGGAACAAAAGCATCTCTATTCGCTTATCTGAAATTCTCACCAATGAATTACATAAGTATTTCTATCCCTATTCTATTATTTATTTTTGAAAACCCATTACTGTTTTATATCCGCCTGACTGAGATTTACAAGGTGACCATAGCTTGCTTCATACCAACAATCTCCGTGGGATTCGACCCTTACTCACGTAAGGTATTACTTGGACGACCCAGTGCACTTGCTGGTTCGTTATGCGAAGTTGTGAAGATATGTTTAGACCATGGTCCTGTGCATCCGTTTTTGGTGCCATTGCCAGGGAATCAATTTCGAACAACAATTCACAACCTGAGTAGCAATTTCGCATACCAAGTTTTTGCAACACGAAACTTAAATTGTTGCTTGTCCCCAAGCAACTGAAAATCAAATAGGATAAAAAGAAGAGAATATACTATAAATTTGAGTCCCCAATTAGAGGTGTCCAGAGCTCTTAAGCACACTCTTTTTGCTTTTGGACCACGACTTTAACCGCTCAGTCTCAAGTTTTCACTTGACACCTACACGCCACAAGCACATGGTTAGGGACAGCTTGGTTTAGCCGCTTAGACCAGGATTTTATTCTTTTTGGTCCTCCTATCCACTGATACTCAAAGCCTTGGGATCCTTTTTATTTGCCCTTGCCTTTTGGTTTTAAGGGTTATTGGCTTTTTCTGCTTGCTTTTTCTTTTTCTTATTATTTTTTTTTCTTTTTTTTTCTGCAAGCTTTGTTCTTTGCTGCTTTTTCTTGCTTCAAAAATCATTTTTATGATTTTTCAGATTATCAAATAGCATTTCTCCTTTTTCCATCATTCTTTCAAGAGCCAACAATTTTAACATTCATGAAAAACAAATTCAAAAATATGCAATGTTCACGCATTCATTCAGAAAGACAAAAGTATTGCCACCACATCAAAATAACTAAACTGTTTTAAAATTCGAAATTCATGCACTTCTTTTTCTTTTTCA
>NC_029786.2:49269261-49269458 GCF_000816755.2 Arachis ipaensis | reverse complement strand
TGTGAGTGGTGAAGAGGTGATGGGGAAGAGAGATTGAGGTGATTGGTGAAGGATTTTTGGGGAAGAGTGTTTATGGGGTTGTGTGAAAGAGAGTGGTGAGAAGAAGTGGGTGGAGGTAGGTGGGGATCCTGTGGGGTCCACAGATCCTGAGGTAATCCTGTGGGGTCCACAGATCCTGAGATGATCCTGTGGGGTCT
>NC_029786.2:49268864-49269230 GCF_000816755.2 Arachis ipaensis | reverse complement strand
TATCCAGGATGGTCCATTCTGAAAGCATGTCAGAAGGACACTTTTTGGTCAGCTGTTTGTATCTTTCCCAAGCTTCATAGAACGATTCACCATCTTTTTGTTTGAAGGTTTGAACATCCACTCTAAGCTTGCTCAGCTTTTGAGGGGGAAAGAACTTGGCTAAGAAAGCCGTGACCAGCTTATCCCAAGAGTTCAGGCTATCTTTAGGTTGAGAGTCCAACCATATTCTAGCTCTGTCTCTTACAGCAAATGGGAAAAGCATGAGCCTGTAGACTTCAGGATCTACTCCATTAGTCTTAACAGTGTCACATATCTGCAATAATTCAGTTAAGAACTGAAAAGGATCTTCAGATGGAAGTCCATGAG
>NC_029786.2:49248332-49268748 GCF_000816755.2 Arachis ipaensis | reverse complement strand
GAAACAAACAAAAAGTTAGTTAGTTAGTTGAAACAATTTTTGAAAATCAATTTTGAAAAGATAAGAAGTTAGGAAGTTAGAAAAGATATTTTGAAATCATATTTTTGAAAAAGATAAGATAAGAAGATATTTTTGAAAAGATATGATTGAAATTAGTTTTTGAAAAAGATTTGATTTTTAAAATCACAATTTAATGACTTGATTCACAAGAAATCACAAGATATGATTCTAGAACTTAAAGTTTGAAACTTTCTTAACAAGTAAGTAACAAACTTGAAATTTTTGAATCAAAACATTAATTGGTGATGTTATTTTCAAAAATTTGATACAAAAATAAGAAAAAGATTTTTGAAAAATATTTTTATAATTTTCAAAAATAACTAAGAAAAATGAAAAAGATTTGATTTTTGAAAAAGATTTTGAAAAAGATAAGATTTTCAAATTGAAAATTTGATTTGACTCATAAGAAACAACTTGATTTTAAAAAATTTTGAAAAAGTCAACTCAAATTTTCGAATTTGATGAGAGAGAAAAAGGGAAAGATATTTTTTTGAATTTTGAATTTTTATGAGGAGAGAGAAAAACAAGAAAATTGATGCAATGCATGAAAGTTATGGATCAAAAAAAGAATGCATGCAAGAATGCTATGAATGTCAAGATGAACACCAAGAACACTATGAAGATCATGATGAACATCAAGAACACATTTTTGAAAAAAATTTTAATGCAAAAAAAACATGCAAGACACCTAACTTAGAATTCTTTAATGCTTAGACACTAAGAATCCAAGAATGCATATGAAAAACAAGAAAAGATACAAAACATGAAAACATCAAGATCAAACAAGAAGATTTACCAAGAACAACTTGAAGATCATGAAGAACACTATGAATGCATGATATTTTCGAAAAAATGCAAGATGCACATGCAATTGACACCAAACTTATAACATGACTCAAGACTCAAACAAGAAACACAAAAAATATTTTTGATTTATTTTTTTTATGATTTTCTAATTTTTTTGGATTTTTCAAAAATTAATTGAAAAAGGAAAATAAGGATTCCAAAATTTTTAATATGAATTCCAGGAATCTTGCATTGTTAGTCTAAAGCTTTCAGTCCAGGAATTAGACATGGCTCACTAGCCAGCCAAGCTTTCAATGAAATCTCCGGTCCAAAACACTAGACATGGCCAATGGCCAGCCAAGCTTTAGCAAGATATCAGAATATACTGCTCATTACTTATCAAATATGTAACTTGCCTCTATGCTGATGGTTTGGAAGCCTCAGTCCAAAAGAATTTAGACATGGCTTTGCAGCCAGCCAGGCTTCACATGCTTCATGAAACACTAGAATTCATTCTTAAAAATTTTGAATAAATTTTATTTTTGAAAAAATTTTTATTTTTTTCGAAAACAGATGAGAAAATTTTAGAAATATTTTTGAAAAATTTTTGAAAATAAAATAAAAAGAAAATTACCTAATATGAGCAACAGGATAAACCGTCAGTTGTCCAAAATCGAACAATCCCCGGCAACGGCGCCAAAAACTTGGTATGCGAAATTACTACTCAGGTTGTGAATTGTTGTTCGAAATTGATTCCCTGGCAATGGCACCAAAAACGGATGCACAGGACCATGGTCTAAACATATCTTCACAACTTCGCATAACTAACCAGCAAGTGCACTGGGTCGTCCAAGTAATACCTTACGTGAGTAAGGGTCGAATCCCACGGAGATTGTTGGTATGAAGCAAGCTATGGTCACCATATAAATCTCAGTCAGGCGGATATAAAACAGTAATGGGTTTTCGAAAATAAATAATAGAATAGGGATAGAAATACTTATGTAATTCATTGGTGAGAATTTCAGATATGGCGTTCAACTCTGGTTTTGGATCCTTTTCTGGCGCTGGACGCCAGATTTGGGCAGAGAGCTAGCGTTGAACGCCAGTTTGCGTCCTCTAAACTTGGCCAAAGTATGGACTATTATATATTTCTGGAAATCTCTGGATGTCTACTTTTCAACGCAAATGGAAGCGCGCCATTTTGAGTTCTATAGCTCCAGAAAATCCATTTTGAGTGCAGGGAGGTCAGAATCCAACAACATCAGCAGTCCTTCTTCAACCTCTGAATATGATTTTTGCTCAAGTCCCTCAATTTCAGCAAGAAAATACCTGAAATCACAGAAAACACACAAACTCATAGTAAAGTCCAGAAATGTGAATTTAACATAAAAACTAGTGAAAACATCCCTAAAAGTAACTAGATCCTACTAAAAACATACTAAAAACAATGCCAAAAAGCGTATAAATTATTCGCTCATCAGTGGCCATCTTTTAGCCATCCCAACGTTAGTGACAATGTTGAGTGTCACTAACGTTGGCTCATCCTTCATTTCTCATCGTTAGCTTCCACGTTAACCAAGTTAACGTGGAAGTTAACGTGACTCTTGGGGGTTGTGTGGTTGCTTCAACGTTAGTGACAATGTTGAGTGTCACTAACATTGTCGAAAACTCTTCATCCTCTACGTTAGTTCCCACGTTAACCAAGTTAACGTGGGAGTTAACGTGGTACTTAGCACCATAGGCCAACGTTAGTGACAATGTTGAGTGTCACTAACGTTGGCTTCTCTCCCTCCCCTTTAACGTTAGAGGCCACGTTAACTAGGTTAACGTGGCTTCTAACGTGGCCACTTATGAGTGATTGCCAACGTTAGTGACAATGTTGAGTGTCACTAACGTTGGCTCAACTTCTTTTTTTTCCACGTTAGAGTTCACGTTAACTTGGTTAACGTGACTCTCTAACGTGGGCATTGATGGCTTTTTGAGAGTGTTATTGGCAATCACTTTTCTCATTAATCTTTGCAAGTTACCTCCCCTTTTCTTGCTCCTTTTTGGTCCTAAAATCAAGCAACAAAGTGCATCAAAGCTCTAGTCCAAGTCATGAGTAATGCAACATAATATTTGTCACTAAACTTATGCAAAATCCTCATGAAATCATGTAAAATGCACAATGTATGCTTGAGTGAAGGCATAAGTGAATATTTACCCAAAACTAGCTTATTTCCTAAAGAAATGCATGAAACTAACCTAAAAACAGTAAAGAAAAGGTCAGTGAAACTGGCCAAAATGCCCTGGCATCAGAAGCAAAGTTGGGAAAGGAACACAAAATCATGTAGTTTTATATGAATAAGTGTGGAAGATTATTGATAAAACCCTTAAAATCTATACATGATAAACCCTAAAAATGGGGTTTATCAAAAAGCATGATATTTAAGGGAATTAATGTGGGTTTACATGATAAAATCCACTCAATTTCAACCAAAATTTATCATCAAATATGGACTTATCAATTCCCCCACACTTAAACACTAACCTATCCTCATGCTAATCACAATCAAAAAAAGTGAAAGACAAGCAACTTATTTAATATATTAACTACATGCATACAACTATCCTAGATATTACCTATTCATATCTACACTAAGGTCTCTACCGAAATTAGCAAACAAACATTGGAATTCCAATCAATCCAAAGCAAGCCTTAGGGCTAAGGAAAGGAATCAATGCAATATGATCATTGTTCAAAGATTTGATTTGAAGTTTTCAAAAATTAATTCCACAACTTGCAAGAAAACCAAGATAAAACATGGAAACATAGAATTGAGCAATTGAACCCCTCACCGGATGTGTATACACTCTAAATCGCTCAGTGTTTAGAGCTTAATCACTCAAATCTCCTTTAATCATGTTTTTCTAGGATTTGATAGTCATCTAACAATCAACACATACTTGATGCATGAATGTAAATATTATAAGGTCTTTGGAGGGTTGTAACGGGGTTAGGGTAAAAGGTAAGATTAATATGGTCAAGTGGACTAGTAGATTGGATCTTTGATATAGCTCAAGTAACCAATCTACTAGTCCACTTGACCATATTAATCCTATATTTACACTAACCCCGTTACAATCCTCCATTTCGAAGTGTGCGTGCACACAACTACTTGTGATAATTCATGGATTGTTAATTGTTCTTGTCTCCACTAATGCTAGCTTTTTACTAAGGTAATTAGTAAGTTAGTTAGGATTTATGGATTAAAGTTCTGTTTGGATAAACAGCTTAATTAAGCTCTTTTGGAAAAAATAGCTTAAACTATAAATGACTATATTAAAAATAGCTTATAAATAAGTTATTTTGTATTTGAATTTTTAGTTCTAAAAATACTTATTTTATAGAAATGTGATAAAAAGTAATAATATTATGAGAGAAGTCATTTTTTTTTAACTTCTCTATAAGCTCCAAAATAGTTTCTTAGAAAGTTGCAATTTGGTTTTGAAAATTGCACCAGACATTAATACTACTTTTCATAAGTCAAAAGTTCAAAAAAGTTACTTTTGAAACTTCCCAAACCGGCCCTAAGAACAACTATGCTCATTTGACTTACTGATGAGCGGATAATTTATACGCTTTTTGACATTGTTTTTAGTATGTTTTTAGTAGGATCTAGTTACTTTTAGGGATGTTTTCATTAGTTTTTATGTTAAATTCACATTTCTGGACTTTACTATGAGTTTGTGTGTTTTTCTGTGATTTCAGGTATTTTCTGGCTGAAATTGAGGGACTTGAGCAAAAATCAGATTCAGAGGTTGAAGAAGGACTGCTGATGCTATTGGATTCTGACCTCCCTGCACTCAAAGTGGATTTTCTAGAGCTACAGAACTCAAAATGGCGTGCTTCCAATTGCGTTGGAAAGTAGACATCCAGGGCTTTCCAGCAATGTATAATAGTCCATACTTTGCCCAAGTTTAGAGGACGCAAACTGGCGTTCAACGCCAGCTCTCTGCCCAATTCTGGCGTCCAGCGCCAGAAACAAGCTGCAAAGTGGAGTTCAACGCCCAAACTGGCACAAAAGCTGGCGTTCAACTCCAAGAAGGACCTCTACACGTGCAACATTCAAGCTCAGCCCAAGCACACACCAAGTGGGCCCCGGAAGTGGATTTATGCATCAATTACTTACTTCTGTAAACCCTAGTAGCTAGTTTATTATAAATAGGACCTTTCACTATTGTATTAGACATCTTTTGAACCATCTTTGAATCTTTTGATCATCTTTGGACGCTTGGTTCTTAGATCAGAGGGGCTGGCCATTCGGCCATGCCTGGACCTTTCACTTATGTAATTTCAACGGTAGAGTTTCTGCACTCCATAGATTAAGGTGTGGAGCTCTGCTGTTCCTCAAAGATTAATGCAAAGTACTACTGTTTTCTATTCAATTCATCTTTCGCTTCCAAGATATTCATTCGCACTTCAATCTGAATGTGATGAACGTGACAATCATCATCATTCCCTATGAACGCGTTCCTGACAACCACTTCCGTTCTACATTAGATTGGATGAGTATCTCTTAGATCTCTTAATCGGAATCTTCGTGGTGTAAGCTAGAATGATGGCGGCATTCAAGAGAATCCAGAAAGTCTAAACCTTGTCTGTGGTATTCCGAGTATGATTCAATGATTGAATGACTGTGACGAGCTTCAAACTCGCAATTGCTGGGCGTAGTGACAGACGCAAAAGGATAGTAAATCCTATTCCAGCATGATCGAGAACCGACAGATGAATAGCCGTGCCGTGACAGGGTGCGTTGACCATTTTCACTGAGAGGATAGGATGTAACCATTGACAAGGGTGATGCCTCCAAACGATTAGCCGTGCCGTGACAGGGCATTTGGATCATTTTTCCGAGAGAAGACCGAAAGTAGCCATTGACAATGGTGATGCATTACATAAAGCCAGCCATGGAAAGGAGTAAGACTGATTGGATGAAGATAGCAGGAAAGCAAAGGTTCTGATGAACGAAAGCATCTCTATTCGCTTATCTGAAATTCTCACCAATGATTTACATAAGTATTTCTATTCCTATTTTATTAATTAATTTCGAAAACTCCATAACTATTTTATATCCGCCTAACTGAGATTTACAAGATGACCATAGCTTGCTTCAAGCCAACAATCTCCGTGGGATTCGACCCTTACTCACGTAAGGTATTACTTGGACGACCCAGTGCACTTGCTGGTTAGTTGTGCGAAGTTGTGAACCATGATATTGGCATCATGTTTTTGGCGCCATTACCAGGGAAAGAAAGAGCGATGAATTTTACATAATCAAAGTGTAATCACAACATCTGCGCACCACTTACTCTTCGATAATAAGGATTAATTAAGTGAGATTAATCCATCATGATTGTCATAGTTGTGGTTATGACAAGGAAATGATTCCCTAGCTCATCCCGAGTCAAGGTTCCATTTATGTTTTAAACCATACACTCCAATCATTACACACCATTACTTGTTCATATTACATAGATAGTTCTTAAATTTGTTTATTGGTTCATTAGTTGCAATTTTGATTGTTCTTTTATTCCTTTAATTGTTATTTCATTATTGCGAATCCCCTTGATCTTGCAACCAAAAATTGTGCGCTTTTGGTTACTAGTTCCTTGGGAAGACGACCCGGAATTCTACTCCCGCATTATATTGGTTTTAAATTGTGACATCTCTAATTTAAACTTTGGTTGTAAGTCACCTTGTCAGTTGGGGCTATACATGCAATGCTAAATCCTATTTCTTCTCTTTTTAAGGAGAGATTTCCTAACCGACGATCCGGCACACACCATGGAACAACATTCAAGATAAATGGTCAAAAAAGGAAGCCTTATCACACTCTTGCCAACTTCAACAAGGAGATAGAGGTGTTCCACCTTGAGGATGTCTCGGAAGAAAAACATTAAACTTATAACTGTCTAATTTAAGGACGTTAAAAAAAAGTGCTTGGTAAGAGACTCCACCATAATATGGTCTTTCAATTTTATTTTTTGTATTTAGTTGAATTTGTTGATTTTAGTTGTTTTCCGGAGAAAAAGGCACTTATGATGTAAATATCTTAGTCATAAGTGACTTTGTTTAAGCATTTTTTTAATTTTAAGTCTGACTGTTTTTGCGTACGCGGCCTGTTTCTAGCGTACGCAATTCTGTTTTTTTACCCGTTCGCATACGAAGGCACTACCTGCGTACGTAGAACCTCAAAAAGTGAGTTTTGGCTGCGTCGCGTGCGAGATTTTTGCTCGTTCGCATACGCAGGTGTAAAAAAAAAAAAGAGAAAAGTATAATTTGAATTAAAAGTGTGGGGAAGGTTCGAGCCCGAACCCCTAACCGTCCCACTCAATGTCTCTCTTCTTCTTCCTCCTCTCTTCGTCTTCTTCAAATCCCTCCATTCATTGCGCCACCGTCGACCACCATTACCGCCGGCTCTTCTCCCTTTCTATCTTTCTCTTTTCTTCTCCCTTTCTCTATTTCTCTTCCCTTCTCCCTCTTCTCTCAACCTTCACTGTTGCAATCCCTTCTCTCGGTGACACTTCCGTCAGCGACTCCACCGCCACCATTCCCAGACCACCATTGTTGGCCGCAGCTCTCCGTTCCCAATCCGCAGCGCCCAACCCTCTTCCTTCATTTCATTTTCCATTCGATTACCCTTGCTCTATTTCAGGTTCATAGTTTACTTCATTTAGTTTTGTCAATTTCACTTAATTTCATTTAATTTACCTTATTTAGTTAGTTTGATTTTCTGCTTAGTTGATCCTAGGTTGTTAGGATAGGTTTAGTTAGTTAGAATTGCTTAGATTGTTTGGTTTAATGGCTGCTGCTCTAGTGCTGTTTGTTAGGGAAATTACATGCTAATCTTGATGCTGATTATTGTTGTTTAGCTATTATCGTGTTCAATTTAATGTTGCTCTGAGTGTCAATCGTTATTCTACTGCCATTTTGGTGTTACTCTGCTGCTAACCAATTTTATTCATCATGGTGCTAAGTGCTGCTATTTGGTTGCTGTTATGCTTAATTTGACAATGGACTGATTGGTCATTAGTTATCTTGATGTCGTTCATGCTGATTTTGTGATTATTTTGCTGATTGACCAATTGAGTTCATCACATTGTAAATTGTTGCTTAGTTTTGTGCTATTTGGTTTGGTACCTGATTTGAACAACCTTAGCATGTTAAAGTTGTTTGTACTGCTCATTAGCAAGATTGGTGCATTGTTACTAAATTGGTGCTTATCTTCATTTGCCCCCAATTGTGTATAACTATTTTTGCTGCTGAATAGTGTTTGTCAATTGTTATGTTGCTTGTATCCCTTCTTTTGTTTATTCCGAATTGCTTTCACTGCCTTATAAATCAATGTGAATCATCAATGTGAATTACATGGTTGGCCACCATGTAACTTCAATTCTTTACCCAAGTTTTAGCAATTTCAGATTCATAGCGATGTGCATCAAGCTTTCTTGAGTTGTGATTGTCTTATATAGTTTCATATTGTTCTTGTTTTGATGCAAACTTCTCAAGTGCGAATGTATGTTGCATGTGCATCACTGTTGAATTGTTATTGATTCTCATTTGTTAAAGCATCATATTTCCCGATTCACTGTTGATTGTCTATGTATGATTGCTTGTACTACATGAGTTATGTGATGCTATATACTGAAATTCTGCCTGTTGCTTTTGTGTTGTTTACTGTTTATGTCTTGCCTTGGCTTTGTTGCTTATGAATTGTTGATTATTTTTCAGGATGAGAACCGGCAAAGGAGTTCGAGCGAGGGATCCGGCAAAATATGCAAATAAGTATTGTGAAACACAATTCCGCTTATTCAACCAGCAAAAGAAACTGCACTTTGAAACGATCCTCAAGCTAGACAAGCTTCCACCCGACCTCCGTCGAATGGTTAATGAAAACATAAGAGTCGGGGGTGGGATTTCTTGGAGAGGAACTTGGTGGATATTAATGAAAACTAGGTCGTGGAGTTCTATGCTAATTTCTACTCCGCAACCCTGAAACTGTGCTCTTGGGGAGAAAGCGAATTCCGGTCACTAAGAGTACAATAGCTGAGATACTCCGGATTCTCCCGAAGCTGAAACAGGTGTGGCTATGACAAGGCAATTCAGAACAAAGCGATAAACCTCTTGGATTGGGGCAAGATCTTGAAGATAGCAATTCCGGACAGTGAATGGATCTTGAGCAATGATCAAAAGGAGCCCATTAGTATCCTGCTCAAGCAACTGACCCGTGAGGCTCGAATTTGACAACAAATCCTAATCAACCTTGTCATGCCAAGCTCTCACAAGACCACCATATCTGCTGATTTGGCGATCTTGGTGTGGACTATTTTGGAGGGAGAACCTATCTTCCTCCCGAAGATTATTAGACAGTCCATGTGGTAGGGGTGTACATGGTTCAATTTTTTCTATAAATTGAACTGAAATTACACTAAACCATTTAAAATGGTTTAGAAACTGAACCAAACTGTTTTGTCACATAAGAAACTGGTTTTAAACTAGTTTATAATAGTGCACCAGTTTAAACCAGTTCATAAAAATAAAACTGGTTTTTAAAAAAATCAGTTTAAACTGATTTATAGGTTAAAACTAGTTTTCACACCCTCTCTCCTTCTCTCCCCTTCTTCTCTCTCTTTCTCTCTCTCCTTCCACTCTCTCTCTCCTTCCTCTCTCCCCTTTTCTCTCCCTTCTCTCTCTCTCCCCTCTCTCTCTCTATCCTCTCTCTCCCCTCCCCTTCTCTCTCTCTCTCTCTCCCTCTTCTCTCTCTCCCCCTTCCTCTCTCTCCTCTTTCTCTCCCCTTCCCCTCTATCTCTCTCCCCCTCTTTCTCTCCCCTTCCTCTCTCTCTCCCCCCTTTCCCACTCTCTCTCCCTTCTCTCTCTCTCCCTCTTTCTCCCCCCTTCCTTTCTCTCTCTTCCTCCTTCCTTTCTTTCCCGCTAAAAATTGTCAAATTTGTAAAATTATAAACTACTTTATGCATATTATTATACACAATAAAATTACCAACGAATATAAAACAGCCAATTGCAAATGACTGAGTTACAAATGAGCAAACCGTTAATTAATCAAAAACAAAATCGTTAATAATTGGCAGAATTTATTTATTTTTAGTGATCATGTTGTATTGATACCTTATAAATTATCTCTTGAAATAGATTATTGAGTTTAGAATTTAAAATTAAAACACTCATACATACGTGTGGTACAAAATTAAAATTTCCTGCATCTTAACATCAATGTCTTGCTGATGTGGACTCTCTAGAAGTAGTTGTAAATATTAGTCATCAAATAATACACTTATATAAGTTTTAATTTCTTTTTGAAATATCTATCCTCATAAATGCCAAAAAAAAAAACACTACTTTTAGTATTGTGCTCATCTAAATTGCAAATTGACCTGAAGACTTGCATACAATTATAGACAGAGTAATGCTATATACTTTATTGGTTGGGTTGAATTGTCTTCTTCCTTGAAACCAAACATTAAAAGTAGAATCATAAAATATTCACATACTAATAAACTAAAGCATGGTCTTATTTTTTGTTCAATGACAACATTCAAAATATGATATAATATGCCACTAACCTAAATGAAGTTAAAATAAACTAATTCAAATCTAACACAATTTTGGCCCATTACAATAGTCTAATCATCTTTAAGAGAAACACATTAATTATAGAAAACTAACAATTAGTAACAAACAAGCAATAAGAAAAAAAAAGTATATTACCTTGTTCAGCTTTTTCAATTAGTCCTAAACTTGTACATCCTCAACCAATGCAAACAACTAAACAACACTTTAAAAAGGAAAATAAATAAATAAAATGACACAAACTATGAAGTAATAAATACATCATTACATGCTAACACTAACAGGGTTACTTAGACCTAGTTTGGAACTTACTTTTTCTTCAGCAGTTCTCTCTTTAGAAAACAGAGAAACACCTCCAAAAATTGAAAGCCGCAGGAACCAGTTTGCAAGTCAACAATGCAAGGGCATTCTAGAGTTCTCTTAGCTTTCACCTCATCTAGTCTACAACAACATCAACAATAAGCAAATGTAAGAGTACTAGCAGTGAATGAATTAAAGTGTAAATTGGTCACTATTAAAGTGAATAATTATCCAAAGTCAATAACCAATGTGGTTCAACACACTTAAATATTTTACAGTATTTAGGAATCCAAATTGAACCTATGCCTAATTAATGTTCCGTTGAATCAATATCTCAATTATTAGATATTCCCCTTACTTCAGAACTCAGATTAACAAGTATATAAGTCTAAAACCGTCTCTATCAATCACCAATTCATTTATATACATTTATATAAGTCTAAAAAATAAACTAACATGGGTGATGATGGGTCTGAATTCTACTGCATCTACATTCTATGGTACCATGTATGCCACATAAATTTTATTTCATTTGCATTGAACTAGCATATAGCACAAGCAGCATAACAAAGGTTCCTTCCCATTGTAGCATATATAACAAAATAAACAACCATTATTGAACAAAATAAAAAGGATTATTTTCATCCATACTTTCATTGATATATATTTAGCTAATATTTGAGCCTGATTCGCAGCTGTCCCTGGTTTCTGAAGTGAAAAAACCTGCAAAACTGCCATCTAAGGTGCAACCAATTTCCTAGGTTCAGCTATCTCAGCACTCATATAACAACTTAAGATTCTTTTGAGTGGGTAGAGGCATGGTGATTCCTATTGTTATATTGCAGGGCTTGAAGGAGCCTGGATCCTTGCACCAAGAATACGAGGTATGCAATTAGTTACCTGCTCAATTCTATACCTAGTCTTGATTTTAATAACAGTTTTGTTTATATGCAAGTCTCTTATTGTATCTTGACATTTAACTAGTACAAGAAACCGGCCAAAGAAGCAACGTGTGGAAAGCAGTATCGATGCGTCCTCATAACGCAGCAGGCCTATATGGTGGTAAGTAGAACCAAATTAAATCTAAACTTACTTTGCATTAGTTTGTTTTGTAGTTGCATCCTTTGGTAAACTAGATACTATGTGAATTTCACAATAATCTTGTTTTTGACACAGGAACTCGGACATTAGATGAAAATGTGCTGTTGGTTCTCCTGATTGATGCTTAAATTCTCTTGAAACATTTGCTAACGTTACAAAAATTTATATCCCCTCTATGATGGAAACTTCAATTGTAAGTAATATTGGAAGAACAATTCCAGTGGGGCCCTTATTTGCTATCTGAAAATAATATAGAAACGGTGAAACAAATATTCTTCGTATAAAAAATAATCTATCCATTTAACTATTTTCAGTCATAAAAGGATTATTAAAGTTTATTTGCTTTTAACTTCAAGAGAAACATAATTAACAGATAATTGTTTGACTTCGCTTGGTATTCTCTTTCATTGTTTTGTTATGTAATTCTCATAGGTGAGTTATGTTTCTTCTTGAAGTTAATGATCTGCCATGGTCCATGGAAGTACGCCAAATACTTAAAACTTAAAAGTTATATCTATATACAGAATTTTGTTAAAATTGCTCATAATCTATGACAGAATAAGAACAAGCCAAACAAACAATAACGTTAAAACTTAGAGCAACTGAAACTAAGCTGCAGGGAAATCAAAATTGAAAGATTGTCAAATTGGTCTTTTGTGAGTTAGGTTTTGGTGAACAAGCTCAAAATCTTACTATAATCTTTTACTAAAAGCCATCCATTTTGCTTCCGTTTCCTCCAACTCCCAAACACAAAATTCTTGAATCAATGGAGATAAATATATATCATAAAATACTAAAATGCCATGAACCTAAACATACCAAAATAAAATCAAAATGCCAGAATCCAAAAAAACAAAAAAGCTGCAATAATTAAATTAAAATAGAAATAGGTAACTGTAAAAATGGCTTACTAATTGACTATGTAAAAAAGTATTGTCTCCCCTGCTTCCAATCATAGTAAAACATAAGAGAAAAGAAATTACCTACTGTGTTAGATGGCAGCAGCAGGGGTTGGTAGCGACGGTGATGATGGTGGTGGGTTGGTAGCGGCGGCAGCAAGGGAGAGACGAGAGAGGAATGGTAGCGACGGCAGCAACCAGCAAGGGAGAGACGATACTGTGTTAGAACTTGAAGTTGTAGAAGTTGACGAGTGACGACAGTGAGCGACGGCGGCAACTAGTTCGATGACGGCGACTCTGACGGCGGCAGCGGTGGGTTGATTGCGGCGGCAGAAGAGGAGAGACGAGAGAGGATGTTGAAACGGCGATTAGGGTTTTTGCGTTTTTCACATTTTTCAAATTTTTGAGTTTGGAAGATTGAAGTTATTGATGTGAATAAACCAGTTTTGATTGGGTTTAAAACTAAATTGAACCATAAAAACTGGTTTTTAATAAACTGGTTTTTATAAAAAACTATGGTTTCAATTCAGTTTTTTATTTAAAAAAACTGGTTTATTTAAAACAGTTTCAATTCAGTTTCAGTTCAGTTCAGTCAAACCAGTTTTTTTGCACACCCCTACATGTGGAAGGTGCACACCGTCACAAGGAAGAAGGCAGCCTTCCCATGTCTTGTCACTGAGATGGCCACAAAGGCCGGAGTTGTCTGGGCTGACAACGACTTCACCCCTGGAGTTCCTAGTAAGGAGAAGTTCATTCCTTACGGGAACTGGCTTAAAGAAGAACTTGGGAGTCGGAAGCGAAAGCGTGGCACCCTATCAGCAACAGACCAGCCATCCACATCAGCACCAGCAGCACCACAGCCTTCCATATCCAATGACATAGGAGTGTAGATTCTGGAGCAGCTGAAGCGTATGGAGCGCCGGATCAACAGGCGCTATGAGAATATTAAACTGCAAACCCGGGATTGGGATCCGATGATAGAGGAGCTGGATACCCCAGAGGAGCAGTCCGAGGACGAGGATGAGGCTCGGGCTGATGGCGTCGAGAGATCTCCGCCAGCCTAGCAGGACCATTTACCATCCCGTTTCCCCACCTCCATGAGCTTCTTTCTGAGCACCGAGGACGGTGCTAATTCTGAAGTGTGGGGAGGTCGGTCGTCCGACCATTGTCGACGCTTCCTTTGGGTGATGAATTTCCATTTTAAACATCTCAGTTTTACATTCTGTTCGTTTATGCTTCCGTTTGATACTTTGTTAGTTTTTTATTTATCGCACTTTAACCTTGACTTTTGTATATATGCTTTTGGTTTTAATTGTGGATTGTGATGAGAAAATGAGTTGATTGCACCTAGTTGATTTCCTAGTTATATGATGAAGTGGTTTGTTTGAAAACTAGGAAATTGATTTAGGATTATTGAAAACTTGCATCCAACCACAATTGCATAGACATATAATAATAAGCTTAATCAAATAAGGATATTTTCAGCTAGTATACCAAAAGTTTTCATTATTTAGTATTTTGTATATATATTTTACAATTTGAAAAAAAGAATCCAATTTTTTTATAACAATCCAAAATTTGATTTGAGTTAAAATTTTTATTAGAACTTGCTTGAAATATTATGGAACATATTTGATGAGCTAGAACACACTAACATGTGAATTTTTTAGTCTTAATGTATGTGGTTGCATCATATCAATCACTAATTCCATTCTTGTGTGTTTCTCCTTCTATGATTGTAATATTTGATTTGTTCAATTCTTTATATCCATTGTTCTATGTATAGATGCATTTAAATGATTGAGGCTCTCGTTTCAATTAACTTACTTACCCGGTTAGCTTTTTGTATATACATATTACAATTTGGAAAAAAAAAAGGGGAAAGAAAAGAAAGAGAAAATAATAAAAAGAGGACAAACACCCCAATAAAAATTAGTAAGAACAAGGCATATGTAGTTTAAATTGCAAAGAATGCATGATTGTGTAAAAGGGTGAATTGATGAAGGGGTGGGTTTGTTTTAGAATTGTACACGTTGCTATATGTGTTTTGTGTTTTGTGAGATCTTAAGTTAATCAAAGATTCAAATTTTAGCTCACTTTACCATATGCATCCTTTACAACCTTTAGAAAGACCTCATGATATTTGTATACATACATGAAATAAGTGTTGATTGTTAGATGAAAAACAAATTTTAGAAAGCATGATTAGAGGAGAATTGAGTAAATCGACCCTATACACTTGAGCGACTAGAAAGTATACACATCCGTTGAGGGGTTAGATTGCTCGATTTTATGCTTCCACCTATTACTATTTCCTTCTTGCAAGTTGTGATTTCTTTGCGATAACTTGAATCAATTCTTGGATTTGAATTAGTTGTTTTGCTATTTTCTTTAGCCTTATGTTCAGGTGTGCTTCCTTGAAAATTGAGTTATTTTGATTAAGCAATTGCATATAGTTGATTAGATAGCATTAGGTAGAATAGTGCATGTATTGAAATAGGTTGCATTTAGATGGTTGCAATGAGTAAATATTGATTTCCAGTTCTTGTCTTTTCTTTGATTTTAAGCATGAGGGCATGTCTGGTTTAAGTGTGGAGAGGTTAATAAACCATAATTTTGTGGTTTATCTTGTATTGAATTGAGTGGTTTTATCAACTTATCTCGCATTTATTCACTGAATTTTGCATGTTTTTAAGAATTCCTCCTATTTGTGATTGAATGATAAAAGTATGCTATTTGAAGCTTAAATTGATTGATTCATTTCACTATTTCATTCCATTTGGTGCCTTGACATGTGTGCTCAAGTGTTTTCGTTATATAGAGTAAGATGGCATGGAAAAGTGAAGAGGATAGCATGCTAGAGTGAGGAATCATGAAGAAATTGCGAGCTTGAGGTTTTGCTGGTCCTGCGTACGCGAGTGTGTGGCCGCGTATGCAACCATGTGTTTTTGTAAGCTCGCGTACGCGAGCATCTGGTCGCGTACGCAAGTCAATCAAAACGTGCCTCATTAAAGAGAACATGTGACTCGCGATTTCTGAGGGTTTTGGACCCATTTTCAAGCCCAATCTGAAGCCAATTGAGGAGAATGGATACGGGTCAACCGAAAAGCAACCGAAGACACAACACACCCAATTAGATAGTAATTAGCTAGTTTTTTTGTTCTTGTTTTCTAGAGAGAGAAAAACTCTATCTTCTCTCTAGGTTTTTCGTCGGTTCTTCATATTTCTGTTAGTGCAATTCGACTTGGATCTTGTTTACTTTCAGTTTTTTTCTTAAATTAATAGTTGTTATTCTTGCAATTAGATAGTCGCTTGTTAATATTTTCTTATGAGTGAATACCCAACCCGACCCCTAACAATTACTTCGAAAAAACTACGAGGCCCCCAAACAAAAAAAATACCCTTCCCGGCTCCTGATCTTTACTTTTATGGAACTGATTAGTCCCTGTGCCAAAAAAAAAAACATTGACATAGCGGTTAATCAATCCCATAAAAATAAAGATCAGAGGCCGAGAAGGGTATTTTTTGTTAAGGGATCGTTGTCTTTCGAGGTAATTGTCAGGGGCCGTTTAGGTTTTTTTCTTTTCTTATTGTTGCTTACAATCCTAGTTTGAATATTTGCGGATTTTGTTAACCTTGAATTTCCATTAATGCATTGATGACTTTATGTTTCATAAGCTTTATTTGAGTTGCCATTGTTGATAATTGTTAGTGAGTAGCTTTAATTTCCATTTAATTTTGCAATTTAGTCATGTCTTTAACTATTGCACACCAAGTGTTTGACAAAATGTTTTCTCTGGTTATGGAGTAGTTTTCTATACTCTTGTTCTAGGTTAAAGGGATTAAGTGACCTTGAGTCATTAGGTCTAATTGAATTGATGATTTGAGAGTCTATTTTAGTCAATTCGATTCCATTGACGCTAGTTTTCTACTAAACTAATTGGTAGGTAAACTAGGACTTATGGGATGATATTGCCTATAACTATTTGACTTACTTGAATTATAGAAGTAGACTTAATGAGATTGATTCCTCACAATTGTCATTATATAGTTATTAGACAAGGATTGTGATCCTGATCCCCATACCTTAGCCAAGAGTTCTTTTGCAACTTATATTTGAAAACCCAAATCTCATTTACTCGATTCTTGCTTTAATTATCTTTAGTTGTCTTGATCTAATTTCTTGCAATTTAAGTTTCTTGTATGTAAAGCTTTGTTAGTTTAAATTCTTGTTTATGCCTATATAATATGTAAGATGTAAGACAATACTTAAGACCCATCACATCCTAATCTATGATCTAGATTATTTATCTTCGCGTAAATTCTGCTAAACCAATCATTTAGATATGTTATCAATTTAATTATAATCTTAGTATATGCACTACTATGGACTTGAGAATCATATAGAACAAGGAGCATATAGTACTAGGAGAATCATAAAACCATAAAATGAAATCAATATTAGCATAAATAACCAAACACATTTAAATAAATTGCATACGTACTTGAGAATCAGCTTCATATTCAGTTTCAATTTCATCCAAATTTGCATGGATGTTTCCATTCACTTGCAAGTCGGTCAAGTTTGCTTTGCGCTTAGCATCCAAGTAGCAAGTCAGTCAAGTCTGCTTTGCGCTTAGCCTCCATAGTAGCAACTGCTAGAGCTATCTCTACCGAATGCTACTCTCAACTCTCCAAAATGTGGAAAGAGTTTGTTGCAGAGGCCATTATCATTAGGATGGGACTGAAATTAAAAGGAAAATAAGTAAGCAATAAATATTAAAAAGCTAAGACATATAAACTTGTACTTACGAAAAGTTGAGAATTTACACTCTACCATTCATTGGAAATTTGTTACTCCACCACAATCATTTTATCTTTATCGTACTAACAAAGCCACTCCTAGCCATACCCACCATCTCAACTATTACAAAGTATTGTCTCTTTAACAATTTCACCATTGGTTCAATGTGTGGATTAACCTGAACATAATAATTCAGAATTCAGAACACAACAAATAATTCTACTATCTAGTTATCAAGCAGGAAACAACTCTCATCTTCTGTTTGGGATCATGCTGTCAAAATAGTGAAGAACCGATGTCTTATTAGGTACAACATCAAAATCAAAAGCAAAGGGAGAATCAAAGCAAAACATTATGGCATGAGGATAATTACTATAAGATAAATAAATAATCAATATATAATATAGTTATTATAGTCATCTTATTTTGTATGTATTACCTAGAAGCTGCTGCTAAATACATATACTGCCTTTAATTTGCATTGCAATGTACTAGGTTCGTCAAAAAAGAGCAGTCCATGTCCATGTGTACCAAAAATAAAATCCGGAAAAGAGAAAACAATAAGTCTTAAGAGCATTCTGTCCCTCATTATATTGTTCTTAATCAATTTAAACTATTAAGTCGAGTGATGTGATGAATTTAAAATAGCAAAACTTCTAAAACATATGATGCCTACAACTATGGAAAACATATACACCCCCGTCCAAATCAAACTAATATATGCTAAGCCAGCAGACAGGCACCAGTTCAATTCTTCCATTGTTTGGGACCCATTCTTTGAATCAAAGCAAATGTATTGATTTTGATGCATCACTAAATTTTTAAGATATAACAGAAGCAGCAGCATCCATTATTGCCATCATAGTCAATGAGGATACATCAGCTACATCGAATTATACATTGGTGATTGTAATCATTTCAACATAAAGCAAAAGTTTGATTACCATATCTTTATCTTAATCATGTTAGAAGTGCTCCGATATGCTTTTTGACTTTATCTAAAATGATATTTTGTTCTCCAAGTTTACGGCTTAAGAAAATGATGGCACCTATGCAGGTTGACGAATTGCTAACAAAATGTCTAATTAATGAATATGCATGGTACAAGTGAAATGCTTATATGTGGATTTGATGAAAATATTAATATTATGATCATGAAAAAGAAAGAAAGAAAGAAAGAAGAATATGGGCATTCAAAAAGTTGATACATTAAAAATGCCAATGCACCACAAACTAGGCCTCTATGGAACACAAATACAAATGACGAAGTTAACTTTCACAATTGAAGCCTTTTGGGCAGGAAAAGTATTATTAACCCCCATAAACCATGTCAAAGAAAATCCCGAGGTAGATTATAGCTAACAATTGATTCATTGCCATTATTTTGAAAGGTCAATGACTTCCTTCCCAACCGTGAAGCAACTTCCATGCAAGATGCAAAACAATATTTTTCTAATATAGTCAATTCACTCAATACCTATTACAATAATATACCAAAACTTCAAAGCAAGAATATCCTAAATTATCACCACTCAAGCAAGGTTCGACAAAGTATATACTCCAAGCCATAAACAAAGAGCAACCATAACAGCAAGATCACTAAAAAGTAAGACACAAATGGGGCAACGAGCAAAAGTTCCACAAACCAAAATATATTCAAACCAACCGTAAAACAGGACATTGATTTGGGAAACAAGACAATACCTGAGAAGAAGCAGAACAGCAGAGCGACAGCAACAGGAGAGACAAGACAATGCAGGAAGTGACGAGAGGAGAAGCGGTGAATCGGAGAGACACAGGCGGCAACGGTGACAGCAAAAGCAGATGACTATCACGAGGCTACCTCTTTGTTCTAGGTTCTTTGGTACCATCCGATAACATTTAGCACAAGTTTCTTTCTTCCAAATGAATTTTGTAATATGATAGTCACTTTAAATATCCAATGTGGTCAAGTGGAGGATGTTGCCTCAGTATTATAAGGGCCATACTTTGTAGATTGAATTTCCAATCCCAGCAAATTCAATAGGATATAAATTTCATCATTTTCAGGGTGCGATCTATCACCAGCAATAAACACATGAAGTTCTTGTCCAACTTCAATCCAGCTACATCCAGGAATTTTTCTTAGGCCCTTCTCTTTCATTAGGCGCCTTACAATCGATACTTTATCCCATCTTGCTTCAGCTGCATAGACATTTGAAAGAGCCACATAATTACCTGCGTTTTCCGGCTCCAAATTCAGTAACCACTTTGCTATACGAGCTGCAAGTTCGGTCTCCTGGTGTTGTCCACAAGCTGTAAGCAAAGATCCTAACATATGTGCATCTGGATAGGTTGCCATTGTTAAAATAACCCTAAAAGCTTCATCCCATTGGCCGTCATCAGCAAGCAGTTTAATTAAGCAGCCAAAATGTTCCTCATTTGGCTGCATATGAAGTCCAGAGACCATATATTTGAAAACACCTAAAGCTTCATTCACCAATCCTGCATGGCTGCATGCTGATAATACACTTGTAAGAGTTATGTGATCTGGTACCATACATTCTTTCTCCAATTGTTTAAAAAGAGTAAGTGCTTCCGTAGCTTGACCATGTGATGCATAGGCAGATATCATTGCATTGTAGACAGCAATTTGTTTTCTGGAACACAGAGTGAAAACACATACTGCATATTCCAAATTTCCACATTTTGCATACATGTCTATTATAGAGGTTGTGACATGAAGAGAGAGAAACATGCCACTCCTCATTACATACCCATGTATTGCCTTTCCATATTTTAGTAATGCCATACTTTTGCATGCTAAGAGTGCAGAAGTTATGCTTATGCTATTAG
>NC_029786.2:49234101-49248175 GCF_000816755.2 Arachis ipaensis | reverse complement strand
TGAAAAGCTTCATAACCACAACCATTCTTAGCGAAACCAGATATAACAGTTGTCCAGGTGATCATGTTAGGCTTAACACCTGAGTAGTCCATTTCTGATAACATATTTTGTGCCTCAACAACTTCACCACTTTGGAAGAAACTGAAGATCACAGAATTCCATGAAACCACATTTGGTAGGGTGTTCTCCTTCTGCATTTGAAAGAACAAGTTAGAAGCCTCATCACTCAGACCTAACTCTGCATACGCTGCCAACATTGTATTCCACACCACAATATCCTTTTCTCTGGCAACACCGAAAACTCGTCTTGCATAATCAATTCTCCCACATTTTGCATACATGTCCATGATGCCGCTTGTAATAACCACATCAAAATCGAAGCTACACTTAATGCAATGCCCGTGTGCCTCCATACCAAGTCCTACATCTCTTGTATCCGCAGCAATGTGCAATAAAGATGAGAGCGTCTTACAATCAAACCTCAAATTTTCTTCTGTCATCATATGGCACATCTCAATTGCCTTCTCAACCTCCCCACATCTTACATAACTAGATATAATCAAATTCCATGTGACCACATCTTTTACAACCATTCGTCTAAACACAAGCTCAGCCTCCTCAACCAAACCCACCTTAAAATAGAAGTTCACCACAGTGCTACCCAAAATGCTCTCTAACTCGAATCCTCCTAAAATAGCAAGTGCATGTCCTTGTCTTCCTTCCTCGACGGCCTCCAAATTGGCACAGGCCGAAAGGAAACCCACCAAAGAAACCAGGGTTGGTTCAACACCGTCCAACATCATCTTCTGAAATAGTCCAATTGCTTCGCGGTTCATCCCATTCTGCATATAAACCGCAACCATTGAGTTCCAAGCAATAACATTCTTCTCAAGCATAGAATCAAACACCTTTTGTGCATCCTCTAAAACCCTGCATTTCCCATACATGTCAACTAGGCTACTCGCAACAAAGGCACACCCATCAAAACCCATCATCTTTGCAGCAAGCCCATGAACACCCCTCCCAAACCTGACCCAGCCAAGAACACTGCAAGCCTTCAATGCATTCGGGACAACAAAGTTATCTGGGAGGAACCCACTTTCTAGCATCTGAACATAACAGTGCAGAGCCTCCTCGCAACTACCATTTCGAGAGTGCATCCCAATGATTGCAGTCCAAGAAAAGATGTTCTGTTTCTGCATCCTATGAAAGACACCGTTGGCTGCCTCGACGGAACCGCATTTTGTGTAGAGAATCACCAGCTTCGTCTCAATGTAGTCTTTCCACCCATCAGTGTAATAATAACTGTTTTTAATCACTTGAGCGTGAAGTTGAAGGCCAAGATGAAGAGCTCGCTGGTCGATGGAACACTGGAGGAGGTCTTCGTAGATGCGGGATGCCACGTGGAGGCCTTTGGAGTGCTCATCCGTGAGTGCGTCAACAGTTTGGCAGAGGCAGAGAGAGGAGTGGTAGTTGTGTTGAGTGTTTACAGGTTTTATTATGTGTTTGGGTGGTTTGAGGCTGCAAAAGTTTGTTGTCGGACTTTGGGGTTTGGAATGGGGAAGTTGTAAAGCCGTGTTTGGTGTCAGGAGAGTAGCAGCCATACTTTTTCTTTTTCTGTTTGTTTTTTCTTTTTCTTTTTGTAGTGTTTAGAGCATTTTTTCAGATTATGACCTGTCACAAATCAACAAATTGAATACGCAATGTTAACATACTGAAAAGAAACAAAACGCAAAGAAAGAAGGCCTTCAAATTACTTACAAAGACAATCTTGACAAGAATGGCCCCAAAAATAAAGAAATAACAGCATAATACATTCTGATATTAGGAAGAATGGAGTATTAACTAATGGAAGATGAAGAAGAATTGTTTCTTCAGTTTCCATGTACACTATGGTTCTTTTTTTTTCTTTTTTGAAATCTTTAATATACAAGAAATTATTATTTTTCATACATGATAGCAAAGAATACGCAGCCAGAACAGCATGCATATGTTTAGATCTTGGTCGGTTAGGCAAAGTCTATTCTCAGTCTGTAATTGATTTTGGTGTCTAAATTGCTATACACACACACACACACACACACACTTTTCTCCACTATAATTGAACAAGTATCTCGGCCACTGCATATATACAAAGACATGATGATTCCTTGCAACTAATCAATCGTGTAAACTAGCTAGCTAGACAGAAACTGTTTATATGATCACTAGCAGTTCTTCTATCACTTCATGAGGAAAATTGGACACAGCTCACTCAGTTATTGCAATACACTAGTAAACAGTAATACTAGAAAGCATTTAATGTTCAACTATATAAGATAAAAATCATGCATTTAGCTAGGGTGTTTGCCTTACTACTATTTGGTGTTTTCATGTATTTTCTGTTAATCGTGCTTCTTATTCATCCAGTGAATTACCTTTACTTGCCTGGCCAATTTCAAAATTTGAACGAGGCATAGTTCCAATTCTTTGATATTTCATTCTGTCAAATAAACCTTCCTACTTTGTCATTATCTAATCTTGACAGTAGTTACACATCTTGTTTACACTATTGTTTATGAAGAAATGCCTCTAGGGTTTGTACTATTGTCGTATATCAACCATTTGCAGTTGGATCACTTGCAATGCTGGCTTAAAAAGAGACCAAAATCAACACAGGAATCAGGAACTTATTTTCAATAGACAGCTTTTTTCCCTAATTAAAGCAAATAAAATGAAATGAAAATTACCCGGAGACTCGCGGAAACGGCGACGGCGACGGAGTGCTGCCCGTGGTTCTGCTGAATGAGACAAAGATGAGAAAGAGGAATATATTTTTGATAATGCCGACGGCCTATAGCCCTATTCCACATCTCATCCAATCATCCGATAATCCTGGAAAATGGATTTTGTAATTTGGAGTTTAATCAACTTTTAATTAATGTGGTGAGATTATTATACATGATAAAAGTACGTGGATTTGATTGAGATATTATGAATTAGGGAAAAATGATTCATAGAATTAAGGAATTATTTTTACAAAAAAGTTTCATCGGTAAAAAAACTAGCATTTCGTAGAGTACGATTTTGGTCTCTAAAATATAGGCCGAACATTTTTTCGTTCGCAACATTTTTTTGCATATTAAATCTTCCCTAAGATTTAACTTGGTTTTAAAATTGTCCTTACCTTAGGGACCAAAATCGTACGGAGGCAGCGACCGAAAAGGAGGCAGAGATAAATCGTGGACAGCTTCTTGTTTCTCTTCTCTTCCCCCTTCTTCTTCTTATTCCCTTTCCCCTTAACAGGAGCAGAAATACTCTCTTTCTCTTATTTTTTTATTTTATAATTTTGTTTGTTATGGGTAATTTAGTCCAACATTTTAATATTTTAGTAAAATGACGATTTTGAAACTTGGTTTTAAACCTTAGGAATTATTTTGTATGCAAAATAAAGTTGTGGACTATTCCAAGGGTTACCTGAAACATCGATTTGGGTCTGAACGTAAGGTCCAGACACCTTGTGGGGTAGCGTCCGACCTGTTCTCGTGTCGAGGTGCTGTCATCCGAGTTCCTCGTGAGGAGGTGGGAGGTGGTACCTGCAAAAAACTCATGCTTAAGTTAGTGACGTCGGGTTTTCTACCAGTAAAGAAATTCATAGAAACGGTTGCGTTGTAGATATAGTTTCTAAACCGGCAAAAATCCCTTCGTACAAACGTGTTGGGTGTCACAAGTAACAAACCCCTTTAAAAATTGTTAACCGAGTATTCAAACCTTGGGTCGTCTTCTCAAGGAACTGCGAGGAAGTATGTTCTTATTATTGGCTATAAAGGTTGTTATCGGGGTTTAGAAGGTGAGAAGCAAGTAATTTAAATGACGATTGAATTAAATGGCAATTAAGAATAAATAATAACTGTAAAGCAACTTTTAGCAAGGTAGAGAAATTAGAGGTCCAACTTAGTTATCTCTCTCAACAATAATGAAAGTTGAATCTAAACTCCACTTGGTCAACCTTCACCAGGGCAAAGGAAAGTCAAGGGACTAATTAAATTGACTTTTGAATCCTAATTATTTCCTCAGAAAAGGTTGGGATTATTTAAGTTCAACTCAATTAGCAAGATCACAATTATCAATTATGTTGAGTTTAATAACTGTTGAGTTACTAAATTCTTAACCAGAACCAAAAGGGGAAAAAGTAAAATTGCTGGAATGATAAAGAGGTCCTTAGATGGGAAGCAATGGTAACTTAAATCAAAGAGAACAATCATAAACTGAAAATACCTCAATTATCATTAATTCAAATAACAGTCTGTAACATGAGAGAATTCATAAATCAAATTATAATAATCAATTCAAATGTTGGAATAAATAAATAGAAGTAATACTAAAAGAACATTAAACCTGGGATCCAGAGTTACTCTTAAAACAAGAAGAAATCCTAAATCCTAAAAGAGAGAGAGAGAGAGAAGATCTCCCTCTCAACTAAATATAAATCATTGAAAGGTAAAAATATGCGAGCTCTCTTTGAATGGAAGCATTCCCACACTTTATAACCTCTGGTCTATGCTGTCTGTACTTGGATCTGGGTCAAAAAGGGCTTCAGAATTCGTTGGGGGCGTATTTTGTGATTTCTGGTGCGTGGCCTCTGTCACGCGTCCGCGTGGGTCACGCGGTCGCGTCATTCGGAGCTTTTCCTTGCCACGCGGTCGCGTCAGTCATGCGACCGCGTCATATGCGTTCTGCTTAAGGCGCAAAATTAAGCACAAAAGAACTCATGAAATATGGGTTTATCAACCTCTCCACACTTAAACACTAGCATGTCCTTATGCTAAATCCAAGGTAAATAATTAAGGTTAAAGTGATGGAATGTTATGAAATGCAACCTATGCTAAATGCATCTACCTAATGAGTCATGCAATTCTAGTTCATCTACTCATATATAAAGCTTACACTAGCTAAGTTAATTCACATTCTCAAGGAGTTATGTATATATATAGCTAACCCTTAAATAATAAAGCATTTTAGCAAATGAGATGGGAAAGAAAACATTGTACAAACTTGCAAAACAATTAGTAAATATAAATACAGATATATGTTGATGAGTTATAGAACCCTCACTGGATTTTGTGTTTACTCTCTAGTCACTCAGTGTTTATTGGGTTTATTCACTCTATTTTTCTTTTTATTCTTACTTTCTATAACTTTGTTTTTCATCTAACCAATCAACAATTATAGAATATAGTCATACCAAAAAGTCATGAGGTCTTAATTAAGGTTGTAATGGGGCCAAGGTAAAGGTAAGGATTTATGTATATGGTTAAGTGAGCTAATAAGTGAATCCTTAATTAGACTAAGATCTCACCTAACATACATATTTAGTAAAATAAAATCTCTTTACCTATTTTCCCATATTCCCCACTTATTGTTACATGCTCATGTTTCACTTTTTAATTTATTTTTTTATTCCATGTGCATTGTTTTCATTGGGGAATTTCCTTTTTGTATTCCCTCTTATTTATATGCTGAAAAATAACTTTTTTTTTAAATGCACATGATAATTAAATCACTTAGATTTTCTCATGAGCATGCTTCCCAAATTTTATTTTATTCCTTTTTACTTTTTTTTCTACCTTTTTGGTTCTATCATCCATGTTCCCAAAAGGTTTCCCACATTTAACTCTATTCATGATTTTCTATCTTAAACTAGCCAAGGATTCACTTGGGATTTTCTTTTGTTTTTCTGCTTAAGGCTAGTAATTTGGCTAAATAGAATAAAGGGGTTTTAATAGGCTCAAGGGGACTAACAAGGGTGATGTAAAAGGCAGGCTAATTTGGGGGTGAGTGAGCTAAAATCAAATGATGGCCTCAATCATTCTCTTGGTATGTATCTATTCTATATTCTATAATTGGACATATAGATTAAAGCAAAGGAAAGAACATCAGAATAAAAAGAAATGTAACACACAGAAATGAAATTATGGTTTGAATGCAACCATACAATTTAAGCTCAAGACTCACAGGCTGTGTGTTCTCTAACTCAAGCATCATATATCATTCATATATTGTATGCAGGTTTAGTTAAAAATTCCCATTATTCTCTTGAAAAAAATTATTTAGGGTAGCTTTTAAAGTTTTAATGTTCCTCCTTGATGAAATGTTGTCAACTAACATGTAATGCTATATATACAAGGTGTGGGTTGTTTTGATTCTGTTAAAGTTCCTAGTTTACTTCTTTTTTATATTTTTCTATTTAAACTATACTATCTTTATGCTAAAAAAGGGTAAACTATACTAATTAATCCACTAATAAATCAGAATTGCAAACTAAACTAAATGACTAAAATGAGCTAAATAACTAAAATATGAACAAAAAAATGCAAAATGCAGAAAATAGAGTAAAATATACAAGTAGCAATGTATAAGTACTCAGAAAATAATAATAAAAGAAAAAGAGAAAAATATAGAAAAATATCCAAAATGAAAGAAAAAGTATGTAGTAGTTCACCAAAATAAACGCCAGAGATGGCGACCTCCCCACACTTAAAATGAAGCATCGTCCTCGATGCTCAATCAAGCCGGGTGTGAAGGAGTGTCATCACTGGTAGGGATGGTAGCTGGGGTCTCTGTGGCAGTGGTGGACTGAGAGTCTGGCTGCTGTAGAGGGGAGACTGACTGGATCGAGATCTCCGGATCTGCAGCCTCAATCTGGGGCATAACCTCCTGATGCGGGGCAGACTGCTCTGTGGCTGCCTGCTGATGAGTCTCCGCCTGGGAATGAGTCTCATCCTCGTGCTCATCCTCCTCCTCCTCTGATGGCTCTGAAGGGGTGTCGGGCTCAGAGGGGATGTCGGCGCCCTGTCTGATCATCAGCTTCAGATGGGAATAGCGTCGCCTGCTGCGGCGCTCCAATCTCTCATACCGGCGCCTGTTACGGCGCTCCATCTGATCAAGCTGGCGGAAAAGGCGGTGCACGAGGCGATAAACTGGCTCAGAGGCGGGTGGAGGTGCAGTGGTGGCAGCAGGGGCAGCTGGGGCAGCTGTGGATGAAGAGGGTCCAGTAGACGGAGGGGCTGTCTCATCAGTAGCAGTGACAGGTGGTGGTCTGTAGCCCAAGGCAAGGAAGTTCCTGCTGTGCGGGATGATCTTCCTGCAGTCCGCTGCTGGTGGTCGCTCATCGGCATCCTCCCAAGGCACATCAGCCTGACGGCCTAGCCGTGTAACCAGGTAAGGAAAGGGGAGGGTGCCTCGGACGTGGGCCCTAGCCATATAATGCCGGATAAAACGAGGCAGATAAATATCCTTACCCTCCAGCACACACCAAAGGAGGGTGATCATGGTAGCCGGGATCTCCGTCTCGTGAGTACTCGGCATCACAAAATTACTCAAGATCTGATGCCATAGCCGAGCCTCATCATTTAAGTACACTCTCTTGATCCCTCTAGGCATAGTGGTGTTCTGACCCATCTCCCAAGAAACAGCAGGGTCGAGAGCTATCATTGCCTTCACAGCATCCCAGTCAAACTGCATCTGGCCCATGTTTTCCTCAGCCTGTGCAAAACCATCTGGCTGATCGGACTTGGCTGGGAGCTGGAGAATGGTCTCTATGGCCTCCTCAGTGACCAGAATTTGCTTTCCCCTCAGGTTCACTGCATCTAGGGTAGTAAGGTAGTAGTTGCAATAGAATTCCCGGACCCAAGATGCATTGACCTCTGTCAGTGATCTCTTCAGAAAGAACCAGCCCCTTTGCTTGATTTGCTCAGTAGTGTATTGCTAGAGGGCTTCTGGAATCTTCAAGGTACGTTCCAGGTATAGATTTCTAGAGTTTGCAAAAGTCGGGTACTTCAGCTCACAGTACCGGTTTGCAAATTTCATAGGATCAGTCGAAGGGAGCAGCTGGTCAGCTTTTTCCTGCTGTGTGAAGTTCTTCTCCCGCCATGATGAATCGTGCATTAGAGCAATGATGGACTGGGAGGAATCTCCTCTCTTGCGCTTTCCAGTGGCCTTGCCTTTGCCTTTCCTCTGTGAGGCAGACATCCTGAAAAACAGAAAACCAGGAATGGATAAAAAAAATAGGAAAGCAAATAGGCAATTTAAACAAAGAAAACTCAAAGCGGTAAGGGAGAAATAGAATAAGGAAAATGAGTATATGAAATGTGATTGAATTTATGTTAAATGGAAAAAAAATAAGCAATATGCCATGGTTAGAAAGTTAGAGGAAAGTGAAAATAATCAGAAAAGATATCAAAAGGGTTAGTATGGTTAGGATTTGAAAAAGAAATTAGTAAATTAAAATTAGTGAGTTAGGAAAGTAAGTGGCATAGAAAAATTCCATATAATAAGGATTCACAGGTAAGAATAGAAGTACTCATAATCGAATAAAGAAAACAGGGTGATGCTGATTCGAATAGAAATAAAGAAATCAGAAATTGGAATCAGTGAATCACAAATGCATGTTATGAACCAGGAAAGCAAAAGAGGATAAGAAAGTGGCCCTTAGCATTCATGAAATGGTTTGGGGGAGGTAGAGTAAAACAGAGTTGCCAAACCAAAACAAGAATGAAAACAATTTTCAAAAAATTTGGGCAGCATTTCGGCTAAAATTGGATTGTCCCGGAAAATAAACAGCAATCAGATCAGTTTATATGAATTAAAAGAAAGCAAGCTGCATGTACATAGATATAAAATAAACAGAAAAACTCAATGTAAACAGCAGCAACATACAAGAAAGCAGCATATGAATCATGATTATAGCAGCAACAGATTTGCACATAGGATAAAACAGAAATAAGAACAGTGTAAGTAAACAGACCTAGATCCACTAACCACAGCCTAAGCTACCTAACAACCTAAAAATCCACTACAACATGCAAGTCTAGCTATCCTAATTATGAACTATTGGGTAAGTGACGCGATCGCATGGGGCATGCGATCGCGTGGGCTAATTTGTGCGAAACGCACAAGGGCCGCACGATTCTAGCCCAACTTTCTGTTCGTTGGATCCTTACGCTGATATATATATCACGCGGCCGCGTGGGTCACGCGGTCGCATGGGTGGTGTTTTTCGCGATATGACGCGATCGCATGGGGCATGCGGTCGCGTCGTGCACCCTTTTTTTTTTTTGAAACTGAAAAATGCAGGATGCAGTGATGGACATGAATGCTATGCATGATTCCAGGTTTAATAAATTAAAATGAAAAAGGAAAAATGAAAGCAATTAACAAGAAATAAGTTGAAAAAGAGGCGACCATACCATGGTGGGTTGTCTCCCACCTAGCACTTTTAGTTAAAGTCCTTAAGTTGGACATTGGAAGAGTATCCTGTTATGGTGGCTTGTGTTTAAATTCGTCCAAAAATCTCCACCAGTGCTTGGAATGCCAATAGCCTCCGGGGTCCCAAACTAGGCATGTAAAGCTTCTAAGCAGCTTCAAACAAATTTTTAGGCTCCTGGGGTAACAAATGTCAGAATAAACCTCAGGATTCCAAGCCTTGCATTTAAATCCGCCTCCGTCTTGGTCTACATGTCTCCATCCGGGCGGCTTAAAAAGTAGAATCTCACCGTAGTGACCAAACGTTCTCTGTGATCCATGCAATTGAGCATGATACCAATCCGTGTACTTCGAGGTGAAGCGTGGAACCTTATTGAACCTGGTACACCAGCTCTGAATACGAGCCATTTCCCTCTTACTCTTAAAGCCGCAAAGAGCTCTAAGCTGGCCATCTGTTTCAAGCAAACCATATTCAAGTGCATAAGTAAAATTATAAGTTAAGGATTGTACCCACTTGAAGCTTGTATTGGGTGGTAATGGCCTTGGGATAGGTGTTTTTGGTGGTTCTGCAAGTTCTATTTCCTTGTGTTCTTCTGTGAATTCTTCCACTTCCTTGTAAAGATCTTCAATTGTATCTGTATCCTGGTCAAAGTCTTCTATGTCTTCCTCATCACTCGAGTCATAGATTGGAGGTTGAGAGAAATCTACCTCCGCATCACTTTCATATTCACTTGGGGAAGATTCTTCGATCTCAAAGAATTCACTTGCGGACGCAAGTTCATCACTAGGAGAACTAGACTTGTGACTATCATCATCAAGGAAATTTGTTTCTCGGATTATTCCGTCTGATTCTTCGTAAACGACTTACCTTGAAGATTGTACGGTATCCTCCTTAGCATTAACTGTGGCATCTTGGATGGAGTTTTCCTCAATTCTGGATTCCCAAGGAAGTTCAGCATCGCCTAGATCTTCAACCAACTCTTCTTCTTGAACAATGACAGCTTCTTCCACTTGTTCTAGTACGAATTCATTCTCTGTCTTGTCCACTGGAGTCTCTAATATTTCTTTCATGCTACGCTCTTCATCGGGCTGTCCACATGGAGCTGTGGTTGATCCTTGTATATTTGAGTGCCTAGTGGCCCATTGAATTAGTGCTTGCTCCAGTTGTTAAATGGTTGTTTGAGATTTAATTACTGTTTCCTTTAGGCGATCCTTTGCTTCGCGGTTTGCCAGACTTGCACATGATACAAAGGAAAGTGGTGATGATTGGGAACGATTGGATTGGTATTGGGGTAAGGAAGGATCATACGATGGCGAATGGTGAAGAGAAGCTTGTGAGTGTGGTGGTTCGAGGTTATGTTGAAAGGATGGTTCATATGCACGGGTTGGGGCTCGTTGGTAGTTACAAGGTTGTCCACCATATCTTTCAGCTGGGTATGCACGGGTGAGAGTTCATAGTAGCAAATAAAGATAAAAAGGAAAAACAAAAATAAATAAACAAGTAAAAGAAAAATATTTACAATAACCAATAATAAGGCACACGTTAGCAGATCCCCGGCAACGGCGCCATTTTGACGTCGGATTTTCTACCAGTAAAGAAATTCATAGAAACGGTTGTGTTGTAGATATAGTTTCTAAACCGGCAAAAATCCCTTCGTATAAACGTGTTGGGTGTCACAAGTAACAAACCCCTTTAAAAATTGTTAACCGAGTATTCAAATCTCGGGTCATCTTCTCAAGGAACTGCGAGGAAGTATGTTCTTATTATTGGCTATAAAGATTGTAATCGGGGTTTAGAAGGTGAGAAGCAAGTAATTTAAATAACGAGTGAATTAAATGGCAATTAAGAATAAATAATAACTGTAAAGCAACTTTTAGCAAGGTAGAGAAATTAGAGGTCCAACTTAGTTATCTATCTCAATAATAATGAAAGTTGAATCTAAATTCCACTTGGTCAACCTTCACCAGGGCAAAAGAAAGTCAAGGGACTAATTAAATTGACTTTTGAATCCTAATTATTTCCTCAGAAAAGGTTGGGATTATTTAAGTTCAACTCAATTAGCAAGATCACGATTATCAATTATGTTGAGTTTAATAACTATTGAGTTACTAAATTCTTAACCAGAACCAAAAGGGGAAAAAGTAAAATTGCTGGAATGATAAAGAGGTCCTTAGATGGGAAGCAATGGTAACTTAAATCAAAGAGAACAATCATAAACTGAAAATACCTCAATTATCATTAATTCAAATAACAGTCTGTAACATGAGAGAATTCATAAATCAAATTATAATAATCAATTCAAATGTTGGAATAAATAAATAGAAGTAATACTAAAAGAACATTAAACCTGGGATCCAGAGTTACTCTTAAAACAAGAAGAAATCCTAAATCCTAAAAGAGAGAGAGAGAAGATCCCCCTCTCAACTAAATCTAAATCATTGAAAGGTAAAAATATGCGATCTCTCTTTGAATGGAAGCATTCCCACACTTTATAACCTCTGGTCTGAGCTGTCTGTACTTGGATCTGGGCCAAAAAGGGCTTCAGAATTCGTTGGGGGCGTATTCTGTGATTTCTGGTGCGTGGCCTCTGTCACGCGTCCACGTGGGTCACGCGGTCGCGTCATTCGGAGCTTTTCCTTGCCACGCGGTCGCGTCAGTCATGCGACCGCGTCATATGCGTTCTGCTTAAGGCGCGCGGTTGCGTCAGTCATGCGGCCGCGTCGCTGCTGATTCGTGCTTGGCACGCGATCGCGTCGTCCATGCGATCGCGTGGATACCAGTTTCCTTAAAGCTCCGTTTTGCTTTCTCCTTCCATTTTTGTATATTTCCTTTTCCATCCTTTAAGTCATTCTGCCTTAGAAAATCTGAAACTACTCAACACACTAATCACGACATCGAATGGAAATAAAGGTAATTAAATTAATTAATTTTAAAGTTTAGGAAACATGTTTTTCATAATATGACATAATAAGGAAGGGAAAGTAAAACCATGCAATTAATGTGAATAAGTAGGTGAAGAGTTGAATAAATCACTCTAATTAAGCACAAAAGAACTCATGAAATATGGGTTTATCAGTTAGCAAGGGTTTTAGACAGATTTTATGTATATTAGAACATGAATATACCTGAAGGGTATTTGTGTATTTATAGTAAAGTCGTTAACCAACTTTATTAATGGATTCCCGTTCCCTTTATCTTGGAGTTTGTTAGGATCTATCTTTTAGTAAAGATAGAGATAGTATGAGAGATTCGGGGAGGTAGTTATTTGTTTGGGCAAGCAAGGCTGAACTCCTTTTGTTGTATCCGACCTCTTAAAGAGGTCGGGTAAATGATGAAGGTCATTCCTTTTGGTTGGAGTCTTTTTATCTTTATTTGGTCTGACTTTATGTTTTGGGCCAAGGTATGAACATGGACGAAAAAAATTTCGACTTATACCTTAGAAACCAAAATTGTACTTAATCCAAAAAAATGGGTTAATAGTTAAATTAGTCCCTGAAAGATAAGACATTTTTCAAATTCGTCCTTGAAAGATTTTTTCAATCAAATTGGTCATTCAAAGATTACGAATTAATCATATCTGTCCTTCAGTTACTCCACTCACAATTTTCGTCAACGATTGATGATGTAAAATGTTAAGTGATAGCATACATGACACATAACAAGTCCAATTAAACGTTGACTAAATATGTTTACGAAAATTTATCAATTTAGTCACTAGGTCATATTAGGAATAAGATTTTTGTAATTTGAAAAAATGACTAAAGTAATAAATTTTCATAAACATATTTGATTAATATCCAATTAGACATATTAGGTATTATATATGTTATCAATTAACGTTTTACGACATCAGTCTTTAAAAAAAATTGTTAATAGAATGAATGGAGGACAAATTGATTAATTCGCAATTTTTGAAGGACCAATTTCATTAAAAAAATCCTTTAAAGATGAATTTAAAAAATGTCTTATCTTTCAAAAACTAATTTGACTATTAACCCCCAAAAAATATCATGTGAAATAACTTAATNTAATTAATTTCAATTTCAATGTTTTAATTTTAATTTTTATTTAATTTCAATTGTAATTAGAAAATGTCACGTCGCACATTTTGATTATCAAATTAGTAATTAATCATTGGTAATGATATACAAGCGAGATGAAATGAGTGAAAAAGGGAGAGAGATAGAAAAAAAAGAGAGGAAAGAAGAAAACTCTTAATTTTGAAGAGAAAAAATTTATTTTAGTGAAAAAGAGACATGTAGTATATTTTTATTGTAAAATTAGTAATATATATTAGAATATATAATAGAATAATAGATTATGACAAAGTCTAGGTAACCAACATCTTCTAGAGCTAATATTTTAACAAACCAACTAACTTTATAACAAAATGATGAATAACAAAAAATATCCAAAATCTTTAAAAAAATTCAAAACTTAACAAAGAAAACATAAAATTATAAAAAACGAACATCTAAAACTTAATAAAAAGAAATATTCAAAATTGTGGAAAAAAAACATCAAAACCAACAAAACGAAATATCTAAAATCATAGAAAAAACTATCCAAAACCTCTAAAATTTAAACATACAAAATTCAGAAGTATTTTTTATTTTCATTTATTTTTAATTTACATTTTCAAAAAAATATTTGAAATCTCTGAAATTTAAACATTTAAAATATAGGTATAGAAAACATCTGAAATAATGCATTCGCTTTTAATAGTTTGTTTTTATTTACTTTTAATTATATATTTTCAAAAAAATATTTAAAACTTCTAAAATTTAAATATCTAAAATCTAAATTTTAAAAACATCCAAAATGATGCCA
>NC_029786.2:49224825-49233964 GCF_000816755.2 Arachis ipaensis | reverse complement strand
ATGATGCCATCTATTTTAATAGTTTAATTTTATTTATTTTTTATTGTATATTTTTAAAAAAATATTTCAAACTTCTAAAATTTAAATATTCAAAAGTGATGTGTTTTTTTATCATAATTAAAAGAATTTTTGTTGAGTTTAGATTTTAAATTTTTTTGTTAGATTTTGAATATTCTTTTATAATGATTTTAGATTTTTTTTTTTACATTTTAGATTTTTTTATAATAATTTTTAGTATAATATTGACCCAAAACATATCCAATAGTGCCAAAAGCTAATTCCGAAGCAACAATAAAAAAAAAAAACTTAAAATTCCTTTTACATTCTTCCGAAATTCTAATAATATTAAAATAGAAAAATTTAAGAAACTAACTCTATAGCTAATTTATTAGTTATTACACATAATAATCAACTTTTAAAAAAATTCTGATTTTGAAATTCTAAAAAATACACGCCACTTTTATTTTCCTTCGCCACCTTCCAAAAAATATAGATGTTGTTGTGATAAGAATAAATAAGGTGGATGACCA
Organism: Arachis ipaensis; assembly: GCF_000816755.2. Classification (NCBI taxonomy): domain Eukaryota; kingdom Viridiplantae; phylum Streptophyta; class Magnoliopsida; order Fabales; family Fabaceae; genus Arachis; species Arachis ipaensis. Next base: position 49,233,434 of record NC_029786.2, on the reverse strand, counting down.
TCATTAATATGATCGGTTAATTTTGTTTTCAAAATTGAATGGCTCAACTCCTTATAGCAAACATAAGTTAATGAAGTTGAAATTATAAACTTCACACGCCTATAAATAATAAAGCAATCTGAGAAACTATACACAGCAATAAGAACATTCCTTTCTCTTTCCTTTCTATTTCTCTCTTAAGTTCTTAAGTCGCAATATATATAATACTAGTAAATATATAAGTTATTTCTATTATTATAGTGAGATAATTATATTGGTAAATATCAATACTAGAGTCTTCTATTTACACTTCTTTATTTTATATTTATTATATCTTCTTTATTTATTTTACAATACGTTATCAGCACGAGACTCTGATCAAATTTTAGGAAGACTCAGGTAACAAATTTTCATTATGTCGAAACTCTCTCATCTTAAATTTAATGCTTTTGATATATCTGGAAACAACTATTTATCATGGATACTAGATGCTAAAATTCATCTTGATTCAATGGATCTTGGAGATACCATTAAGGCTGAAAATAATACATCCCAAAAGGATAAAAGCCAAAGCCATAATCTTCCTTCATCGTCATCTTGACGAAAGATTGAAAAATGAATATCTCACATTAAAAGATCCTGCAGATCTGTGGAAAGACCTTGAAGAAAGGTATAATCATCAAAAGACAGTGATACTTTCTCAAGCCCGATATGAATGGACGCACTTGCGTCTACAGGATTTAAATTCATAAATGAATATAATTCAGCAATGTTTCAAATCACCTCACGAATGAAATTATGTGGGAAAAAGATAACAGATAATGACATGCTAGAGAAAATTTTCTCGACCTTCCCTGCCTCGAATGTGCTCCTACAGCAGCAGTATCGAGAAAAATTATTTAAAAAATATTCAGAGTTAATTTCTTGTCTTCTTGTTGTTGAATGCAACAATGAGTTACTTTTAAAAAATCATGAAGCACGCTCACCTGGCGCCACCCCATTTCTTGAAGTAAATGCGGCAAATCATTACCCCAGAAGAGGTAAATGGCAAGGTTTTGGTAACAAGAAAAATTATGGAAGGAAAAGAAATTATGTTCATAAGAAAGGATCTCACCAGAAGTGGGATAAAGAAAGAAACAATGGGTAAAATAAATCAATTAAGGATAAATGTTTCCGTTGTGGTGGAAAGGGCCATTGGTCGCATACCTGTCGTACACCAAAGCACCTAGTCAATCTTTATCAAACATCTTTGAAAAATGATGATAAAGGAAAGGAAACAAATTTTGTTTCAAATGATGCTGAAAATTACACCACTCGTTATGATGTATCTGATTTCTTTGAGGATCCTGAAGGAAATATTGGTCATTTGATCAATGATGGAATAGTTTAATATGTGAAATTGTTAAGTATTTATGTAAAAAAAATAATGTAAGAAACTTATTGTTAAGTTTTATTTTTATCTGAATTTCAAATATGATGTATAATAAAATATTTATGAATTTCAAAATTACTAAATGTACCAAGATAATAATAATAAAATTTTTAGTATATACTATACTTCTTAGAAAAAATTTTCAATCAAGGAAATAATTTTACTGCGTAAATATTTCTACTAATTTTATTATTATTTGTCTTTGAAGAAAATGGCAAGGATATATAATGAAGATGTATGCCTTGCGGATAGTGCAAGTTCGTACACCATTCTCAAAAGTAATATATATATTACCCATCTTGTGCTAAAAGAAGAATATGTTAATACTATTATTGGCTCAGGCAATGTGATAAAAGGCTCCGAAAGAGCTATAATTTTATTTTCTAGAGGAACAAAATTCATAATAAATAATACACTATTGTCTACTAAATCTCTAAGAAACTTATTGAGTTTCAAAGATATTCGTTGAAATCGATATCATATTGAAACAATGAATGAGGGAAATCATGAGTACTTATGTATCACAACTCATGATTTAAATAAAAAGGTTATATTAAAAAAGTTAGCCTCACTTTCATCTGGGTTATATTATACCAAAATTAGTGCAATTGAATCACATGCCACTGTAAACCAGAAGTTTACTAGCCCAAATGAATTCATAAATTGGCATGATCGATTGGGTCATTCGTGAACAACCATGATGCGGAGAATTATTAAAAACTCCCGTGGACATTCACTAAAGAACCAGAAGATTCTTAAATCTAGTGAATTTTGTTGTGCTGCATGTTCTCAGGGAAAGTTAATTTTAAGGCTATCACCAATAAAGATTGGATTTGAATCCCCTGGATTCCTAGAAAGGATTCAAGGCGATTGATGCACGGAAAACTTGTCTCACAACAAATTTCCTTCGGCAAGTGTACCGAATTTGTCGTCAAGTAAAAACTCACAATAGAGTGAGGTCGAATCCCACAAGGATTGATTGATCAAGAAACTTTAATTAGAGGAATGTTCTAGTTGAGCGAATCCAGAATTTGAGTTGAGAATTGCAGAAAATAAAATGGCAGGAAGGTAGTTGACAGAAAAGTAAATGCTAGAATTAAAGAGCTAAAAGTAAATGACTGAAAGTAAATTGCAGAATTGTAAATGGGAATGGGGGAATTGCTCATAAAAGTAAATAACAGAAATTAAAGAGAATGTGTAAGATCAGAAATGGGGAGTTCATTGGGCTTAGGAGATGTTGCATTCTCCGGATCAATTTCATTTTCATCTCTTCCTCAATCAATGCATTCATTGATCTCCTTGGCAATCTTAAGTGATTGAATTACAATTTCTTGTAATTCAATCTCTCAAATCTTGATCAATAGCCAATTCCTTGGTCAATTGCTCATGAAAAGAGATGAAGTGTGGTCACTGATTATACCACATATATTTTCCAAACCAAGTGTTGAGAGGATTTTAGTCACATATCCATCCAAACCCAATTTGGTCCAGCATGAGAAAGCATTTCTAGCTTGATCTCTTCATTCCTCTTTCAAGGTTCAGAAGAGATCCAAGTATGAATAACTTCTTTTCCAAGATAACTACCCAATTGGATGAAGATTGAAAGCTTTCAAGTAAAATTAAGAGAAAAGATAGAGGAAGAATAATGAAAACTAGTATCGATCCATCAAATTACAACAGAGCTCCCTAACCCAATGAAAGGGGTTTAGTTGTTCATAGCTCTGGAAAATGAAAACAAAGATGGAGAATACATGATGAAAACTAGAAGTGCAGAGAAAGTAAAATACAGAGAGTAGTTCTATGCCAAGAGGCTCCCTATATTTTCCAACTCCCATTTAATTCAAAGCTACTCCTATATATACTACTCTTCTGTTCTTCTAATTGGCTCTTCAAGTCTTGGGTATGGGCCTTCGGATCTTGAGTTTGAAGCAGTTCTCTTCTTCATTGGGCTTGGCTTTACTTGCAGAGAGAAAGTGTGAAGTGGGTAGAGACTTTAGCTCAGGACGTTAGTGGCGTTAACGTTCAATGAAAATATGGGTTCGAGAACGTTAGTGTCATTCAACTTTTTCAATAACGTTGCCTCTTTGTCCTTCGTGCACGTTATTGGGACTCAACTTTCCCAATAACGTTGAGAAGCCTCCCCCTTCCCTACGTTAGAGTCCACGTTAACTTAGTTAACGTGGCTCTTTTAACGTAGGCTTGCCAACCTTCGAGAACGTTAGTGACACTTACCATTGTCACTAACATTCCAATGTGCCCCTATTTCTCACGTTAGAGTCCACGTTAACTAGGTTAACGTGGCTTCTAACGTGGCCATGCTATCCATCTCCAACATTAGTGACAAAGTTGAGTGTCACTAACGTTGGCTTATCATTCCCTTATCCACGTTAGCTTCCACGTTAACTAAGTTAACGTGGGAGTTAACGTGGCTCATAGTGGCTTGTGGGCTACTTCCAACGTTAGTGACAATGTTGGGTGTCACTAACGTTGGCGATCACCTCCCTTCTTCACGTTAACTTCCACGTTAACTAAGTTAACGTGGGAGTTAACGTGGCTTATTGGGGCTTGTGTGGGTTCCTTCCAATGTTAGTGACAATGTTTGGTGTCACTAACGTTGGCGATCACTTTGTCTCCTTACGTTAGCTCCCACGTTAACTAGGTTAACGTGGGAGTTAACGTGGCTTAATGTGACTTGGCCAACGTTAGTGATAATGTTGAATGTCACTAACGTTGGCCTCCCCCCATTCTTCTTAACGTTAGAGGCCACGTTAACTAAGTTAACGTGGCAACTAACGTGGCCACTTATGAGTTTGGTCCAACGTTAGTGATAATGTTAAGTGTCACTAACGTTGGCTCTCTTTCCTTTCTTCCACGTTAGAGTTCACGTTAACTTAGTTAACGTGACTCTTAACGTGGGCAATGATGGCTTCGAGAGCGTTATTGGTAATTACTTTTCTCATTAACTTTGCAAGTTACTCCCATTCCACGTTAGTGTTAACGTTAGTGCAACTAACGTAGCCACTAATGTGGTTCTTCTTTGCTTTCTTTGTCCTGAAATCAAGCAATAAAGTGCATCAAAGTTCTAGTCCAAGTCATGAAAAATGCAACATCCAATTTGTCCTTAAATACATGCAAAATTCTCATAAAATCATGTAAAGTGCACAATGTATTCTTGAATCAAGATGTAAGTGAATATCTACCCAAAACTAGCTTATTTCCTAAGGAAATGCATGAAACTACCCTAAAAACAGTAAAGAAAAGGTCAGTGAAACTGGCCAAAATGCCCTGGCATCACAACACCAAACTTAAAGCTTGCTTGTCCCTAAGCAAGTACTGGAACAAGAGAATGATGAATGGAATGCCAAGAGAAATGAGTCATTCTTGTGGAAGTCATGTTCCTGGTTTTATGGTGGTTTCATGCATAGCAACTTAGGTTCATTCCTGGCTTTCAGACCTTTATCATGTCCTAGAACACTCACCTTGGTTGCATCCCATGAGACTTTTATTCATTGATCCTTTTGTTGTTATTTCAGGGCTTATTTTTGTTCTTAAGCTAAGTGCTCTGTAAGGGGGCAACTCTTTAAAATAAGCTTTCAGCCAACACTCCCGAACCAGTTGGTTCAAGGTGCTAGGTGTTGAAGCACCCCTAAGGACTTACTTGCTCAAGTCTCTCCCCCATACATACACACCACAGGCATATAGTTTATTTATTTTTCTTTTCTTGAGACCTTGGGGTCCAGCACCTCTTTGGGTTACTAAATGCTTTGTAGTGAGGGTTACTCTTGATAGTGGACTTTCAGCTGATAATCCCGAGTTAGTTAACCCAAGTTACCAAGTGATAAGGCACTCCTAAGAGCTTATTCATCCAAGTAGATCCCTCACACAGGAGCACCACAAACACATGTCTCAAGATTAAAACCATTTGTGCCTAGCCTTATTGCTTACTATTTTTCTTTTATTCCTCAATTTTGATTGTTCTTTCCCTTTTTCTTATTAGGATCTTTTTATTTAACCAGTCTCATGGGGTGTGTCTCAAGCATAGTATTTCTGACAGATAGTTGTCTTCCCACCTTATGGTTGAACCAACTTAGCTAACTTATGACCGTTCCATAAACTCATGAACTTACTCCATAGTATGAACTCCTCTCTGGTCTTTAAAACACTCATTCTCTTTTCATTTGATTTAAAAGGACAAACATACAAATAAGCAAAGTCAGGATGCAGTGACATGAGGACCAGCAAGCATAGACCTCTTCAACACAAAAGCTTAAAAGTCAGAATTGAAAAAGGTTCCAACTACGAGTAACTATTAATCAAAAGTTCATTCGGACTTCTAATTTTCAACAATTCCGAGTATAGTGGAATCAAGTAACAATGCAACCTTCGGGTGATGATTTCTAGTTGCCCTCTTTCTTTGTCATCATCCTAGTCCTTGCTACTTCACTTCCTTGGGTGAAGGTGCACCATTTTCTCATAAGATTCCTGCAAAGTTATTGGAAGTTGCTTGTTCCCAAAGCACTTGAGACATAGTTAGCTTGCATGTATGCTTGTGGCTTTTGAACTTAATTTGGTGTGTGAACACCAAACTTAGTTCCTTGCCTAGTATAAAATATTGCATATATGCAGAGAACCTCATATCTTGTTGTTAACAAAACAGTTATTACTAAAGTCTAACTACATCTAAGTGGTTTCCCTTGATTGGTTGGAGCTAGCAATGTGTTTTGGGAGTGGGGTGTAATTCTAACTAATGTCTTTGGTGGAACACCAAATTTAGAATCACACTTTCACTCTTGAATTGTTTTGGTGTGGAACACCAAACTTAGCTCCTCGCAATACAGGGAAAACAACTTGTGATCCTTATTGAAATAAAGATGAAAAGGAAACTACCTGAGGTTGGGTTGCCTCCCAACAGAGCGCTCTTTTATCGTCGCTAGCTCGACGGTTCCTCCTTCATCAGGGAGGTTGATAATGCTTCAAGTCCTCCCCTCTTGCCTTGGACTTATATCCATTGGTTGTATCAATGATCTCTACATGTTCCAAGGAGAGAACTCTGTTGATAGTGAAGACCTTAGGTAACTGAGATGGTACAGTGGGGAGATTAGGGGGGATATCTGGGAAGTAAGATGAGATCACTTTATCTCCTGAAGAGAAGTCTTCCGTAGGGATCTTCTTGTTCCTCCACCCCCTTGGTACCTTCTTCTTTGTCCCTTTTGATGTTGCCTTGCTCTTGGTGACTTCTTCTTCTAAGGGAATTTTGTTGTTGTCTTCACATGTCTCTGGTAGTTTAGGTTCCTCCAGCTTTTCTTTGAGCTGTGACAACTGCTTATTTCCTTGTTCATCAACCAAGTGTTTTCCCAGGTGGGCTGGTTGTGCTTCAGTGCTTGCTTCCTCTTTCAGTTTCTCATGATGATCTTTGCTTGGTTCTTTGTTTTCCTGGTCTGCTTCTTGTGAGAGTTTGAAGACATTAAAGCTGAGTTGTTCATCATGGATCCTCAATATTAGCTCCCCTCGCTCCACATCTATGAGTGTTCTGGCTGTAGCTAGAAATGGTCTTCCCAATATGATTGGGTGAGTGTGACTTTCTTCCATGTCCAGGATGACAAAATCTGTTGGGAGGAAGTATTTCCCAACCTTTAACAATATATTTTCCACCACCCCTATTGCTTGTTTTTGAGTTTTGTTAGCCATCCTGATGACTACATCTGTGGGCAATATCTCATTGATCTGCAGCCTCTTCACCAGGGATAAGGGCATTAAGTTGATGCTGGCTCCCAAATCGCAGAGTGCTTTATCAAATATTGTTTCTCCTATGGCACAGGGGACATGAAAACTCCCCAGATCTTTTCTTTTTGTAGGCAACTGCGGTTGAATGAGAGCACTGCACACCTTGTTCATCACTATAGTTTAGCCTCCCTTAAGTGAGCTTTTCCTTGGAAGCAGCTCCTTCATATACTTGATGTATGCAGGCATTTGTTGAATAGTCTTGATGAATGGTATATTCACATGCAGAGATGCAAACAAGTCCAGAAATCTTGAGTATATTCTCTTCTCCACAGCACTATTGAGCAGCTGGGGAAAAGGTGCATAGAGTCTCAGCAGCTCCTGTCTTGAGATTTCTGGTTTTTGGTACTCTTTTTCCTCTTTCTCTGCCGAGGTATCTTTAGGTTGTTCTGACAGCTTGCTTGGCTTGTCCTCAGTCTCCTTATCACTTACAGTGACCATCTTGCAATCTTCCCATCTTACCTTCTTCGTTTTACCTCTCAGATTCTTCTCTGTGTCACTTGGGAATCCATCTGTGGGTTTAGGAATTTTCTCAGAGATACCCCACTTGAGATTCCAACCTCTTGATTGTGTCTCCCTGGTTCTTGAAACTGGCTCGCACTTCCTCCTTGAACAGCTTGTTGTCTTGAATCTCCTTGCTTATGCCTTCAAGTAGATTCTCAATCCTTGAGATTCTTTCATCAAATGATGATAGGTCAGGCTGAGTAGGGTTATTCTGGCCTTGATATGAATGTGGGGAGGTGTTGTTATAGGGGTGTTGATATGGTCTAGATGTGAAGTGTTGGTGGGCTGCATTGTTTGGATTTGGGCGTCTTTGATCAAGGCTTTGGTCTTGTTGATTTCCCCACCCAAAGTTTGGGTGATTCCTCCATCCAGGGTTGTAGGTCTTGGAGTATGGATCATGGTTTTGCCTAGGTGAATTCCCAATGTAGTTGGCTTGCTCCTGACTACCCTCTGCTTCTTCGTTCACTCCTTCTTGGGTTATTGATGAAGTGGAGATTGCTGCTACTTGGTTCCTCTCCATCTTCTTGGTGAGGTCAGCCAGCTGCTGGGTAATGAGCTTGTTTTGGGCCAACAGAGCATCTACATTGTTTAGCTCCATTACTCCTCTTGTGTTCCCTCTTTCGGAAGCATAGAAGTAGTCGTTCTCTGCTACTGTTTCAATGACATCGATGGCTTCCTCAATGGTCTTCTTCTTGTTCAAAGATCCTCCGGATGAATGGTCTACGGCCTTCTTTGACTCATAAGAGAGCCCTTCATAGAAAATGTGCAACTGCACCCATTTATTGAACATATCTGGTGGGCACCTCCTTGTTAGGTCTTTAAACCTCTCCCATGCTTCATATAGAGTCTCACCATCTTGTTGCCTGAAAGTTTGGACCTCAGCTCTCAGCCTATTGATTGGTTGAGGAAGGTA
>NC_029786.2:49213625-49224799 GCF_000816755.2 Arachis ipaensis | reverse complement strand
CTCAGGTTCAGAATCAAAGGAAGTTGAAGCCCCGCTTCTTTTCCCTGTCATACAACCAACAAGTACAAGCAAATAGAATAGGTGCAGAAAGTATATCTGTCAGAATTACTGTTAGTGTGAGTGATGCAATATATCAAATAGTTAGTGGGTTAGTGAGATGAATAGTAAATAACAAAGGAAAAAAATAAGGGGGAAGGGAAGAAATTAACTAAAACAGAAAGTAAATAACTCAAATAGAAATTTAAATCAAACAAAAATAAAATGCTCAATCTAGTTATCCTCCAATCTAATCATTGTTGATGCACAATCAATCCCCGGCAACGGCGCCATAAACTTGATGCACGAAAAACTTGTCTCACAACAAATTTCCTTCGGCAAGTGTACCGAATTTGTCGTCAAGTAAAAACTCACAATAGAGTGAGGTCGAATCCCACAAGGATTGATTGATCAAGCAACTTTAATTAGAGAAATGTTCTAGTTGAGCGAATCCAGAATTTGAGTTGAGAATTGCAGAAAATAAAATGGTGGGAAGGTAGTTGACAGAAAAGTAAATGCTAGAATTAAAGAGCTGAAAGTAAATGACTGAAAGTAAATTGCAGAATTATAAATGGGAATGGGGAATTACTCATAAAAGTAAATAACAGAAATTAAAGAGAATGGGTAAGATCAGAAATGGGGAGTTCATTGGGCTTAGGAGATGTTGCATTCTCCGGATCAATTTCATTTTCATCTCTTCCTCAATCAATGCACTCATTGATCTCCTTGGCAATCTTAAGTGATTGAATTACAATTTCTTGTAATTCAATCTCTCAAATCTTGATCAATAGCCAATTCCTTGGTCAATTGCTCATGAGAAGAGATGAAGTGTGGTCACTGATTATACCACATGCATTTCCCAAACCAAGTGTTGAGAGGATTTTAGTCACATATCCATCCAAACCCAATTTGGTCCAGCATGAGAAAGCATTTCTAGCTTGATCTCTTCATTCCTCTTTCAAGGTTCAGAAGAGATCCAAGTATGAATAGCTTCTTTTCCAAGATAACTACCCAATTGGATGAAGATCGAAAGCTTTCAAGTAAAATCAAGAAAAAAGATAGAGGAAGAATAATGAAAACTAGTATTGATCCATCAAATTACAACAGAGCTCTCTAACCCAATGAAAGGGGTTTAGTTGTTCATAGCTTTGGAAAATGAAAACAAAGATGGAGAATACATGATGAAAACTAGAAGTGCAGAGAAAGTAAAATACAGAGAGTAGTTCTATGCCAAGAGGCTCCCTATATTTTCCAACTCCCATTTAATTCAAAGCTACTCCTATATATACTACTCTTCTGTTCTTCTAATTGGCTCTTCAAGTCTTGGGTATGGGCCTTTGGATCTTGAGTTTGAAGCAGTTCTCTTCTTCATTGGGCTTGGCTTTACTTGCAGAGAGAAAGTGTGAAGTGGGTAGAGACTTTAGCTCAGGACGTTAGTGGCGTTAACGTTCAGTGAAAATATGGGTTCGAGAATGTTAGTGTCATTCAACTTTTTCAATAACGTTCCTCACCCAAGTAAGAGCCACGTTAACCTCAACGTTAGTGGCACAAACGTTGCCACTAACGTTGCCTCTTTGTCCTTCGCGCACGTTATTGGGACTCAACTTTCCCAATAACGTTGAGAAGCCTCCCCCTTCCCTACGTTAGAGTCCACGTTAACTTAGTTAACATGGCTCTTTTAACGTAGGCTTGCCAACCTTCGAGAACGTTAGTGACACTTACCATTGTCACTAACGTTCCAATGTGCCCCTATTTCTCACGTTAGAGTCCACCTTAACTAGGTTAACGTGGCTTCTAACGTGGCCATGCTATCCATCTCCAACGTTAGTGACAAAGTTGAGTGTCACTAATATTGGCTTATCATTCCCTTATCCACGTTAGCTTCCACATTAACTAAGTTAACGTGGGAGTTAACGTGGCTCATAGTGGCTTGTGGGCTACTTCCAACGTTAGTGACAAAGTTGAGTGTCACTAATATTGGCTTATCATTCCCTTATCCACGTTAGCTTCCACATTAACTAAGTTAACGTGGCAACTAACGTGGCCACTTATGAGTTTGGTCTAACGTTAGTGATAATGTTAAGGGTCACTAACGTTGGCTCCCTTTCCTTTCTTCCACGTTAGAGTTCACGTTAACTTAGTTACCGTGACTCTTAATGTGGGCAATGATGGCTTCGAGAGCGTTATTAGCAATTACTTTTCTCATTAACTTTGCAAGGTACTCCCATTCCACGTTAGTGTTAACGTTAGTGCAACTAACGTAGCCACTAATGTGGTTCTTCTTTGCTTCCTTTGTCCTGAAATCAAGCAATAAAGTGCATCAAAGTTCTAGTCCAAGTCATGGAAAATGCAACATCTAATTTGTCCTTAAATACATGCAAAATTCTCATAAAATCATGTAAAGTGCACAATTTATGCTTGAATCAAGATGTAAGTGAATATCTACCCAAAACTAGCTTATTTCCGAAGGAAATGCATGAAACTACCCTAAAAACAGTAAAGAAAAGGTCAGTGAAACTGGCCAAAATGCCCTGGCATCAGCGATATATGTGGACCTATTCATCGACCATGTGAATCTTTTAGATATTTTATGATCCTAATAGACGCATCTTCAATATGGTCACATGTGTGCTTATTGTCTTCTCGCAATCTGGCATTTGTGAGATTACTTGCTCAAATTATTCGATTAAAAGTACAATTTGTAGAAAATTCAATCAAAGCAATTCGTCTTGATAATGCTGGTGAATTTTACTTCCCAAGCTTTTGATACTTATTTATGGCTAATGGAATAATTATTGAACATCCAGTAGCTCATGTTCACACATAAAATGGGTTAGCAGATTCACTTATTAAACGCCTCCAATTATTGCTAGACCTTTACTTATGAGAACAAATTTCCCAACTTTGGTTAGAGATATGCTATTTTACATGCTATAACACTTATTTGTTTGAGGCCAACGAGTTACTATTAGTTCTCTCCTATGCAATTAGCTTTTGGCCAGCAGCCAAATGTTTTCCATTTAAGAATATTCGGGTGTGCGATATATATTTCCATTGCACCACCTTCTCGCACCAAAATGGGACCCTAAAGAAAATTGGGGATATATGTTGGATATGATTCTCCCTCTATAATAAGGTATCTTGAAATACAAACTGGGGATGTATTTAAAACCCGATTTACGGATTGTCATTTTGATGAATCAAAATTTCCAACATTAGGGGGAGAGAATAAGTTTTCTGAGAAGGAACTTAATTGGAATGTATCATCCTTGATGCATTTAGATCCTCGATTAGGGCAATATGAACTAAAAATTCAAAAAATTATACATTTGCAAAGAATAGCAAATGAATTGCCTGATGCATTTTCTAATACAAAGAGGATAACCAAGGCTTATATACCAGCGGAAAATACTCCAATTCGAATTGATATCTCAATAGGACAAGTGGCCACTGAAACAAATTTACGCCAGAAGCGTGGTAGACCGGTTGGTTGATACAAAAATTGTTGTCGGTCTAGATTTTCTTCCTAAAGAAAGGAATTATTTCGTTGTAAGCATAGCTCCAAACCAACAAACAACTCTCACATCAAATTAAAATTTTGTTTTGTCACATGTACAAACCCCAATAAAAATTAACCAAAGTATTTAGACTCTGGGTCGTCTCACAAGAAATTGCAATGAAGTGGTCAATTATTGGCTATGAAAGTGCAAGGGGGGTTTGGTTGATAGAAGGGGCAATAAAATAAATGACAAGAAAAGTAAAGAGAGCAATTAAAGAAAGCAGTTAATAAAGAGAGACATTCATGGCAAGGTTTGAGATCATAGGCTTTCTATCCTAGTCATTAATCATAACAACACTTAACAAGAATTTATCTTATTTCATCATCCCCAATGTTGGAAGAAGGTATAAGTTATCTTCCATTAGAGAAAGTCAAACAAGACTAGTTAATCTCAATTCAAAAGTCCTAATCAACTCACTAATTGAATTAGCAAGAGATTAGAGTCATTGAGAATGATATTAACTAACAACTCTAGATCACCAATCTAAATTGGGTATTAATGACTCAATATTGCCCAATTACTCTTCCCAAACCAAGAATACTCAAAATCTACTCTAAAGCTCAACCAACCATTTTGTCAAAAACTTGGTGGGTACAAATGGAAAGCATGGTAAAAGTGCAAGTGTAATAAATCTACCAACTATCAATTGCAAGAAAAGTAAATTCACAACTCAAATCAACAATTAAAAGATCATCAAACATTAAAATTCATTAAAAGAGATCTAAATCCAACATGAGTATCCATAAACATAGAAGAGAGCATAAAAGGGAAATTAACAAGAAAACTAAGAAGAATAGAGTAGTAGAAACAATAAATTGTAAAGGAAACAAGATGAATTCAAGAAATCATGCCTAGATCTAAGATGGATTAACCTAACCTAACCTAATTCTAGAGACAAGAGGGAGTTTCTCTCTAGAAACTAACCTACATGATGCTATACTACCAAACAATTGCTCTCCCCTTGCCCAAGCTTGAATTCTGCATGAAATAGCATTAGAAATGAGTTGGATTGGGCCCAAAATGCTCTACAAATCGCTGGTCACGATTTCACTTTAGTGAATTACGTGCTCCATCGGTGCGCACGCGTACAGTGCACGTGCGCATCCCTAGACATCAAGAAACTATGGCAAATTTTATATCATTTTAAAGCCCCGAATGTTAGCTTTCCAACGCAACTAGAACTGCCTAATTTGGACCTCTGTAGCTCAAGTTATGATCGATTGAGTGCGAAGAGGTCAGGCTTAACAGCTTTATGGTTCCTTCATTTCTTCATGAGTTCTCCCACTTTGCATACTTTTTCTTCATTCCTTCAATCCAATCTTTGCCTTCTAAACCTGAAACCACTTAACAAACATATCAAGGCATCGAATGGAATTAAAGTGAGTTAAATTTAGCTATTTTAAGGCCAAAAAAGTATGTTTTCACTCTTAAGCACAAATCTAGGGAGAATTACAAAACCATGCTATTTCATTGAATAAATGTGAGAAAAGTTGATAAAATCCCCCAAATTAAGCACAAGATAAACCACAAAATTGGGGTTTATCATTGGTTCCAAAGACAAAAATTCTCGAAAAAAAAGAGGTAAATACTATCCCTGTTGAAAAAGACATAGTAGAGATACTTGCAGTTATCCAAAATTCTGATATAATTTTAATGCCATAAGACGTTCAGGTACCTGAAAATTGTGAAAATGATGAGATCTCAATAAATTATGTCTTTACAGGAGAAAAATGGGATCGAAATAAGACAATTATCAATGAAATATTTGCATATAATGTGGCATTAAATATTATGCATGAAAGTAAGGATCTTGAGACAAGAACAGTCGAAGAATGTCAACAAAGGAATGATTGGCCGAAATAGGAAGAAGCCATGAAGGCTGAGTTAGACTCACTTGCAAAACGTGAAGTCTTTGGACTTGTAGTCTGTACACCAGAAGATGTAAAACCTATTGGATACAGATGGGTATTTGTGAGAAAATGAAATGAGAAAAATGAAATTGTACGCTACAAAGCTCGACGTGTAGCATAAGGTTTTTCACAAAGGCCTGGTATAGATTATGAAGAAACATATTCTAGTGGATGTAATAACATTGCATTATTTGATCAATTTGTCCACATACCATAAACAACATATGCATTTAATGGATGTGGTAACAGCCTATTTATACGGATCATTAGATCGTGATATCTATATAAAAGTCCCTGAAGGACTATAGATATCTAAACCATCTAATGAATATTCACATGGGTTATATTCAGTCAAATTGCAATGATCTCTATATGGCTAAAGCAATCTAGACGAATATGGTATAATCATCTTACTGAGTATCTGGCCAAAAATAGATTTAAAAATGATGATATCTGCCCATGTGTTTTCATAAAGAAATCTACATCTGGATTCACTATAATTGCTATGTACATTGATGATTTAAATATCATTGGAACTCCTGAAGAGATTCCAACAATTATAAAATCTCTAAAAGAAGAGTTTGAGATGAAAGATATTGGAAAGACTAAATTCTGTCTCGCCCTGCAGATTGAGCATACGAAAAATGGGATCTTTATTCATCAAACAACATACACAGAAAAAATCTTGAAGTGATTTTATATGGATAAGTCGCATCCATTAAGTACCCCAATGATCGTAAGATCTTTGGATGTGGAAAAGGATCAATTCCGTCCTAAGGAAGAAAATGAAAATATACTTAGTCCTGAAGTACCATATCTTAGTGCCATTGGAGTGCTAATGTATCTTGCTAATAATACAAGACCCGATATATCATTTGCTGTGAATTTACTAGCAAGATATAGTTCCTCTCTAACCAGAAGACATTGGAATAGAATCAAACAAATCTTTCGATATCTTCATGGAACAGTTGATATGGGATTATTTTATCCCTATGGATCCAAGTCACAATTAGTTGGCTATGCAGATGCTGGATACTTATCTAATTCACATAAAGGGGATCTCAAACAAGATACCTATTCACATATGGTGGTACAGTTATATCATGGAGGTCCACGAAACAGACGATTGCGGCAACATCCTCTAATCATGCTGAAATACTAGCAATACATGAAACTAGTCATGAGTGTTTTTGGCTCAGAAATTTGATCCAATATATTTGTCATCATGTGGACTATTTGATTATAAGATAGCTCCAACTGTCCTGTTTGAAGATAATACAGCATTCATTGCTCAACTTAAGGGTGGATACATCAACGGTGATAGAACAAAGCATATTTCTCCCAAATTCTTCTTCACTCATGATTTTCAAAATCAAGGAACAATTTATGTCTAACAGATCTGCTCAAGTGATAATCTGGCAGACTTATTTACAAAGTCACTTCCAAAATCTTCCTTTGAAAGATTGATACATCAGATTGAGATGCGTCGATTTTAAGATATTAAATGATGTCGACAAGAGGGGGAGATTGTACTCTTTTTTCCCTAGTCAAGTTTTTTTTTCCATTGGATTTTTCTTGACAAAGTTTTTAATGAGGCAGTCCCCGTCACAAAGGATATTATACTTTTTCCTTCACTAAAGTTTTTTCCCATTGAATTTTTTTTAGTAAGATTTTAATGAGGCATAATCTTAAATGGTCATCTAAGGGGGAGTGTTATGATAAGAACAAATGAGGTGGATGACCATAATTAATATGGGCGGTTGATTTTGTTTTCGAAACTGAATGGCTCAACTCCTCACGGCAAACATAAGTTAATGAAGTTAAAATTATAAACTTCACACGCCTATAAATAGTAAAGCAATCTGAGGAACTATACACAGCAATAAAAATATTCCTTTCTCTTTCCTTTCTATTTCTCTCTTTAAGTTCTTAAGTCGCAAATATATAATACTAGTAAATATATAAGTTGCTTCTATTATTATAGTAAGATAATTATATTGGTAAATATCAATTTTTTTTTGTTATAAGATACTCTTTTTCCAATAATTTTAAATATATCATTTTATTAGGTTTTTGATATTTTTTTTATAATAATTTTAAATATTTATTTTCATTTGGTTTTAGATGTTTGTTTTTTAGATTTTAAATGTTTTTTATATTTTTTAAATATTTTTATTAATTTGTTTACAACTAACTAATAATTGGTTGTTGTTGACTCGTACCTTAATCACCTAGCATGATTGTATTAAAAGTTTCAAACAGTTACTTGTAGAATTTTTAAATATGACACACTCTTGAAGATAAATGTCTAATTTTGTTTTAACACAATTGTCTTTTAGAAAATTTATCAAGGGTATTGATGTATGAAAACAAATCTCTAGTGTATAGGATCAATTTTCTCGTTAAAAATTTGTCGTATAATAAATATATAAAAACAAATTTAACCCTTTAAAGAGACATAAAATATCCTAAATTGTTAAAATAAATTATTTCATTAATCCAGATCATCCATATTGAATCATCAAAAATATATCATAATGCGAAAATGTACCTTTATTCATAAAAATCAGAAATTGATAGAAGGATTGTCTTAGTCTTGTGGTTCTTTTAATCTTTCTCAACCAAAGTCTTCTGTATCTTTAATAGGGCTGAATTGTGACTCTTCTGATGGGAAAAGAGCGATAAAGGCAGCTTTGGTATATTAGGGACCGAAACCCCGAAATTACTATTTATATTTGAGCATGTCACCTATTAAACCCTAAAATCCAAATAAAATAGTATCTAAAGTCCAAAAGATAATATATCTTAAATCCAAAAGATAATATATCTAAAGTCCAGAAGATAATATCTAGTTTTATTCTCATTTAATTTCAAATCAAAAGTAATTATCACTTATTCAATTTAGCATTTATAGCAATAAATGAGATTACCTTTATATAAGTCATTTAATTTAAAATAGCATAATTTGTGATTACAATTAATATATGTATTGCCCACAAACAAATTAGGAAATTAAATAATTTCCTAATAATCTCCCAGTTGGCCTATACATATATTATTTCTTGAGATAATCACATCTTATAAATTTTATGCGTGCATCAGAATGCTATTTCCTTTATTACTTTAACAATCTGGTCTGTCTCATACATTAGATATGGAATTACCACAACTTTTATCACATTAGTGTCATGACTAAACCACGATGATCACCATACTAATGTATTTAACGACATAGATCAAATTTGAATGAGTAATATAAAAATTACATGCCAAGTGATCTTATGCATATCTATTTCCAACTGGTCCAACTTTAAAACTTTATTGAGATCAAACACAAAACAAATATTGCAAAATAAAAATTTCACATAATAGAAAAAAAACCATCAATTTAATTCTACAGAAAAATAATTCAATATCTGTCATACGACATATAGCATAAAATAAACTCCCACTAAACCAAGGCATCAGAAATATTGACACCCATCCGAACAGTGTGCCCATGAAAGACTTTATGGATCAATCCCTTGGTAATGGGTCTGCTAGTATATACTCTGTTCCTATATGTTCTATAGAAATCTGTTTTTCTTAAACTTTCTCCTTGACAACTAAGAATTTGATGTCTATATGCTTCGATTTTGTCAAGCTCTTATTGTTGTTGGAGTATGGTACTGCTGATTTATTATCACAAAATATCTTTAATGGCTCTTCAATGGCATCTACTATACAAAGCTCAGTGACAACATTTTGTAACCATATGCCACAAAATCGGAATCAGAGTATCCAATGATCTCCAAATTTTCTGATCTCCGATAAGTAAGCATATAATCATTTGTTCTCTTTAGATAATGCATTACACGTTTAACAGCTATCCAATGATCCATGCCCGGATTGTTCAAGTATCTACCCAACACTCCCACTATAAATGATATATCGGGACGTGTACAGACTTGAGCATACATTAAGCTCCCTAGTGCTGAAGCATAAGGTTTATCATGCATTGCTGTCTTCTCAAAATCATTTTTAGGGCATTGCTTGAGACTAAACTTGTCTCCTTTAGCTACGGGTGTATCCATTGGTCTACAATTTTTCATGTCATATCTACTTAAAATCTTTTCGATATAGTTCTTTTGTGATAATCCAAGAATACTTTGAGAGCGATCTCTTAGTATCTCGATTCTTAATACAAAAAAAGCATCACCAAGATCTTTCATTTCAAATTTATTCGATAGAAATTTCTTATTTTCATGCAACAAGCCTATATCGTTACTGACAAGTAGAATGTCATCAACATATAAGACCAAAAAGATGTATTTACTCCCACTGAACTTGTGGTATACACACTCATCTATGATATTTACCTCAAAACCATATAAGGTGATGACTTGATGAAACTTGTGATACCATTGACGGAAAGCTTGTTTGAGACCATTGACGAACTGGATTAACTACTAGTAAAGAATTTTATAAAAATAATCGCGTTGTAAGTATAGTTTTTAAACCAACAGAGAATCATTTCGTACAAAAGTTTGGTTGTCACAAGTAACAAAACCCACCAAATAAATTTATAACCGAAGTATTTAAACCTCGGGTCGTCTTCTCAAGGAATTACAGGAAAGTATGGTTTATTATTGGTTATGAAAAAGGTATATTTTTGGGTTTTTAAAATAGAGAACAAGTAATTTAAATGACAAAAAAAAATAAATTAATAATTCAAAAAACTCTTGTCAAGGTATGAGAACTGGAAATCCCATCCTAATTATCCTTATCAGATGTGATGAGAATTAGCTTTTGCTCCCACTTAGTTAACCCTTACTAAATAAAAGAAAGTCAAGTTGACCAATTAACTTGATTCCTCAAGTCCTAGTCAAATCCTGTGGAAAGACTAGCTTTAGAGGGATCCAAGTCAATCAGCAGTTTCTAACTCTCAATCAACCGCTGAGTTTGATAACTCAAGTGTTACCAATTACTTAACCAAAAGCAAAAGGAGAAAAATCTAAATTAAATTGGAAGCACCATAAATAGACTAAAACAATCATAAATATGAAATACCTCAAATTATATTAAATAGAACATTCAAATCTAACATGGAAAGATTCATAAGCCAAATTGAAAAGATAAATAACAATTAAAGTAATAGAATAAATAAAAATAGAAAATAAAATAAAGGAACATTGAACCTGGAATGGAGTAATAACCATAAAGTAAAAGAAATCCTAATTCTAAAACCTAAGAGAGAGGAGAGAACCTCCCTCTCTCTAAAACTACATCTAAAACCTAAAAATTGTGAATATAAAAGTTGTCTGAATTGTATGAATGAATGGATTGATTCCCCCACTTTATAGCCTCTAATCTGTGTTTTCTGGGCCGAAAACTGGGTCAAAAACAGCCCAGAAATCGCCCCCAGTAATTTTTGGTACGTACAGGTCACTGCAAAGTCACGCGGAAGCGTCGTCCACGCGTTAGCGTGGATTGGGTTTTTGCCAGGTCATGCGTCTGCGTAATCTACGCGTTCGCATTGCTTGGATTCAGTACAGTGGTGCGTAGAAATTGTGATTACACTTTGATTATGTAAAATTCATCGCTCTTTCTTTCCCTGGTAATGGCGCCAAAAACATGATGCCAATACCATGGTTCACAACTTCGCACAACTAACCAGCAAGTGCACTGC
>NC_029786.2:49209489-49213549 GCF_000816755.2 Arachis ipaensis | reverse complement strand
TCAATCTAATGTAGAACGGAAGTGGTTGTCAGGCACACGTTCATAGGGAATGATGATGATTTTCACGTTCATCACATTCAGATTGAAGTGCGAATGAATATCTTGGAAGCAAAATAAGATGAACTGAATAGAAAACAGTAGTACTTTGCATTAATCTTTGAGGAACAGCAGAGCTCCACACCTTAATCTATGGAGTGCAGAAACTCTACCGTTGAAAATACATAAGTGAAAGGTCCAGGCATGGCCGAGATGGATAGCCCCTAAAACGTGATCTAAGATAGCATACAACTGATCAAAGATGTCTAATACAATAGTGAAAGGTCCTATTTATAATAAACTAGCTACTAGGGTTTACAGAAGTAAGTAATTGATGCATAAATCCACTTCCGGGGCCCACTTGGTGTATGCTTGGGCTGAGCTTGAGTGTTACATGTGTAGAGGTCATTCCTGGAGTTGAACGCCAGTTTTGGTGCCAGTTTGGGCGTTGAACTCCACTTTGCAGCTTGTTTCTGGCGCCGGACGCCAGAATTGGGTAGAGAGCTGGCGTTGAACGCCAGTTTGCGTCATCTAAACTTGGGCAAAGTATGGACTATTATATATTGCTAGAATGCCCTGGATGTCTACTTTCCAATGCAATTGGAAGCATGCCATTTCGAGTTCTGTAGCTCCAGAAAATCCATTTTGAGTCTCTTCTATGTCTCTTCCTTGTCTTTGTTGCTCCTCCCTCATTGCTTTTTGATCTTCTCTTATTTCATGGAGCATGATGGATTGCTCTTGATGTTCCACCCTTAATTGTCCCATGTTGGAACTTAATTCTTCTAGGGAGGTGTTGATTTGCTCCCAATAATTTTGTGGAGGAAAATGCATTTGAGGCATTTCCGGGATCTCATGGTGATGAGCTTCTTGCGCCTTTTGAGCTCCATAAATGGGCTCTCTTGCTTAATAGGAATGTCTCCTTCTATGAAAGCTCCAGCTGAGTAACATAGATGGCAAATAAGATGAGGAAAAGCTAGCCTTGCCATGGGGGATGACTTTTCGGCTATTTTATGGAGTTCATTAGAGATGACTTCATGAACTTCTATTTCCTCTCCAATCATGATGCTATGAATTATGATGGTCCGCGATCCATAGTAACCTCAGATTGGTTGCTAGTGGGAATGATTGAGCATTGAATGAAGGATGCAGAGAGAGATCCTTGAGTTGTAAACACAAGGTTGTCCTCATTTAATTGAAGGATCAATTCTCCTCTGTCCACATCAATTACAGCTCTTGCTGTGGCCAGGAAAGGTCTTCCTAGGATGATGGATTCATCCTCTTCCTTTCCAGTATCCAAGACTATGAAATCAGCAGGGATGTAAAGGCCTTCAACCTTTACTAACACATCCTCTACTTGTCCATAAGCCTGTTTTCTTGAATTATCTGCCATCTCTAATGAGATTTTAGTAGCTTGCACCCCATAGATTCCTAGTTTCTCTATTACAGAGAGGGGCATGAGGTTTATTCCTGAACCAAGGTCACACAGAGCCTTAAAGATCATGGTGCCTATGGTACAAGGTATTATGAACTTTCCAGGATCCTGTCTCTTCTGAGGCAATGTCAGTTGATCCAGATCACTTAGCTCATTGGTGAACAAGGGAGGTTCATCTTCCCAAGTTTCAATACCAAATAATTTGGCATTCAGCTTCATGTTGCAAAAGGGAAAAGCATGAGCCTGTAGACATCAGGATCTACTCCATTAGTCTTAACAGTATCACAAATCTGTAAGAATTCAGTTAAGAACTGAAAAGGATCTTCAGATGGAAGTCCATGAAACTTGCAGTTCTGCTGCATCAGAGAAACTAGCTGAGGTTTCAGCTCAAATTTGTTTGCTCCAATGGCAGGAATGGAGATGCTTCTTTCATGTAAATTGGAATTAGGTGCAGTAAAGTCACCAAGCATTCTCCTTGCATTATTATTATTTTCGGCTGCCATCTCCTCTTCCTGTTTGAAAATTTCTAAAAGGTTCTCTCTGGATTGTTGTAATTTAGCTTCTCTTAGTTTCCTCTTCAGAGTCCTTTCAGGGTCTGTATCTGCTTCAACAAGAATGTTCTTGTCCTTGCTCCTGCTCATATGAAAAAGAGAGAACAGAAAAATAATAATAATAGGGGTCCTTTTTACCACAGTATAGAGGTCCCAGTGTGAGTAGAAGAAAAGAAGAAGAAATTCGAACACAGATGGAAGAGGGGGTTCGAATTTGGGTGGGATGAAGTGTTAGTAGATGAATAAATAAATAGAAGGAGATGAGAGAGAAGGGGAATTTTCGAAAATAATTTTTTTGAAAAAGAGTTAGTGATTTTTGAAAACTAATTTTGAAAAGGGTTAGTAGTTTTTTCGAAAATTCAAATAAAAAAATAAAATGATTAGTTTAATTAAAAAGAAATTTTGAAAAAGGGGGAGATATTTTCGAAAATTAGAAAGAGAGTTAGTTAGGTAGTTTTGAAAAAGATAGAAACAAACAAAAAGTTAGTTAGTTAGTTGAAACAAATTTTGAAAGTCAATTTTGAAAATATAAGAAGTTAAGAAGTTAGAAAAGATATTTTGAAATCAAATTTTTGAAAAAGATATGATGAGAAGATATTTTTGAAAAGATAGGATATAAATTAGTTTTTTAAAAAAGATTTGATTTTTAAAATCACAATTAATAACTTGATTGACAAGAAATCACAAGATATGATTCTAGAACTTAAAGTTTGAATCTTTCTTAACAAGCAAGTAACAAACTTGAAATTTTTGAATCAAAACATTAATTGATGATGTTATT
Source organism: Arachis ipaensis (assembly GCF_000816755.2). Lineage (NCBI taxonomy): Eukaryota > Viridiplantae > Streptophyta > Magnoliopsida > Fabales > Fabaceae > Arachis > Arachis ipaensis. Next base: position 49,210,749 of record NC_029786.2, on the reverse strand, counting down.
TTCGAAAATATGATGTAAAATTAAGAAAAAGATTTTTGAAAAATATTTTTAGAATTTTCGAAAATAACTAAGAAAAATGAAAAAGATTCGATTTTTGAAAAAGATTTTGAAAAAGATAAGATTTTTAAATTGAAAATTTGATTTGACTCATAAAAAAAACAACTAGATTTTAAAAATTTTTGAAAAAGTCAATCCAAATTTTCGAATTTGATGAGAGAGAAAGGGAAAGGCATTTTTTTTTATTTTTGAATTTTTATGATGAGAGAGAAAAACAAGAAAAAGGATGCAATTCATGAGAATTTTGGATCAAAACAATGAATGCATGCAAGAATGATATGAATGTCAAGATGAACACCAAGAACACTATGAATGTCATGATGAACATCAAGAACACATTTTTGAAAAATTTTTAATGCAAAAAAAACATGCAAGACACCAAACTTAGAATTCTTTAATGCTTAGACACTAAGAATCCAAGAATGCATATGAAAAACAAGAAAAGACACAAAACATGCAAATGCAAAGATCAAACAAGAAGACTTACCAAGAACAACTTGAAGATCATGAAGAACACTATGAATGCATGAATTTTCGAAAAATGCAAGATGCACATGCAATTGACACCAAACTTATAACATGACTCAGGACTCAAACAAGAACACAAAAATATTTTTGATTTTTATGATTTTATGATTTTTTTGTATTTTCTTTTAAATTTTTTTTCGAAAATTATTGTGAAAAATAAAAATAAGGATTCCAAAATTTTTAATATGAATTCCAGGAATCTTGCCATGTTAGTCTTAAAGCTCCAATCAAAGGGTCAGGCATGGCTTAATAGCCAGCCAAGCTTTAATAAAAATATGAGTGTAATTCAGACATGACAAGCCTAACATGCCCTATCCAAAAGAATTGGACATGGCTCCATTGAGGTGATTAGTTGAAGACCCATCCCAAAGCAGTTTGGGTATGGCTTTACAGCCAGATAGGATTCAACATGTTTCATGAAACACTAGAATTCATTCTTAAAAATCCTGAAGAAAAGTATATTTTTGAAAACATTTTTAATTAATTTTTTCGAAAACAAAGGAAAATATTTTTGAAAGATTTTTGAAAGATTTTTGAAAACAAAACAAAAAGAAAATTACCTAATCTGAGCAAGAAGATGAACCGTCAGTTGTCCAAACTCGAACAATCCCCGGCAACGGCACCAAAAACTTGGTGCGCAGAATCGTGATTACACTTTAATTATGTAAAATTCAT
>NC_029786.2:49188596-49209417 GCF_000816755.2 Arachis ipaensis | reverse complement strand
TCTGAACCTCTGCTTTCCTGCTATCTTCATCCAATCAGTCTTACTCCTTTCCATGGCTGGCTTTATGTAATGCATCACCATTGTCCATGGCTACTTTCGGTCTTCTCTCGGGAAACTGATCCAAATGCCCTGTCACGGCACGGCTAATCGTCTGGAGGCATCACCCTTGTCAATGGTTACATCCTATCCTCTCAGTGAAAATGGTCAACGCACCCTGTCACGGCATGGCTATTCATCTATCGGTTCTCGATTATGCTGGAATAGGATTTACTATCCTTTTGCGTCTGTCACTACGCCCAGCAATCGCAAGTTTGAAGCTCGTCACAGTCATTCAATCATTGAATCCTACTCGGAATACCACAGACAAGGTTTAGACCTTCCGGATTCTCATGAATGCCACCATCATTCTAGCTTACACCACGAAGATTCCGATTAAGAGATCTAAGAGATACTCATTCAATCTAATGTAGAACGGAAGTGGTTGTCAGGCACGCGTTCATAGGGAATGATGATGATTGTCACGTTCATCACATTCAGATTGAAGTGCGAATGAATATCTTGGAAGCGAAATAAGATGAATTGAATAGAAAACAGTAGTACTTTGCATTAATCTTTGAGGAACAGCAGAGCTCCACACCTTAATCTATGGAGTGCAGAAACTCTACCGTTGAAAATATATAAGTGAAAAAGGTCCAGCATGGCCGAGATGGCCAGCCCCTAAAACGTGATCTAAGATAGCATACAGCTGATCAAAGATGTCTAATACAATAGTGAAAGGTCCTATTTATAATAAACTAGCTACTAGGGTTTACAGAAGTATGTAATTGATGCATAAATCCACTTCCGGGGCCCACTTGGTGTGTGCTTGGGCTGAGCTTGAGTGTTACACGTGTAGAGGTCATTCCTGGAGTTGAACGCCAGTTTTGGTGCCAGTTTGGGCATTGAACTCTACTTTGCAACTTGTTTCTGGCGCCGGATGCCAGAATTGGGCAGAGAGCTGGCGTTGAACGCCAGTTTGCATCATCTAAACTTGGGCAAAGTATGGACTATTATATATTGCTAGAATGCCCTGGATGTCTACTTTCCAATGCAATTGGAAGCACGCCATTTCGAGTTCTGTAGGTCCAGAAAATCCATTTTGAGTGCAGGGAGGTCAGAATCCAACAGCATCAGCAGTCCTTCTTCAACCTCTGTATCTGATTTTTGCTCAAGTCCCTCAATTTCAGCCAGAAAATACCTGAAATTATAGAAAAACACACAAACTCATAGTAAAGTCCAGAAATGTGAATTTAATATAAAAACTAATGAAAACATCCCTAAAAGTAACTAGATTCTACTAAAAACACACTAAAAACAATGCCAAAAAGCGTATAAATTATCTGCTCATCATACAGCTATGGAAAATTATATCTCATTGCGAAGCGCCGAATGTTAGCTTTCCAACACAACTAGAACCGCGTCATTTGGACTTTTGTAGCTCAAGTTATGGTCGATTTAGTACCAGAAGGTCAGGCTGGACAGCTTTAGCAGTTCCTTCAGTTTCTTGTATTCCTTCCACTTTTGCATGCTTCCTTTCCATCTTCTAAGCCATTCCTGCCCTATAGTCTCTGAAAACACTTAACACACATATCAAGGCATCGAATGGTAATAAGAGAGGATTTAAACATAGCAAATTTAAGGCCAATGAAGCATGTTTTCAATCATAACACAAAATCAGGAAGGAAAATGTAAAATCATGCAAATTATATGAATAAGTGGGTAAAGAATTGATAAAAATTACTCAATTGAGTACAAGATAAACCATAAAATAGTGGTTTATCAACCTCCCCACACTTAAACATTAGCATGTCCTCATGCTAAGCTCAAGAGAAGCTATAAAGGAGTGAAGAGGAATGGTAGAATGTCTGAAATGCAACCTATGTATATGAATGCAACTACGTGCTAAGATGTTTCTTCCTACTTGGTTAAATGTAAATAAACCTTTCAAGAATAAACCTGAACTGAATTTCACTAATTCAAATCATAAAAATGAAGTACGAATAAACTTGCAGAAGAAAATAGCTCATAAAAGCCCAGAACAAAGAATCGAGTATCGAACCCTCACCGGAAGTGTATACACTCTAATCACTCAAGTGTTTAAGGTTCGATTCTCTCAATTCTCTACTAACATTTATTTCTAAGGCTTGATCTTTATCTAACAATCAACAAAAATTTAATGCACAGATACACATATCAAGAGGTCTTTTAAGGGTTGTAATAGGGTTAGGGTCAAGGTAGGATTGTATTTGGCCAGGTGGACCAAAATCTGAATCCTTAATTAACTTGAACTTTTCACCTAACTTTAGACAATCCATATAATCATAATACCATATCTAACTATCCATTAACCATGTTTTCCATATATTCATGCATCCTAATTTCGAGTACAGTACATATGCATTGCTTTCACTATTTACTATGGGGCATTTTGTCCCCTTTTTATTATTTGCTCTTTTTTCTTTTCTTTTTCTCTTTTTTTTTCAAATTATTATTATTTTTTATTATTTTATTTTATTTTATTTTATTTTTCTAATTTTCTCAATGCATATGATTAAATTATTGAATGCATGAACATGTTCTCAACATTCTTTCACATTTTCAGAAAATTCTAACATACTCAATTCTCAAACCAAATGTTTCCAAATCCAATTTCCCCACACTTAAATCATAAGCACTCTCACTAGTCTAAGCTAACCAAGAATTCAAATTAAGGACATTATTGTTTTCCGCTTAGAGTTAGTGATGAGCTAAAGTAAAGAATAAAAGGGGTATAATAGGCTCAACATTGGTTTGCAAAGGATAATGAAAGGGTAAGGCCATATGGGTATGTAAGCTTAGTGAAACAAGGGCCTCAATCATATAAGTGCATGCATACATCAAACCATGGAAATATAGAATTAAGCAAGATAAAGATCACAATTTTAGAGAGAACAACACACACCAAAAATAAAATATTGGTTGATAAAATACAACCAATTCAAATAAGCTCAAAAATTTCACAGGTTTTGTATGTTCGAGCTCTAAACCATGTTCCAATATAAAATTTCTTCAAACAAGTTTAATAAAAAGTTTTAATTTAAATTAGTGAAATACTCTAAAAAGTTTCTTGAAAAAGAAATTTGTTACTTCAACCAAGTAGTCGTAGAATATGCACAAAATCAAATAAATATGCAATCAAACATGCAAATGCAACAATGAACAAATAAAGAAAATAAAACATTAGTGTTGAGAAGGAAATAACTAACCCACAGAAGTCGGTATCGACCTCCCCACACTTAAAGATTGCACCGTTCTCGGTGCATGCTGAGATGTGCAAGTGGACGGGTGGTCGACGCGATCGCGCGGGTGGCCTTTTTCTTAAAATGACGCGGCCGCGTGGGGCACGCGTTCGCGTGGGAGGGCTTGGGCTTCCAGCTCAACTTTCTGCCATACACTATTTTTACGCCGATTTCAGGTCACGCGGCCGCGTGGGTCACGCGGTCGCGTGGGGTGATTTGTGCCATTGGCACGCCTCCAGCGCTGCTCCTGCGAAACTCTCTGTTCGTTTTTATTTTTCTTCCCTCTCCTTGCGACGCGGACGCGTCGCTGATACGGTCGCGTCGCGTGCTCGCTTCTTTTTTTTTTTTAGTCTGAAAAGATGCAGAATGCAGTGTTAATAAGAATGTTATGTAAAACTCCAGGTTCAATATAACAAAATAAAATAAAATTCAAAAACAAATAATACTAAATAAAAATGAAAAAGGATGATCATACCATGGTGGGTTGTCTCCCACCTAGCACTTTTAGTTAGAGTCCTTAAGTTGGACATTTGATGAGCTTCTTGTTATGGTGGCTTGTGCTTGTACTGATCCAGGAATCCCCACCAATGTTTGTATCTCCAGTAACCTCCGGGGTCCCAAACTAAGCATGTAAAGCCCTTAAGAAGCTTCAAACAGATTCTTAGGCTCCCGGGGTTACAATTGCCAGAACAGATTCCAGGATCCCAAACTTTACTTTTACACCCGTTTTTGTCGGGATCTGTATTTTTCCAGCCGGGTGAAAGGTGATCTGAATTCTCACTGCAGCGACCAAACAGCTTCCTAGACCCATTCAGTTGAGCTTTATACCAACCTTTGCGTTTGAACTTAAAGCTTCCAACCATGATGAACCTTGCTTGACAATTCTTATCACTGGCTATCTTCCTCTTACTCTTAATGCCACAAAGAGCTCTAAGTTGACCATCCGTCTCCAGTAGCCCATATTCAAGTGGGATTAGAAAGATAAGGGATATGAAATTTACCCACTTGAATGTTGTGAAGGATGATGGCAACTTAGGGGGAGGCATTTTTAATGAAATTGCAAGCTCCACTCCCTTGTGCTCTTTTCTGATAATTACCACCTCTTTGCAAGCTTCTTCAATTTCAACCTCTTCCTCTTGGTAGCTTTCTTCCAATTCAATCTTCTCTTCATTGCTCTCCAAGGGCATGGGAGGTTGTGCTTCTTCTTCTTGAATCTCCATCTCTTGAACAACCTCTTCCAAGTCTTCAACTATGATATGCTTTGGAGGTTGTACACCCTCCTCAGCATTAATTACAACAGTCTTGGAAGGAGGCTCTATGACTGGACTTTCCCATGGAGGTTCTGTATCTCCTAAGTCTTCAACCACTTCTTCTTCTTCTTGAACAATGACAGCGTCTTCTACTTGTTCTAGTACGAATTCATTCTCTATCTTGTCCACTGGGGTTTCTTGTATTTCCTTCATGCTACGCTCTTCACTAGACTGTCCACATGGGGTTGTGGCTGATCCTTGTGTATTTAAGCGCCTAGAAGCCCATTAAATTAATGCTTGCCCCAGTTGTTGAGTGGTTGCCTGAAATCGATCCACTGTTTCCTTGAGACGATCCTTTGCCTCTTGATGCACTCGGCTTTTATAAGTAGGATCATAGTGCTCTTGGATTGATGGATATGGAGATGATGAATATTGAAGTGGTGGTTCTTGGGAGTAATTGGGTTGGAATTGGGGTGGTTCTATATATGGTTCATATGGCTCATAAGGTGGTTGGTATGGTGGTTGAGGGTTGGGGTTATATGGAGGTGAATGGCGGAAAGGGGCTTGTGAGTGTGGTGATCCAAAGTTATGTTGAGGAAAGGGTTCATAGGCACATGGTGGTGGTTGTTGATACTCCATTGGAGGTGGTTGTTGCCATGAGGGTTGATCAAATCCTTGTGGCTCTTCCCATCTTTGATTGTTCCATTCGAAAAAAAATTAATTAAAAATATTTTTGAATTTAATGAGGAAAGAGAAAATAATAAAATGACACCAAATTTCAAATTTTTAGATCAAAACGAAGAAAACAACTAAGAACAGCTTGAAGGTCAAGATGAACGCGAAGAACAACTTGAAGATCAAGATGAACAATAAGAACAAATTTTTGAAATTTTTTTTAATAACTAAATAAAAACCAATAACCTCTTAATTTAAGAAGAAGCAAAAATAAAAATAAAAATAAATAAAAATAAAATAATAAAATATTTACAATAACCAATAATAAGGCACACGTTTGCAATTCCCCGGCAACGGCGCCATTTTGAAGAACTGAAGATTGATGGTTTAGAAGTTATAGTAAATTCTCGTTGCGAGTATAGTTACTAAACCAAGCAATCAACCTTTCTTACAAACGTTTTGGTTGTCACAAGTAACAAACCCCTTTAAAATTGATAACCGAGTATTTAAACCTCGGGTCGTCTTCTCAAGGAATTGCAGGGAGGTGTTCTTATTATTGGTTATGAGTTTGTAAATTGGGGGGTTTTAATGCATAAGATAAAAAACAAGAATAGTGAATGGCAAGAAAGTAATATTGTATTAAATTAAATAAATAATAAAACTCTTGGCAAGGTATAAGAACTGGAAGTCCTATTCTTGTCAATTGCGATGAGAATTGGGTTTTAATCCCACTTTGTTAACCTCTAACTATGAAGGTAAATCAAGTGGATTAATTAGCTTAATCCTCAGGTCCTAGTCAATTCCTATGGAAAGACTAGAGTTATTGGAGCAACTCCCAATTTCAACCACTGCTTTATTTGACAGCTTAAGCGTTACCAATAAATCAACCAAAGCCAAAAGGGAAAAATCCAAATTATTTATATAATAAAAAGGAGCAATCATAAGTCTGAAATACCTCAAGATATATTAAATAGAAAATCAATCTAAACATAGAGAGTCATAAACAAAATTGAGAAAAGAAATAAAAAGAACATTGAACCTGGGATTGAGAGTCACTCTAAAACTAAGAGAATTCCTAAATCCTAATCCTAAGAGAGAGGAGAGAACCTCTCTCTCTAAAAACTACATCTACTCCTAAAATTGTGAATTATCAGAGCCTCCCATGAATGGATACAGTTCCCCACTTTATAGCCTCTAATCTGTGTTTTCTGGGCCGCAAACTGGGTCAAAAACAGTCCAGAATTCGCTGGTTTCGAATTCAACTGCGCTGATTTCCGTCACTGCGACGCGGCCGCATGGATCACGTGGTCGCGTTGCCTAGGGTCATAGGAACTATATCATATTATATATCAAATCGAAGCCACGGAGGTTAGCTTTCCAACGCAACTGGAGCCGCGTCGTTTGGACCTCTGTAGCTAAAGTTATAGCCGTTTGAGTGAAGAGAGGTCAGGCTGGACAGCTTAGCAATTTCTCCAACTTATTGCATTCCTTCCACTTTTGCATGCTTTGTTCCCATTCTCCAAGCCATTCCTGCCTTATAATCTCTGAATTCACTTAACACACATATCAAGGCATCTAATGGTAATAAGAGAGGATTAATAATAAGCAATTATAAGATCAAAGAAGCATGTTTTCAATCAAAGCACATAATTAGGAAGGCAAATGTAAAACCATGTAAATAGTATGAATAAGTGGGTAAAGAGTAGATAAAAACCACTCAATTGAGCACAAGATAAACCATAAAATAGTGGTTTATCAATTTATTTCTTGTTAATTGCTTTCATTTTTCCTTTTTCATTTTAATTTATTGAACCTGGAATCATGCATAAGCATTCATGATAGTCATTGCATTCTGCATTTTTCATGCATATATAAAAAAAAAAGGGTGCACGATGCGACCGCATGCCCCATGCGATCGCGTCATATCGCGAAAAACACCACCCATGCGGCCGCGTGACCCACGCGGCCGCGTGATATATATATCGGCGTAAGGATCTAACGAACAGAAAGTTAGGCTGGAATCGTGCGGCCCTTGTGCGTTTCGCACAAATTAGCCCACACGATCGCATGCCCCATGCGATCGCGTCACTTGCACAATACCAATCCCACGCGACCACGTGAGTGACGCGATCGGGTCGCATGGATTGCACATCACCCCAAAAGGAGACAGAGAGTTGCGCTAAAACGACGCTGGAGTCGTGCGTTTAGCACAAATTCCAGCGACGTGATCGTGCGACCCACGCGATCGCGTCACCCTTCCTTCCCCCCTCTCATGCGATCGCGCACCCCATGCGATCGCGTCACTCCCATTGTATTTTTTTTTTCCGTTTATGTTCATGATTAGGATAGCTAGACTTTCATGTTGTAGTGGATTTTTAGGTTGTTAGGTAGCTTAGGCTGTGGTTAGTGGATCTAGGACTGTTTACTTGCACTGTTCTTACTTCTGTTTTATCCTATGTGCAAATCTGTTGCTGCTATAATCAATGATTCATATGCTGCTTTCTTGTACGTTGCTGTTGTTTACATTGAGTTTTTATGTTTATTTTATATCTATGTACATGCAGCTTGATTCTTTAATTCATATGAACTGATATGATTGCTGTTTATTTTCCGGGACAATCCAATTTTAGCCGGAATGCTGCCCAAATTTTTTTGAAAATTGTTTTCATTCTTGTTTTGGTTTGGCAACTCTGTTTTACTCTGTTTCCCCCAAACCATTTCATGAATGCTAGGGCCACTTTCTTATCCTCTTTGATTTCCTGGTTCATAACCTGCAATTGTGATTCACTGATTCCAATTTCTGATTTCTTTATTTCTATTCGAATCAGCATCACCCTGTTTTCCTTATTCGATTATGAGTACTTCTATTCTTACCTGTGAATCCTTGTTATATGGAATTTTTCTATGCCACTTACTTTCCTAACTCACTAATTCTAATTTACTAATTTCTTTTTACCATACTAACCCTTTGGATCTCTTTTCTGATTATTTTCACTTTCCTCTAACTTTCTAACCATGGCATATTGCTTATTTTCTTTCCATTTAACATTAATTCAATCACATTTCAATTACTCATTTTCCTTATTCTATTTCTCCCTTACCGCTTTGAGTTTCCTTTGTTTAAATTGCCTATTTGCTTTCCTATTTTATCCAATTCCTGGTTTTCTGTTTTTCAGGATGTCTGCCTCACAGAGGAAAGGTAAAGGCAAGCGCAAGAGAGGAGATTCCTCCCAATCCATCATTGCTCTAATGCACGATTTATCATGGCGAGAGAAGAACTTCACACAGCAGGAGAAAGCTAACCAGCTACTTCCTGCAAATGATCCTATAAAATTTACAAACCGGTACTGTGAGCTGAAGTACCCGACTTTTGCAAACTCCAGAAATCTATACCTGGAACGTACCTTGAAGATTCCAGAAGCCCTCCTGCAGTACACTACTGAGCAAATCAAGCAAAGGGGCTGGTTCTTTCTGGAGAGACCACTGACAGAGGTCAATGCATCTTGGGTCCGGGAATTCTATTGCAACTACTACCTTACTACCCTAGATGCAGTGAACCTGAGGGGAAAGCAAATTCTGGTCACTGAGGAGGCCATAGAGACAATTCTCTAGCTCCCAGCCAAGTCCGATCAGCCAGATGGTTTTGCACAGGCTGAGGAGGACATGGGCCAGATGCGGTTTGATTGGGATGCTGTGAAGGCACGGATAGATCTCGACCCTGCTGTTCCTTGGGAGATGGGTCAGAACACCACTATGCCTAGAGGGATCAAGATAGTGTACTTGAATGATGAGGCTCGGCTTTGGCATCAGATCTTGAGTAATTTTGTGATGCCGAGTACTCACGAGACTGAGATCCCGGTTACCATGATCACCCTCCTCTGGTGTGTGCTGGAGGGTAAGGACCTGTACTTACCTCATTTTATCCGGCATTATATGGCCAGGGTCCACGTCCAAGGCACCCTCTCCTTTTCTTATCTAGTTACACGGCTAGGCCGTCAGGCTGATGTGCCTTGGGAGGATGCCGATGAGCGACCACCAGCAGTGGACTGCAGGAAGATCATTCCTCACAGCAGGAACTTCCTTGCTTTGGGCTACAGACCACCACCTGTCACTGCTACTGATGAGACAGCCCCTCCGTCTGCTGGACCCTCTTCATCCACAGCTGCCCCAGCTGCCCCTGCTGCTACCACTGCACCTCCACCCGCCTCTGAGCCGGTTTATCACCTCGTGCACCATCTATTCCGCCAGCTTGATCAGATGGAGCACCGTAACAGGCGCCGGTATGAGAGATTGGAGCGCCGCAGCAGGCGACGCTATTCCCATCTGAAGCTGATGATCAGACACGGCGCCGATATCCCCTCTGAGCCCGACACACCATCAGAGCCATCAGAGGAGGAGGAGGATGAGCACGAGGAGGAGCCTCATTCCCAGGCGGAGACCCATCAGCAGGCAGCCACAGAGCAGACTGCCTCGCATCAGGAGGTTATGCCCCAGCTTGAGGCTGCAGATCCGGAGATCCCGATCCAGTCAGTCTCCCCTCTACAGCAGCCAGACTCTCAGCCCACCACCGCCACAGAGACCCCAGCTACCATCCCTACCAGTGATGACACTCCTTCACACCCGGCTTGATTAAGCATCGATGATGATGCTTCATTTTAAGTGTGGGGAGGTCGCCATCTCTGGCGTTTATTTTGGTGAACTACTACATACTTTTTCTTTTATTTTGGATATTTTTCTGTATTTTTATCTTTTTCTTTTATTGTTATTTTCTGAGTACTTATACATTGCTACTTGTGTATTTTACTCTATTTTTCTGCATTCTGCATTTTTTTGTTTATATTTTCATTATTTAGTTCACTTTAGTTATTTAATTTAGTTTGCAATTCTAATTTATTAGTGGATCAATTAGTATGGTTTACCCAGAGAATGATTGAGGCCATCATTTGATTTCAACTCACTTACCCCAAATTAGCCTACCTTTTACATCACCCTTGTTAGCCCCCTTGAGCCTTTTAAAACCCCTTTATTCTATTTAGCCAAATTACTAGCCTTAAGTAGAAAAACAAAAGAAAATCCCAAGTGAATCCTTGGTTAGCTTAAGATAGAAAATTATGAATAGAGTTAAATGTGGGAAACCTTTTGGGAACATGGGTAATAGAAACAAAAGGATAGAAAAAGTTAAAAGAATAAAAAATAAAATTTGGGAAGCATGCTCATGAGAAATTCTAAGTGATTTAACTACCATGTGTAAAAAAAAAAAATTTATTTTTCAGCATCTAAATAAAAGGGGATACAAAAGAAATTCCCCAATGCAAAATAAAAACAATGCACATGGAATAAAAATAAAAAGTAAAAACATGAGCATGTAAACAATAAGTGGGATAATATGGAAGAATAGGTAAAGAAGTTCATATAGATGATTGATAAACCCATATTTCATGAGTTCTTTTGTGCTTAATTTGAGTGATTTATACAATCCTTCACCTACTTATTCACATTAATTGCATGGTTTTACTTTCCCTTCCTTATTATGTGATGTAAATGAAAAACATGTTCTCTAAGCTTTAAAATTAATTATTTTAATTACCTTTATTTCCATTCGATGCCGTGATTAGTGTGTTGAGTAGTTTCAGAGGCAGAATGACTTAAAGGATGAAAAAAGAAACATACTAAAATGGAAGGAGAAAGCAAAACGGAGCTTTAAGAAAAACTGGTATCCACGCGATCGCATGGATGACGCGATCGCGTGCTAAGCACGAATCAGCAGCGACGCGGCCGCATGACTGACGCGACCGCGCGCCTTAAGCAGAACGCACATGACGCGGTCGCATGACTGACGCGACCGCGTGGCAAGGAAAAGCTCCAAATGACGCGACCGCATGACCCACGCGGACGCGTGACAGAGGCCACGCACCAGAAATTAAAGAATACGCTCCCAGCGAATTCTGAAGCCCTTTTTGGCCTAGATCCAAGTCCAGACAGCATAGACCAGAGGTTATAAAGTGTGGGAATGCACCCATTCAAAGAGAGCTCACCAATTTCTAGTTTTCATGATTTAGATTTAGTTTAGAGAGAGATTCTCTCTCTCTTTTAGGATTTAGGACTTCTTCTTGTTTTGGGAGTAACTCTGGATCCAAGTTTTAATGTTCTTTTATTTTAGTTTTACTTTTATTTATTTATTCCAACATTTGAATTGATTATTATAATTTGATTTACGAATTATTCCATGTTACAGACAGTTATTTGAATTAATGATATTTGAGGTATTTTCAGTTTATGATTGTTCTCTTTGATTTAAGTTGCCATTGCTTCCCATTTAAGGACACTTTTATTATTCCAGCAATTTACTTTTTTCCTTTTGGTCTTGGTTAAGAATTTAGTAACTCAACAGTTATTAAACTCAACATAATTGATAATCGTTATTTTGCTAATTGAGCTGAACCTGAATAATCCCAACCTTTTCTTAGGAAATAATTAGGATTCAAAGGTCAAATTAATTAGTCCTTTGACTTTCCTTTACCCTGGCAAGGGTTGACCAAGTGGAATTAAAATACAACTTTCATTATTGTTGAGAGGGATAACTAAGTTGGACTTCTAATTTCCCCTATCTTGCTAAAAGTTGTTTTACAATTATTATTTATTTTTAATTGCTATTTAATTCACTCATCATTTAAATTACTTACTTCTCACCTTCTAAACCCTGATTACAACCTTTATAACCAATAATAAGAACATACTTCCTCGCAGTTCCTTGAGAAGATGACCCGAGGTTTGAATACTCGGTTAACAATTTTTAAAGGGTTTGTTACTTGTGACAACCAAAACGTTTGTACGAAGGGATTTTTGTCGGTTTAGAGACTATATCTACAACGCGATTGTTTTTATGACATTCTTTACTGGCAGAAAACCCGACATCAGACAACCAAAATGTTTGTATGAAAGGACTTTTGAAGGTTTAGAAACTATACTTGCAACGAGGATTTATCTGCAATTTTCTAGACCACGCAAAAGTTTTCTCATCAAAGACATTCAAGTTGAAGACATTGTTGAGGTAGATGATGCTGAAGAAGAGGATGAGGTACAAGACATGGTTAAAGAAGAAGCGGCTCAACCAAGGAATGGAGTACCAAAGGAAGATGAGGTTACAAGAGAAGTCATTCCAATTCCTTTTCCACACCTTGCTAGGAAACCCAGAAAGCAGATGGAGCTAGACCCCAAGATGGTGGAGATCTTCAAAAAGGTTGAGGTAATGATTCCTTTTTTTTGATGCCATTTGCCAGGTATCTAAGTATGCTAAGTTTCTAAAAGATTTATGCATGAATAAAGATAAAATACATGATTTAGAAACTATTCCTCTAGGTAGCTCTATTTCTGCTTTAATAGGTGCTATACCGGAAAAATGTGGTGATCCAGGTCCTTGCATGGTTACTATTACTATAGAGGGTGTACAATTTTTTGACTGCATGCATAATTTAGGTGCATGTTTTAGTATTATGCCATTATCTATATATGATACTTTGAGGCTCCCTCCCTTAAAAAGGTCAGCAACACGTTTTGTTTTGGCAGATAAAAGCATAATCTTGGTGGTTGGAATTGCTGAAGATGTGCTAGTGAGCATTAAGGGGTTGACATTCCCTATTGACTTCTACATTTTGGAGATGCGCCCTAATGACTCAGGAAGACCATCATCCATCCTGCTTGGAAGGTCATTTCTGAAGACTTCAAGGTTCAAATTGGATGCTTTCTCAGGAACTTACTCTTTCAAGATAGATGGCAGAGCAGTGAGCTTCAACCTCGATGAAGCTATAAAGCACCCTCCGGAAGATCACTCCATCTTCTAGTGCGACATCATTGATGAGACTGTAGCTGCAGTTCACTAAGAAGAAGTAGAAGAGATGCACATGGAGCAAGGTGCAAGTGTGGGGAAGCCCTCTGAACAAGATGAAGACACCTTGCCACCTCCAATGGCTCCAGATGATTAAGTGCCAAGCCATGAGCTAAAATTGGAATTGAAGCCCCTTCCACCTCACCTCAAGTATGCTTACCTTAAGGATCATCAGAAGCTCCCATTTATTATTGCAAGGAAACTCACTTCCCAACAAGAGGAGCAGTTGCTTAGTGTGATGAGAAGACACAAGAAAGCTATTGGGTGGAGCTTGTGGTGCACGGAATTGTGATCTCTAACAATGGCGCCAAAAACTTGGTACGCACAATCTTAATCTCAACTCTTTTTCACAACTCCACACAATTAACCAGCAAGTGCACTGGGTCATCCAAGTAATACCTTACGTGAGTAAGGGTCGATCCCACGGAGATTATCGGCTTGAAGTAAGCTATGGTCATCCTTGTAAATCTCAATCAGGCAGATTCAAATGGTTATGAGGTTTTGATAATTAAAATATAAATAAAATATAAAATAAGATAAAGTTACTTATGTAATTCATGGGTGGGAATTTCAGATAAGCGTCTGGAGATGCTTTGTTGCTTCTGAACCTCTGCTTTCCTATTGTCTTCTTCCAACCATGCGTTACCTCCTTCCATGGCAAGCTGTATGATCCTCTCGGATGAAAACAAATCCATATGCGCTGTCACCGCATGACTAATCATCTGTCGGTTCCCGCTAGCGTCGGAATAGGACCATTGTCCTTTTGCACACTGTCACTTGTGCCCCACATTCACAGGTCTGAAGATCATCACAGTCATCCCTTTCCAGATTCTACTCGGAATACCACAGACAAGGTTTAGAATTTCTAGATCTCAGGAATGCTGCCAATGGTTCTAGCCTATACCACGAAGACTCTGATCTCACAGAATGGAATGCTCTGTTGTCAGGAGAGGCAACCATGCGTCGTGAACCAGGAGGCCAAGAGATACACACTCAAGCTATTGCAGATAGAACGAAAGTGGTTGTCAGGCACGCAGTCATAAGTGAGAATGATGATGAGTGTCACGGGTCATCACATTCATCAGGTTGAAGTGCGAGTGAATATCTTAGAGAAGAAGTAGGTGTGAATTGAATAGAAAAACAATAGTACTTGTATTAATTCATGAAGAACAGCAGAGCTCCACACCTTAATCTATGGGGTGTAGAAACTCCACCGTAGAAAATACATAAGTGAAAGGTCTAGGCATGGCCATGAGGCCAGCCTCCAAACGTGTACAATAGATGATAGTATTCGATTGATAAAAAACTCATCTGTTCTATAAATCTCTAAAAATAGTTTTTATACTAAACTAGTAACTAGCGTTTACAGAAAATGAGTAACTAAGTGTAGATAGTGCAGAAATCCACTTCCGGGGCCCACTTGGTGTGTGCTTGGGCTGAGCATTGAAGCTTTTTCGTGCTTAGGCTGTTCCTGGAGTTAAACGCCAGCTTTGGTGCCAGTTTGGGCGTTTAACTCCAATTCTGGTGCCAGTTTGGGCGTTTTACGCCAAGATGTTTTAGGTTGACTTTGAACGCCAGTTTGGGCCATCAAATCTTGGGCAAAGTATGGACAATTATATATTACTGAAAAGCCCAAGATGTCTACTTTATAATGCAATTGGGCTTCTGTAGCTCTAGAAAATCCACTTCGAGTGCAGGGAGGTCAGAATCCAACAGCATTTGCAGTCATTTTTCAGCCTCTGAATCAGATTTTTGCTCAGGTCCCTCAATTTCAGCCAGAAAATACCTGAAATCACAAAAAACACACAAACTCATAGTAAAGTCCAGAAATGTGATTTTTGAATAGTAACTAATAAAAATATAATAAAAAGTAATTAAAACATACTAAAAATTATGTAAAAATAATGCCAAAAAGGGTATAAATTATCCGCTCATCACAACACCAAACTTAAATTATTGCTTGTCCCCAAGCAACTAAAAACAAAATAGGATAAAAAGAAGAGAATATACAATAAATTCCAAACTTATCAATGAAGATTAGCTTCAATTAGATGGGCGGGACTTGTAGCCTTTTTGCTTCTGAACAGTTTTGGCATCTCACTTTATCCTTTGAAGTTTAGAATGATTGGCATCTATAGGAACTCATAATTTATATAGTGTTATTGATTCTCCTAGTTCCGTATGTTGATTCTTGAACACAATTACTTTATGAGTCTTGGCTATGACCCTAAGCATTTTATTTTCCAGTATTACCACCGGATACATAAATGCCACAGACACATAACTGGATGAACCTTTTCAGATTGTGACTCAGCTTTGCTAAAGTCCCCAGTTAGAGGTGTCCAGAGCTGTTAAGCACACTCTTTTTGCTTTGGACCACGACTTTAACCGCTCAGTCTCAAGCTTTTCACTTGACACCTTCACGCCACAAGCACATGGTTAGGGACAGCTTGGGTTAACCGCTTAAGCTAGGATTTTATTCCTGTGGGCCCTCCTATCCATTAATGCTCAAAGCCTTGGATCCTCTTTACCCTTGCCTTTTGGTTTAAAGGGTTACTGGCTTTTTCTGCTTGCTTTTTCTTTTTCTTTTTTTTTTCTTCAAGCTTTTCACTGTTTTTTCTTGCTTCAAGAATCAATTTTTATGATTTTTCAAATTATCAATAACATTTCTCCTTTTCCATTATTCTTTCGAGAACCAACAATTTTAACATTCATAAACAACAAATTAAAAAATATGCACTGTTCAAGCATTCATTCAGAAAACAAAAGGTATTGCCACCACATCAAAATAATTAAACTAATTTCAAGATAGAATTCAAAATCATGTACTTCTTGTTCTTTTGCAATTAAAGACATTTTTCACTTAAGAAAGGTGATGGATTTATAGGACATTCATAGCTTTAAGACATAGACACTAGACACTAATGATCATGTAATAAAGACACAAACATAGACAAGACATAAAGCATAATTTTCGAAAAACAGAAAAATAAGAACAAGGAAATTTAAAAACGGGTCCACCTTAGTGATGGCGGCTAGTTCTTTCTCTTGAAGATCTTATGGAGTGCTTGAGCTCATCAATGTCTCTTCCTTGCTTTTGTTGCTCCTCCCTCATGGCTCTTTGGTCTTCTCTAATTTCATAGAGGAGGATGGAGTGCTCTTGGTGCTCCACCCTTAGTTGTCCCATGTTGGAACTTAATTCTCCTAGGGAGGTGTTGATTTGCTCCCAATAGTTTTGTGGAGGAAAATGCATCCCTTGAGGCATCTCAGGGATTTTATGATGAAGAATTTCCTCATTCTCTTGTTGAGGTCAATGAGTGGGCTCTCTTGTTTGCTCCATCCTTTTCTTAGTAATGGGCTTTTCCTATTCAATGAGGGTGTCTTCCTCTATGACAACTCCAGCTGAATTGCATAGGTGACAAACGAGATAAGGAAAGGCTAACCTTGCCAAAGTAGAGGGCTTATCTGCCACCTTGTAGAGTTCTAGAGATATGATCTCATGAACTTCTACTTCCTCTCCATTCATCATACTATGGATCATGATAGCCCGGTCTATTGTAACTTCAGACCAGTTGCTAGTAGAAATTATAGAGCGTTGGATAAACTCCAACCATCTCCTAGCCACGGGTTTGAGGTCAAGCCTTCTTAGTTGAACCGGCTTGCCCCTTGAATCTCTCTTCCATTGAGCGCCTTCCACACAAATGTCCCTAAGGACTTGGTCCAACCTTTGATCAAAGTTGACCCTTCTAGTGAAAGGGTGAAGATCTCCTTGCATCATTGGCAAGTTAAATGCTAGCCTCACATTTTCCGAACTGAAATCCAAGTAATTCCCCCGAACCATTGTAAGCCAATTCTTTAGGTTCGGGTTCAAACTTTGGTCATGGTTCTTAGTGATCCATGCATTGGCATAGAACTCTTGAACCATTAAGATCCTGACTTGTTGAATGGGATTGGTGAGGATTTCCTAACCTCTTCTGCGAACTTCATGTCGGATCTCCGGATATTCACTCTTTTTGAGCTTGAAGGGGACCTCGGGGATCACTTTTTTCTTGGTCACAACTTCATAGAAGTGGTCTTGATGGACCTTTGAGATGAATCTCTCTATCTCCCATGACTCAGAGGTGAAAGCAATTGCCTTCCCTTTCCTCTTTCTAGAGGTTTCTCCGGCCTTTGGTGCCATTAATGGTTATGGAAAAACAAAAAGCTTTAGCTTTTCCCACACCAAACTTAGAAGTTTTGCTCGTCCTCGAGCAAAAGAAGAAAGAAAAGAGTAGAAGAAGAAGAAATGGAGGAGATGGAGGGTTGGTGTAGGTTCGGCCAAGGTGGGTTGTAGTGTGTATGTTGTGTGAAATTGAAGGTAGTGAGAAGGGGTATTTATAGGGTAAGAGAGGGGATGGTTTGGGAGGGAAATGGTTTGAATTTGAATGGTGAGGTAAGTGGGGTTTTATGATGGATGGATGTGAGTGGTTAAGAGAGTAAGATTTGATAGGTGAATGGTGTTTGGGGAAGAGTGTTATGGAAAGGTGTGAAGAGGAGAGAAGAAAAAGTGGGGTAGGTGGGGATCCTGTGGGGCCCACAAATCCTGAAGTGTCAAGGAATTCGAGTCCCTGCACCATTTTGGCATTCAAACTCCCATTCTGTGCCAATTCTGGCATTTAACGCCAGCTCTACTACCTTTCCTGGCGTTAAACGCCATTCTGCTGCCCATTTCTGGCGTTAAATTCCAGCCAGATGCCCATTTCTGGCGTTTAACGCCAGCCCGTGCCAGACAGCCCTTTCTGGCATTAAACACCCAGAGTGCTACCTATTCTGGTGTTTAACGCCCAGAATGCTGCCAGGCTGGGCGTTAAATGCCCATTCTGCTATCCTTACTGGCATTTAAATGCCAGTAAGCCTGTCCTACAGGGTATGCTATTTTTAATGCTGTTTTTCATTCTATTTTTGATTTTTAAGTTGTTTTTGTGACTTCACATGATCATCAACCTAAAGAAAACATAAAATAACAATGGAAAACAAATAAATATAATTAAATAACATTGGGTTGCCTCATAATAAGCGCTTCTTTAATGTCAATAGCTTGACAGTGAGCTCTTAGAGAGCTTCACAGAGACTCAGAGCTTGATGTTGGCCTCCCAACACCAAACTTAGAAGTTGAGTGTGGGGGCTCTGTTTGACTCTGTATTGAGAGAAGCTTTTCATGCTTCCTCTCCATGGTTACAGAAGATGATTCTTGAGCCTTAAACACAAGGTAGTCCTCATTCACTTGAAGGACTAACTCTCCTCTGTCCACATCAATCACAGCTCTTGCTGTGGCTAGGAAGAGTCTTTCAAGGATGATGGATTCATCCTCTTCCTTCCCAGTATCTAGGATTATGAAATCAGCAGGGATGTACAGGCCTTCAACCTTCACCAAGACATCCTCTACAAGTCCATAAGCCTGTTTCCTTGAATTATCTGCCATCTCTAGTGAGATTCTTGCAGCTTGCACCTTAAAGATCCCTAGTTTCTCCATTACAGAGAGGGGCATGAGGTTTATACTTGACCCAAGGTCACACAGAGCCTTCTTAAAGGTCATGGTGCCTATGGTACAAGGTATTAAGAATTTTCAAGGATCCTGTTTCTTCTGAGGTAATTTCAGTTGAACCAGATCATTCAGTTCATTGATGAGCAATGGGGATTCATCCTCCCATGTCTCATTACCAATTAACTTGGCATTCAGCTTCATGATTACTCCTAGATATTGAGCAACTTGCTCTTCAACAATGTCTTCATCCTCTTCAGAGGAAGAATACTCATCAGAGCTCATGAATGGCAACAGTAAGTTCAGTGGAATCTCTATGGTCTCTATATGAGCCTCAGATTCCTTTGGTTCCTCATTAGGGAACTTCTTGGAGGCCAGTGAACGTCCATTGAGGTCTTCCTCCCTGGAAATCACTGCCTTTCCATCCTCTACAGGTTCGGCCATGTGGGACGTATTTATGGCCTTGCACTCTCTTTTTAGATTCTTTTCTGTATTGCTTGGGAGAGTACTAGGAGGGAGTTCAGTAACTCTTTTACTCAGCTGACCCACTTGTGCCTCCAAATTTCTAATGGAGGACCTTGCTTCAGTTATAAAACTGAGAGTGGTCTTAGATAGATCAGAGACTACAATTGCTAAGTCAGAGTGGCTCTGCTTAGAATTCTCTATCTGTTGCTGAGAAGATGATGGAAAAGGTTTGCTATTGCCAAACCTGTTTCTTCCACCACTGTTATTATTGAAGCCTTGATTAGGCTTCTGTTGATCCTTCCATGAGATATTAGGATGATTCCTCCATGAAGGATTATAGGTGTTTCCATAGGATTCTCCCATGTAATTCACCTCTTCCATTGCAGGATTCTCAGGATCATAAGCTTCTCCTTCAGGGGAGGCTTCTTTAGTACTGCCTGATGCAGCTTGCATTTCAGTCAGACTCTGAGAAATCATATTGACTTGCTGAGTCAATATTTTGTTCTGAGCCAATATGGCATTCAGAGTATCAATCTCAAGAACTCCTTTCTTCTGAGTTGTCCCATTATTTACAGGATTTCTTTCAGAAGTGTACATGAACTGGTTATTTGCAACCATTTCAATGAGTTCCTGGGCTTCTGCAGGCGTCTTCTTCAGATGAAGAGATCCTCCAGCAGAATGGTCCAATGACATCTTGGACAATTCAGACAGACCATCATAGAATATACATATGATGCTCCATTCTAAAAACATGTCAGAAGGACACCTTCTGATCAATTGCTTGTATCTTTCCCAAGCTTCATAGAGGGATTCACCTTTCTTCTGTCTGAAGGTTTGGACTTTCACTCTAAGCTTGCTCAACTTTTGAGGTGGAAAGAATTTGGTCAAGAAAGCATTGACCAACTTTTCCCAAGAGTTCAGGCTATCTTTAGGTTGTGAGTCCAACCATGTCCTAGCTCTGTCTCTTACAGCAAAGGGGAAAAGCATAAGTCTGTAGACCTCAAGATTAACCCCATTGGTCTTAACAGTGTCACATATTTGCAAGAATTCAGCTAAGAACTGATGAGGATCTTCCAATGGAAGTCCATAAAACTTGCAGTTCTGCTGCATCAGAGAAACTAATTGAGGCTTAAGCTCAAAGTTGTTTGCTCCAATTGTAGGAATTGAGATGCTTCTTCCATAGAAGTCAAAAGAGGGTGCAATAAAGTCACCAAGCATCTTCCTTGCATCTCCACCATTGTTATTGGGTTCGGCCATCTCTTCTTCTTTTTCAAAAAATTCTGTCAGGTCCTCTCCAGAGTGTTGTGCTTTAGCTTCTCTTATTTTCCTCTTTAGAGTCCTTTCAGGTCGGATCAGCTTCAACAAGAATGTTCTTATCCTTGCTCCTGCTCATATGAAAGAGAAGAGAACAGAAAGGAATAAAAATCCTCTATGTCACAGTATAGAGATTCCTTTATGTGAGTAGAAGAATAGAAGAGTAGAATGAAGAAGAGAGAAGATGAAGAATTCGAATACAAAGAAGGAGAGAGGGTTCGAATTATAAGAAGAAGAGAAGTGTTAGTAAATAAATAAATAAATAGAAAGAGATGAGAGAGAGAGAGAGACAAAAGTTTAAAATAAAATAAAGAAGGGAGTTAAAAACTTATGATTGGTTATTAATTTTATTTTTGATTTTATAAAAGGAAAATAAAATTTAATTTTAAGAGAG
>NC_029786.2:49156016-49188571 GCF_000816755.2 Arachis ipaensis | reverse complement strand
CAAAAAGTCAAGTAGTTAATTGAAAAAGATTTAAAAATCAATTTTGAAAAGATAAGAAGTTAGAAAAGATTTTGAAATTAAGTTTTGAAAAAGATATGATTGAAATTTATTTTGAAAAAGATTTGAAAAGGAAATTAAAAAGATTTGATTTTTGAAATTAAAGTTGATTACTTGACTAACAAGAAACTAAAGGATATGATTCTAGAATTTAAAGATTGATCATTTCTTAATAGGCAAGTAACAACTTGAAAATTTTTGAATCTAAACATTAAATGTTAGCATTAATTTCGAAAATATGAAATAAAAATAAGAAAAAGATTTTGAAAATCAATTTTGAAAATTTTCGAAAATAATAAAAAATGAAAAGATTTAATTTTTGAAAAGGATTTGAAAAAGATAGAATTTTTAAATTGAAATTTTGACTTGACTAACAAGAAACAACCAAATTTTAAAACTTTTTGACTAAATTAATTCAAAATTTCGAAATTTATGAGCAAAATAAGAAAAAGATATTTTTTTTATTTTTGATTTTTAATGTGGAGAGAGAAAAACATAAAAATGACACAAAACATGAAAAATTAAGATCAAAACGAAAAATGCATGCAAGAATACTTTGAATGCCAAGATGAACACCAAGAACACTTTGAAGATCATGATGAACATCAAGAACATATTTTTGAAAATTTTTAAGAAAAGAAAAATATGCAAGACACCAAACTTAAAAATTTTTAAACTACAGACACTAATAATTCAAGAATGCATATGAAAAACAAGAAAAGACACCAAACAAGAAAAAATTAAAGATCAAACAAAAGAATTCATCAAGAACAACTTGAAGATCATGAAGAAACTCAATGCATGAATTTTCGAAAATTTTTGAGAAAAATTAAAACATGCAATTGACACCAAACTTAAAATTTGACATAAGACTCAAACAAGAAACACAAATTTTTTTTTATTTTTATGATTTTATTAATTTTTTTTTGTAATTTTTCGAAAATATTTTGGAAAAGGAAATAAAAAGATAAAAAAATTTTAATAAGAATTCTAGGAATCATGCGATGTTAGTCTAAAGCTACGGTCCAAAAATTTAGACATGGCTTAATAGCTAGCCAAGCTTCAGCATACAAATCAGACATACAACAGCCAATTAGATGGGAATCCAAAGGCTCTTACAATGATAAGTGGAAGCCTCAGTCCAATAAATTTAGACATGGCTTAACAGCCAGCCAGGCTTCAACATATCATCTGAAACTCTAGAATTCATTCTTAAAAATTCTGAAGAACAAATATAAATTATATTTTTTTGAATGATTTTTCGAAAATAAAAAGAATAAAAACAAAAAGCTTAAAATTAAAATAAAATTACCTAATTTGAGCAACAAGATGAACCGTCAGTTGTCCAAACTTGAACAATCCCAAGCAACGGCACCAAAAACTTGGTGCACGAAATTGTGATCTCTAACAATGGCGCCAAAAACTTGGTATGCATAATCTTAATCTCAACTCTTTTTCACAACTCCTCACAACTAACCAGCAAGTGCACTGGGTTGTCCAAGTAATACCTTACGTGAGTAAGGGTCGATCCCACGGAGATTGTCGGCTTGAAGCAAGCTATGGTCATCCTTGTAAATCTCAGTTAGGCAGATTCAAATGGTTATGAGGTTTTGATAATTAAAATATAAATAAAATATAAAATAAGATAAAGTTACTTATGTAATTCATGGGTGGGAATTTTAGATAAGCGTCTGGAGATGCTTTATTGCTTCTGAACCTCTGCTTTCCTATTGTCTTCTTCCAACCATGCGTTACCTCCTTCCATGGCAAGCTGTATGATCCTCTCGGATGAAAACAAATTCATATGCGCTGTCACCGCACGGCTAATCATCTGTCGATTCCCGTTAGCGTCGGAATAGGCCCATTGTCCTTTTGCACACTGTCACTTGTGCCCCACATTCGCAGGTTTGAAGCTCGTCACAGTCTTCCCTTCCCAGATCCTACTCGGAATACCACAGACAAGGTTTAGACTTTCTGGATCTCAGGAATGCTGCCAATGGTTCTAGCCTATACCACGAAGACTCTGATCTCATGGAATGGAATGCTCTGTTGTCAGGAGAGGCAACCATGCATCGTGAACTAGGAGGCCAAGAGATACACACTCAAGCTATTGCAGATAGAACGGAAGTGGTTGTCAGGCACGCGTTCATAAGTGAGAATGATGATGAGTGTCACGGGTCATCACATTCATCAGGTTGAAGTGCAAGTGAATATCTTAGAGAAGAAGTAGGCGTGAATTGAATAGAAAAATAATAGTACTTATATTAATTCACGAAGAACAGCAGAGCTCCACACCTTAATCTATGGGGTCTAGAAACTCCACCATAGAAAATACATAAGTAAAAGGTCTAGGCATGGCCGTGAGGCCAGTCTCCAAACGTGTACAATAGATGATAGTATTCAATTGATCAAAAACTCCTCTATTCTATAAATCTCTAAAAGTAGTTTTTATACTAAACTAATAACTAGGGTTTACAGAAAATAAGTAACTAAGTGCAGATAGTGCAGAAATCTACTTCCGGGACCCACTTGGTGTGTGCTTGGACTGAGCATTGAAGCTTTTTCATGCTTAGGCTGTTCCTGGAGTTAAAATCCAGCTTTGGTGCCAGTTTGGGCGTTTAACTCCAATTGTGGTGCCAGTTTGGGCGTTTTACGCCAAGATATTTTAGGCTGACTTTGAACACCAGTTTGGGCCATCAAATCTCGGACAAAGTATGGACTATTATATATTTCTGGAAAGCCTAGGATGTCTACTTTCCAACGCAATTAAGGGCGCGCCAATTTGGCTTCTGTAGCTCCAGAAAATTCACTTAGAGTGCATGGATGTCAGAATCCAACAGCATTTGCAGTCCTTTTTTCAGCCTCTGAATCAGATTTTTGCTCAGGTCCCTCAATTTCAGCCAGAAAATACCTAAAATCACAGAAAAACACAAAAACTCATAGTAAAATCCAAAAATGTGAGTTTTGAATAAAAACTAATAAAAATATAATAAAAATTTATGAAAACATACTAAAAATTATGTAAAAATAATGCCAAAAAGGGTATAAATTATCTGCTCATCAGCTTGGCAGATATAGTAGGTATCAGCCCTCAAGTCTGTGAGCCCCGCATATTTTTAGAAGAGGGAGAAAGGCCTATCCGTCAACCTCAAAGGCGGTTGAACCCCACCATCTTAGAAGTTGTCAAGAAGGAAGTGACCAGATTGCTTGAAGCTGACATCATCTACCCCATCTCGGATAGTGAATGGGTTACCCCAGTACAGGTGGTACCAAAGAAGTCTGGAGTCACAACACTGAAGAATGAGCATGGAGAACTCATGGCAACTAGAGTGCAGAACTCCTGGCGGGTGTGCATTGATTACAGGCGCCTCAACCAGGCTACTCGCATGATGATGCCTTTTGGCTTATGTAATACACCAGCTACGTTTCAAAGGTGCATGATAAGTATTTTCTCAGATCTTCTTGAGAGATGTATGGAAGTTTTTATGGATGACTTTAGTGTGTATAGTGATTCATTCAACCTTTGTTTGGATAGTTTAGCTAGAGTATTAGAAAGGTGTGTTAGTTCAAACCTTGTATTAAATTTTGAAAATGCCATTTTATGGTAAAACAAGGTATTGTTCTAGGACATGTTGTTTCTAATACTGGTATTTCTGTAGATCTAGCAAAGGTAGATGTGATTTCTGGTTTACCTTACCCCTCCTCCATGAGGGAAGTCCGTTCGTTCCTTGGTCATGCAGGTTTCTACTGGATATTTATCAAGGACTTCAATAAGGTAGCATTGCCTTTATCCTAACTGCTACAGAAGGATGTTGAGTTCGAGCTGAGTGAGGACTGCATGGAAGCGTTTGATAAGCTGAAGATTGCCTTAACTCAAGCTCCGATTGTGAGAGGGCCCGACTGGAGTCAGCCATTTGAGATTATGTGTGATGCTTCCAACCACGTAGTAGGAGCGGCGCTGGCTCAGCGCGAAGGTAAGGCCCCTTATATAATTGCTTATGCTTCTAAGACCTTAGACGCTGCTCAGTCTAATTATACTATCACTGAAAAAGAGCTTCTGGCTATTGTTTTTGCTCTGGAAAAATTCCGAGCCTACTTACTTGGTACTAAGGTGGTAGTATACTCAGGCCATGCAGCTCTAAAAAATTTGTTAGCTAAAAAGAGTCCAAACCAAGGTTAATACGTTAGATATTGTTGCTGCAAGAATTTGATTTAGAAATAAAAAATAGGAGTGGTTCCCAGAATTTAGTGGCAGACCACTTGAGTCGCCTAGAGCACATTAAGAGTGACTCCACTGCTATCAATGATGCTTTTCCATTTGATAGCTTGCACGCAATATCTGAGGTAGTTCCTTGGTATGCACCTATAGCTAATTATTTGGTTAGTCATACCTTCCTCCCAATTTTACTAAGCATCAAAAGGACAAGCTTAAAAGTGAGTCCAAATATTATATATGGGATGACCCATATTTATGGAGGTGTGGTGCTGATCAAATAATTAGAAGGTGTGTGCCACAATCAGAATTCCAGTCAATTTTAGAGACCTGTCACTCTTCTGAGAGTGGTGGACATTTTGGTCCTCAAAGAACAGCTAGAAAAATTTTAGATTGTGGATTCTGGTGTCCCACTCTTTTTAAGGATGCTAGTGCCTTTTGTAATTCTTTCTCCCTATGCCAAAGGTTTAGGAATATATCCAATAGGGATGAGATGCCCCGACAGCTTATGTTATTCTGTGAAATTTTTGATGTTTGGGGCATTAACTTCATGGGTCCATTTCCAAACTCTAGTGGTTTCTTATACATATTGTTAGCAGTTGATTATGTTTCTAAATGGGTGGAAGCAATTCCTACCCGTACTGATGATGCTAATGTTGTTGTCTCCTTTGTTCGAAATAATATTATCTGTCACTTTGGATCACCACGAGCAATCGTGAGTGATCAAGGCACTCATTTTTGTAATAAGAGATTGACAGGTTTACTGAAGAAACATGGCATTGTTCACAAGGTAGCAACGACTTACCATCCTCAGACCAATGGGCAAGCCGAGGTTTCTAACAGAGAGATAAAGCGCATATTGGAGAAGATTTTCAAGCCTCATAGAAAAGACTGGAGCACTAGGCTTGTAGATGCGCTTTGTGCTTATCGGACATCATACAAGATACCTGTCGGAATTAGTCCATTCCGCCTAGTCTATGGCAAGGCTTGTCACCTCCCAGTGGAGGTGGAGCACAAAGCTTTCTGGGCGGTAAGGGAATGCAGCATGGGATTTGAGAAAGCTGGTGCTGAAAGGAAGCTGCAACTAGCAGAACTAGAGAACCTTCGACTCAAAGCATATGACAACTCCAGGCTATACAAAGAGAGGGTGAAGGCTGTGCATGACAAGCATATCAAGAGAAGAGAGTTCAAACCTGAGGAGCTAGTTCTCCTTAATAATTCAAGGTTGAGGCTCATGCCAGGCAAGCTACGATCAAGATGGGAAGGCCCCTACCGGGTGGAAAAGGCTGAGCCATATGGCATCTTTCACCTGAGTCATCCTTCAAGTTCCAAATTCATCAAAGTCAATGGCCACCGCTTGAAGCTGTATCACGGTGAGAAGATGAAGCACAACAAGGAGCTGGAGATCTTCCTCTTGGAGGATCCACCAACAGAAGGAGACTGAGCTTGTGGACCATCCAACTTAAGGACGTTAAAGAAAAGTGCTAGGTGGGAGACAACCTACCATGGTACGATCTTTCATTTTTATTCCTAGTGTTATCTTATTTTTATCAGTGTTACTTTATAAATTCTGCATAAGCACCTGCATTTTGCATAAAAAAAAATGCATTCGACGCACAAGTGTCTAGGACGCGCACGCGTCATATGTGAATGCGAAAAACATTAGGTTTGAACATAGAGTTGCGTGGGAGTGGCGAAGGAAGCGTGCTTTACGCGCAAGCAAGCCCACGCGTACGCGTACCTCACGCGTGCGCGTCACTTGCAGCTTTGGCAATCCACGCTTACGCGTCAAGCACACGCACGCGTGGATATGGAAATCGGCGTAAATAGCATGCTGAACAGAGAGTTGTGATGGTCTGGGGCTGGCACTGTGCTAGAGGCACAAAATCACTCACGCGTACGTGTCCCTGACGCGTGCGCGTCCTTTCGCTTTCAGACCACCCACGCGTGCGCGTGCCTAACGCGCACACGTCATATGCAAATTTTGGTTTCTATCCTATGCGAACAGAGACTTGTGCGTGCATGCGGCTGCTCTCGCGCGACTGGCACGGCCAAGGGCACGCGTACGCGTGCCAAACGGTTACGCGTCGAATTCAATTTTGCGCGACCCACGCGTACGCGTGCGCGTTGCATGCGCCGCCTCACTTATAGCAGTATGCCGCCCAGAATTCAGTTTTCCACCTCCCAAATCCTAATTCTCTTTCATTCCTAATTCTTCCTTCTTTCTTCTTCCTTCTTTCCTCCTTCTTATTTCTTACTTCCTACTACTTTCTTCTTCCCTTTTTTTCATCTTCTTCCTCAGGTTTCTTTTCTCCCTCTCCTCTACTCTTTCATTCTTCTTTTAATTATTGCATTTTATTTATTTTTCTTTCTTCCCAAATTTTATATTAGCTTAGTTATTTATGGTTTCTTTTTCATTCTTTTATCATGCATTTTTATGTTGGTGTTGGAGTTTTATTTGGGTATTACTTTATTATAATTGAGCTTGTGGATATTATGAGGAGTGATTTGACAATTGACATTTAATTTTGGGTCTCATATACACTTGGATTCATTATTCTACTTCCTATTTTAACTTGCACACCAAGTGTTTGTGAAAAAGCTCTTATGGCATTTTGAATTCTTTTTTATTCTATTCTTACTACTTTAATGCCTCTTTTTCACAACTCTTGCAATCCACATGTATTGAGTATATCATTCACAATTGTCATCATACAAGTGCTATTTAATTTGGTATATTTAATAATTGATGCTTGAGTTATGCTTCTCATGCCTATTACTTGCATGTTTTTAACCCTCTTGCATCTAATTGTTATGAATTGCCTTCATGATTTTTACTTAATGTCTTCTATGCATGTTGTAGCTACCATGTATAGGACATTATTATTACTTTGCCATTCATTATTCCTTGGATTTTCCTCCTTCCAATTATTAGTTCTCTATGCTTGAAATTAATTCTCTTTCTTCCTTCTTTAGGATGGCCACTAAACGAGGAAAGGAGAAGGCTTCTGAAAAGCCACTAACAAGGAGAGGAACCAAGAGAGCTCCGGCTAAGGCGCCACCATCTACAAGCGTCAAGCCACCAACAAAGCGGGTGAAGAGGATCATTAAAGTTGATGAAGCAGAGAAAGCCTTTCCTGCACGGGACTCCACATGGTTCACTAACCGTTATTGCGAGCAGATGTTCCCCATCCTAGCCGAGAGAAACTACAATAATGAGCATTTACTCATTCTCCCAACATATTTTGTTGATTTTGTGGAGCCCCACATCGAGAGGAGACAGTGGGGATTCTTAAGGAGGCAGCTGCGAGAGGCCAACCTATCATGGGTAGTTGAATTCTACTCCAACTTCTACTCGTCTACCCTACAGACTGTCTATGTTCGTCAGCAGCAAGTCCCTGTCTCCGAGGGTTCCATACAGAGAGCACTGGATCTTCCACCTAGCCCAGAGGGATTGGATGCATATCAAGAGGCCTCTCTTAAGCGCCAGATGTATCAGTTCGACTGGGATAACGTCCTTGGGGTTATAGCCCAACCTGGAAGCACCGGTCAAAACCCAAGAGCATCTCAGCCCAATCACTTACCTTGGAGGCTCGCGTGTGGGCACAGATTATGTCCCACTATATCTTTCTGAGCACTCACGAGTCCACCTTCACAGCAGACATGGTTGTTCTCATCTGGTGCATCTTGACAGAGCAACCTCTCAACCTGCCCCGACACATCCGGCAAGTCATGGGACACGTGCAGATAGCGGGTAACCTGCCTTTCCCCGCATTGGTTTCAGATTTAGTCTCTGCAGCAGGTGTTTCCTATTGGGTAGGGGATACCAAGACCGTGATCCCAAGGGCCGATCAGTATGTCCTGAATGGGAAGTACATCAGACCTCCAGTTCCCTCTGCGAGCCGGCTTCCAGGCCCATCTTTGGACACTCCTCCTTCTTCTACTCCACCATCATCCACGCCACAAGCACCATCCACCCGTCAGATGTTTCTTCATATCCTTCAGAGGTTTCACCGGCAAGACCGGTGGATGGAGCAATTGGAGCGCCACAACAAGCGCCGATACAACTATTTGAAGGAGCTCATTGATGGTACTCACCCACCTCCAAAACAGAAGGACACCCGAATTCCCCTTCACCTAGTAGCACAGGGAGCCATGACGAGCCAGACAGTGGAGGCGATGCTTCCAGCCCTACCTTGCTCATTACTAATGGTACGGAGGACCGTGCCAAGCCTTAAGTGTGGGGAGGTCAGTGCTTGACTTCCGGAGGTAATCTCTCTCTCTTAACACCAATATGTTATTTTTTCTGTGTTAGATAGGATAGATTGTATGATAGTAGTTGCTTGCATGTATGTTTTGCTTGGTTGAAGTAATGAAATTCTTTTCAAGACCCTATTTTATAGTATTTCACTAATTCAAATTAAAATTTGTGTTAAACTTGTTTGAAGATTGTAATTTGGAACATGGTTTATAGCTAAGAACACACAACCTGTGAGATTTTGAGCTTAATTATATGGTTACATTATCTAACCATAATATTTTATTCTTGTGTGTTTTCTTCCCTATGATTGCAATCTATAGTTTGTTCCATTCTATATGTCCATTGTTTAGTGTATTTGAATTCATACATATGGTTGAGGCCATCATTTGTTATTAGCTCACTTATCCCAAATAGCCTACCACTTCAATTACCCTTGTTTGCCACTTTGACTCTTTTTAATCCCCATTTGTTCTTTATATTACCACATCACTAGCTTTAAGCAGAAAAATAATTAATTACCCCATTTGAATCTTTGGTTAGCTTAAGATAGAGAGTGTGTGTCAACTAAGTGCGGGAAAATGTGGGAACTTAGGTTGATGAGAATGTGTTGTATTTTATTGACAAAAATATTGGGAATTCGGGTGCTTACTCATGTAAAAATTGAAAAATCATATGCATTGATATATTATGCTTTCATTTATATATATAATAATAAAAAAAAGAAACATTCGAAAAAAATACCAAAAATACTTATGAATAGAGGACAAAATTACCCCAATGTTAAGTTCAATAAAAAGATAGGCATGAGTTTAGAATTATATAGAGTGTGTGTGTGTGTGTTAGGTGAGAACTTAGATTAGTCAAAGATTCATATTATAGCTCACTTGGCCATACATATATCCTCACCCTTACATTAGCCCCATTACAACCTTGAAAAGACCTCATGATGTTTGCATTTGTACACTAAATATCTGTTGATTGGTTAGATGAAGAACAAAGTTTTAGAAAGCATGACTAGAGAAAGGTAGAGTGGATTAACCATAGACACTTGAGCAATTAGAGTGCATATACACTTCCAGTGAGGGTTCAATGCTTGATTCTATGTTCCCTGCTTTCATGAGCTATCTTCTTACACGTTTACCTGTCTTTTATTGTGTGATTTGAATTAGTAAAATCTGATTTATGTTTGTCTTGAAGAACTTGTTTACTTTTAACCAAGTAGGTAAAAGCATCTTAGTATATAGTTACATTCATTTACATAGGCTGCATTGCATGAGTCTTACTTTCCCCATTCATTCGTTTGGTCTCCTTGAACTTAACATGAGGATATGCTAATGTTTAAGTGTGGGGAGATTGATAAACCACTATTTTATGGTTTATCTTGTGCTAAATTGAGTGGTTTCTATCAACTCTTTGCACACTTATTCATACAATTTGCATGGTTTTACAAATCCTTCCCAATTTTGTTCTATGATTAAAAACTTGCTTCCTAAGCCTTTAAATTGTGTATTTTTAATTCCTCTTTATACCATTCGATGCCGTGATTTGTGTGTTAAGTGTTTTCAGGCTATATAGGGCAGGAATGGCTTAGAGGATGGAGAGGAAGCTTGCGAAAATGGAAGGAACACAAGAAATAAAAGAGATGACCAACGAGGATCGACGGGCGCGCATGGCTCACGCGTGCGCATGACTTGAAGCTTTTCACAGCGACGCGTACGCGTAACTGACGCGTGACAAGCAAAATTGCTCAGCGATGCGTGTGCGTGACTGATGCGTACGCATGACACGCGAAGAGGACCATCGACGCGTATGCGTGACTGACGCGTACGCGTGACGTGCGCCACGTGCAGAAATCGCAGAAGACGATGGGGGCGATTTTGGGCTGGTTTTGGACCTAGTTTTTGGCCTAGAAACACAGACTAGAGCCGGGGGACAAGCAGAGATTCAACACACATTCTCATTCATTTAGTTTTTAGCTTTAGATTTTGAATCTTAGAAAAAAAAAACTACTACTTCCTCTAGGGTTCTTCACATTCATAGATTTTTTAGTTTTATGCTTTTAGATTGGATATTGAGAAGAGTTACTACCTCCGTTTGAAGTCTCTATCATTACAGTTTGCTTTCCTATTTCCTTACTCTTTTACTTTTCATTCACTTTGTTCAGAGTTACATATGGATATCTTCGATTTTGGAATTTATTAATGCAAAGAATTATTTTTACTTTTAATTAATTTTCTGTTATTACTTTGTTTGAATTACCATGTCTTCTTTTCATTCCCTTTATATGTTTATGAAAATGGCATTCATGTCAATGGAGTAGACTCCCAACTTGACTTGGGAGTGGATTAATAGGAGACCCTTGAGTTAGAATACTCAAGTGTTAATTGGTAATTGAAAGTTGTTGGCTGACTCTCTAGTCACTAACGCTAATCCTTCCATAGGAGAGGATTAGGACTTGTGAATCAGAGTTGGTTCAGTTACTTGACTTTCCTTTATTCAGTAAGGGATAACTAAGTAGAAACAACAACCTCTTACCATTACACTTGGGAAAATTCAACAAGCATAGAACTTCCAATTAATCTTCTCCCAGTCAAGACTTTTTAATTCAAATATATAAAACCTCTTGTAACTATTGCTTTAATTAATAATCATTTTATTCTTCCGTCCTCCAACTCTAAAATTTCTCAGAAAATTCCTGACCAATAACTTGCACTCTTTTGTCAACTCGTTGGGAGACGACCTGGGAATTCTACTCCCAGTATTTTATTCTTAAATTGTGACAACTCTTTTAAATTGATAAGCAAAATTTTCGTCGGTTAAGAACTATACTTGCAACGCTGTTCTTATTATAAATTCTTAATCGGCAATTTTTCTGCCCATCAGTGACCTAGGCATTTGTGCCATAATAATGCCGAATTTTTATTTAGTTTTCATTTTGTACCTGATTGCAGTATTTAATTATTATAGGAATTCAAATAAAGCCTATATAGATTATCACCAAATGACCAGAGAAAATATTATTCGAATTATAAAAGAGACTGACTTTATTGTTTCCGAACAAACAAAAATAACCTGATTTGTCCAAACGAGAAACAGAAACTAAATTCCGTCTAAATGATGGTATATAAAATGCCTCTAATAAATCCAAGTAAAATTGGTGCGGAATTTATAACCACAAACTAACCGGCAAGTGCACCGGGTCGTACCAAGTAATACCTCAAGTGAGTGAGGGTCGATCCTATGAGGATTGATGGACTAAGCAACAATGGTTGATTAATTTACTTAGCTAGACAAGCAGAAAATGGTGTTTAAGAGTTCAAAAGCATTAAATAGTAAATTCAGTAAATTAGAAAGCAAGCAATAAACGAGTTGTGAATAATATATGGAGAAACAGTTAAGGCTTCAGAGTTATCTATTTTTCGAATTGACTTTTCTTACTAACTATTTTAATCATGCAAGATTCAATTCATGGCAAACTATATATGACTAAGCCCTAATTCCTTAGACCTTCTTAATCTACTCTAACTTTCATCAACCGCCAATTCCTAGGTCACTTAATTCCAATTAGAGGATGAAGTTCAATTCTAGTTTATATGCCACAAAAATCTTAATTACCCAAATATAAGAGGATTATATATTACGTATCCTGTTAAGTCCAGATAATTAGAAATTTAGGAGAATATGTTTTCAAGTTGTTGTTCGAGTAAAGAGCTTTTTCAAGTTATACAAGAACTCAATTAGAACAAGGGTCATACTTCCGTTCCACCCAAATTCATAAGATAAAGAACGAAAACAATTTTTGAAATATAAATCAGTACATGAATTAAAATAGAAAAATAATAGTATCAATCCATACAATAGATAGAGATCCTAACCTTAACAATGGAGGTTTTGTTGCTCATGGTTCAAAGAGAAAATAAGGATTCTGAAAAAACTGTAAATTGCGGAATGAGGTAGAAGAGAAGAGCGAAGCCCCAAGGGATGATTCTTTTCCCTTTTATATCTAATCCTAATTAATGTAAAATATATTTTCTAAAACTAAAATAATATCTTTTTCTAATTGTAAATAAAATAAAAGTTGAATCAAAATTAATTAATTTCAGCGTAGCTTTGTATGAGTGCTTGGGGACCACTTGGGGCATTCGGATCAACGCTGAACTTGGAAATTCCCAAGTTCAGTGTGGAGGAGGCAGCAGTGTTTTGCTTGTTTCCCTTTGAGTCCACGCTGAACTTAGCTTTTTCCAAGTTCAACGTGGGATGTGGTGTGTGCTTCCCTGGGAGCTTTCAAGTTCCACGCTGAACTTGGTAGGGGCCAAGTTCAACGTAGAGGAGACAGAGGTTTCTGGAGAAGAAGTATGCACTATTATATATCGTTGGAAAATCCTAGAAGTTAGATTTCCAATGCCGCTGGAATCATGTCAATTGGACCTCTGTAGCTCAAGTTATTCCTATTTGAGTGCAAGAAGGTCAGGATTGACAGCATCATTTGCTTTCTCCCTTTTCTACTACAAAACTCCGTCAAATCCATCCAAATGCTACCTGAAATAAATAGAATTGTGCACAACTCAAAGTAGCATCCATAGTGGCTAAAAGATATTTAAATTTTAATTAAACTTAGCAATTCAAGTGCAAATTCACAAGGAAAAGATAGATAAGATGCTCACTGGTGCACGAAATTGTAAATCACACTTTTCACAACTCGTACCACTAACCAGCAAGTGCACTGGGTCATCTAAGTAATACCTTACGTGAGTAAGGGTCGATCTCACGGAGATTGTCGGCTTGAAGCAAGCTATGGTTATTTTGTAACTCTTAGTTAGGAAATTAATGATAAGAGTGATTGTATTTATGAAGAGTAAATAACATAAAATAAATAATACTTGTTATGCAGTAATGGAGAACAGGTTGAGGTTTTGGAGATGCTCTATCCTCGGGATCTCTGCTTTCCTACTGTCTTCTTTTTCACGCACGCAAAGCTCCTTCCATGACAAGCTGTATGTTGGTGGATCACCGTTGTCAATGGCTACCATCCGTCCTCTCAGTGAAAATGGTCCAAATGCGCTGTCACCGCACGGTTAATCATCTGTCGGTTCTCACTCATGTTGGAATAGGATCCATTGATCCTTTTGCGTCTGTCACTATGCCCAACACTCGTGAGTTTGAAGCTCGTCACAGTCATCCCATCCCAGATCCTACTCGGAATATCACAGACAAGATTTATACTTTCTGGATCTCAGGAATGACCGCCAATAATTCTAGCCTATACCACGAAGACTCTGATCTCACGGATTTGAATGCTCTGTTGTCAGGAGATGTAATCAAACACGTGAACCAGGAATCAAGGAGATACACACTCAATCTAAGGTAGAATGGAAGTGGTTGTCAGGCACGCGTTCATAGGTTGAGAATGGTGATGAGTGTCACGGATCATCACATTCATCATGGTTAAGTACGAGCGAGTATCTTAGAACAGAAACAAGGGTAATTGAATAGAAAACAGAAGTAATTGCATTAATCCATCGAGACACAGCAGAGCTCCTCACTCCCAACCATGGAGTTTAGAGACTCATGCCGTAGAGGATACAAAATTCAGATGTGAAGTGTCATGAGGTACATAGTAAGTCTCTAAAAGTTGTTTTTATACTAAACTAGTAGCTAGGGTTACAGAAAATAAGTAACTAAGTGCAGATAGTGCAGAAATCCACTTCCGGGGCCCACTTGGTGTGTGCTTGGGCTGAGCATTGAGCTTTACACGTGTAAAGGCTTCTCTTGGAGTTAAAGGCCAGGTTGCAACCTGTTTGTGGCGTTTAACTCTGGTTTGTAACCTGTTTCTGGCGTTTAACTTCAGAATAGGGCAGGAAGTTGGCGTTTGAACGCCAGTTTGCATCATCAAAACTCGGAAAAAGTATAGACTATTATATATTGCTTGAAATCCCTGGATGTCTACTTTCCAATGCAATTAAGAGCGCGCCAATTGGGTTTCTGTAGCTCTAGAAAATCCATTTCGAGTGCAGGGAGGTCAGAATCCAACAGCATCTGCAATCCTTTTTCAGCCTCTGAATCAGATTTTTGCTCAGGTCCCTCAATTTCAGCCAGAAAATACCTGAAATCAAAGAAAAACACATAAACTCATAGTAAAGTCCAGAAATGTGAATTTTGCATAAAAGCTAATAAAAACATAGTAAAAACTAACTAAATCATACTAAAAAACTACCTAAAAACAATGCCAAAAAGTGTATAAATTATCCGCTCATCACAACACCAAACTTAAATTGTTGCTTGTTCCTAATAAACCCCAATTTTTTGGTTTATCTTGTGCTTAATTTGGGTGATTTTATCACCTTTTCTCACATTTATTCAATGAAATAGCATGGTTTTGTAATTCTCCCTTGATTTGTGCTTAAATGTGAAAATATATTTTTTAGGCCTTAAAATAGCTAAATTTAACTCACTTTAATTCCATTCGATGCCTTGATATGTTTGTTGAGTGATTTCAGGTTCATAAGGCAAGTATTGGATGGAAGAAGTGAGGAGAAAAGCATGCAAAGTGGGAGAACTCATGAAGAAATGAAGGAACCGTAAAGCTGTCAAGTCCGACCTCTTCGCACTCAATCGACCATAACTTGAGCTACAGAGGTCCAATTGAGGTGATTCTAGTTGCGTTGGAAATATAACATTCGGGGCTTAAAAATGATATAAAATTTGCCATATGTTACTTTGCGTTTAGGGGCACGCATGCGCCATGTACGCGTGCGCGCTGATGCTGTCTGTGGCCCACTAAAGTGAAATCGCCCCCAGCGATTTCTGAAGCACTTTGGGCCCAACCCAACTCATTTCTAATGCTATTTCATGCAGAATTCAAGCTTGGGCAAAGGGGGAGAAATTTTTTGTAGTGTAGCATCATGTAGTTTAGTTTCTAGAGAGAGAAGCTCACTCTTCTCTCTAGAATTAGGGTTCTTAGGATATTTCCATCTTAGATCTAGGTTTAATTCATGCTTTGATTTACTCTTCTTCTTCTACCCTTCCTCTTTCTAGTTTTGTATTTAATTCATGTAATTCTCTACTTTTATGTTGATGCATTTTTGTTCTTCTATTTTCAATTCAATGCAATTTATGATTCATGTTCCCTTATTGTTGATTTGGTTTTGTTGTTGTTTAATTCCTTGCAATTGAGTAGTGTAGATTTACTTTCCTTGCTATTTTAGTATGTTTCCTTTTATGCCTTCCAAGTGTTTGATGAAATGCTTGGTTGAATTTTAGAGTAGAATTTTAGTGCTCTTGGCTTGGGAAGGTAACTTAGGAACTCTTGAGTCACTAATGTCCAAGTGATTGACGATTGGGAGCCATTAATGCTAGATCTCACCAATTGATTAGGTGTAGAACTAGGACTTATGGACTTGGATTGATATAGCTCACTTGACTTTTCTCTACTATTAGTTAGGGGTTAACTTAGTGGGGTTGATCCTTGCCAATTCTCATGTTGTGGTTAGTGATTAGGATAGAGATCCTTGACCACCAATCTTTGCCAAGACCTCTTTAGTTGTTAGTTGTCTTCATTTCCATTTACTTTTCATGTCTCCTATCAAAAACCCCAAAATATACTTCATAGCCAATAATCATTCACTTCATTGCAATTCCTCGTGAGACGACCCGGAGTCCAAATACTCCGGTTAATTCTTATTTGGGGTTTGTACATGTGACAACCTAAATTTAATTTGATGCGAGAGATGTTTGTTGGTTTGGAGCTATACTTGCAACGTAAATATTTTGTGAAATTCCTTACCCACAACAATTTTTGTATCAAATTAATGGCGCCGTTGCCAGGAAGTTGCAATGGTGTTATATTATTGGCTATTGTATATATTGTGAATATGTTTGCCTTTTGCTTATTTGTTAGTTTTTGTTAGTTTTAGGACTTTGTTGCTTATTTTTGTTAGCTTTTGTTTTTATTTGCTATTATGAATTCTCATCCTCACTTTGGCTATGAGTTTGGCTCAAATTATGTTGTAG
Source organism: Arachis ipaensis (assembly GCF_000816755.2). Classification (NCBI taxonomy): domain Eukaryota; kingdom Viridiplantae; phylum Streptophyta; class Magnoliopsida; order Fabales; family Fabaceae; genus Arachis; species Arachis ipaensis. The sequence goes on along the minus strand of NC_029786.2, from coordinate 49,172,030 downwards.
GGAATGGAAGCTACAATGAGGATGTGCATTAAGGATGGAACAATCAAAGATGGAGGGAGCCTCAAAGGATTGATCAACCTTATTGGCAACAACCCCCTCCGGTTTCTTATGGGTATAATTCTAATCCTAATTCATATCAATCTAATGGATATGGTGACTCTTATTGTGATTGTCAACAACCACCACCACATGCCTATGAACCACCCCCTCAACCTAATTTTGAACCACCTTACTCGCAAGCTCCCTACCACCAAACACCTCATTATGACCCTAATTTTTATCCACCATACCAACCACCCTATAAACCATATGAACCACACATGGAACCACCACCATTCCAACACAATTACTCTCAAGAACCACCTCAATATACACCATCTCCATACTCTTACCAAGATGAACCAACTTCCAATTATGAAACTTCCTTCCCAAACAATGAACCTTCTTTTTCCACACCACCTCCAATGGATGATCCTCTCCAAGAATGTGTTAATCTTTATATTCGAAGGCAAGAAGAGAACCAAAAGGAGTTTAAGGAGCTAGAAGCCAAGATGGCTATCCTAGCGGAAGCCGTTAGCAATATGGTCTCCTCCCGCCTAAGCCTATGCGATCAAGGAACTTCCGTTGTTGAATGTGGAGAAGCAATTAAGGAGCATAGTGAGGGAGTGAGCTTAGATCTTCAAGGTAAAGAAGAGGAGTTGAAGCAAGAATTGTCACAAGGGGAAGAAGTTGAGATAAATGAGGCGGAAGAAGTGGCTGAAGACTTAGGAGATGTAGGAAGTCCATGGGAATGTAGCATTATAGAGTCCTCTTCCAAGATGCTTGATGTTGATTTTGAGAAGGGTTTACAACCTCCAAGGCATATCATGATTGAAAACTTTGAAGAGGTTGATCAAGAGATAGATTCAATCATTGAGGAGTTCCTATCTACAATTGAATCCTCTCCCATTGGGCTTGAAATTGAGATCAAAGAAGAAGATGCACAACCTCCCATGCCCTTGGTAAGCAATGAAGAAAAGATTGAATTGGAAGAGAGCCACCAAAAGGAAGAGGTTGAAGTTGAGGAAAGTTGTAAAGAGGTGGAGGTAATCAAGGAAGAGTACAAGGGAGTGGAGCTTGCAAGATCATTGGGACCACCCTTTCCTAAGTCACCATCTTACACAACATTCAAGTGGGTAAAATTCTTATCTCTAATCTTTACTTTCCCACTTGAATATGGTTTGATTGAAAATGATGGTCAACTTAGATCTCTTTGTGGAGTTAAGAGTAAGAGAGAGTTGTGTAGTGGTTGGACACATCACTCTAAGTTCATGATGGTTGCATGCTCAAAGTTGAATGGCAATGGTTGGTGTAGAACCAAATAGAATGGGTCTAAGAGAATGTTTGGATTCTTAATTGAGAATTCTAAGGTCATGCCACCCAATTGGAATCATGATGATCAATTTGAAGATGGGTGTCAAAACAAAGTGTGGGATTCCGGATCGCACAAGGAGAATCAAATTTGGGAGCTCATGGTTTGTGAAGAACTCCATCAAAGCTTGAAGATATTAAAATTGAAGAATGGAGCTTATTGGAGACTTAAGCATTGGTGGATGTTCAAGGATAGCTTCAAGCACAAGCCACCTTGATGAGGAGTTCCCCATAAGTCTAACTTAAGGACAATAAACAAAAGTGCTAGGTGGGAGACACCCCACCATGGTAATATCTTTTCCTTTTCTTCTTTGTAAATATTGGTAATTTAGGTTTAATTTCATGTTTTGATTGCTTAGTTGAGTTTATTTGGGAGTCTAGTAGGTTAAATAAGGTTTTATGATGCTTTGGTAGCTGTTTGGAGGTTTGGAATGCTTGGTTTGGTGCAAAAATATAGAAAATTTTTTGAAAAAAACAGAGCACTATCCACGCGCACGCGCACTCCACGCGTACGCGTGAATCAAGCAATTTCAGCCATCCACGCGCACGCGTCATATACGCGTACGCGTGGATTGAATTTTCCCCCCTCCATACATTCACCCAAGAGTTGTGCCTGAAGTGTGCCAACTTTGTGCCCAAGGCACGCGCACGTGTACCTTGCGCGTACGCGCTCCTCTCAAAATAAGCCATCGACGCGGACGCGCCATGTACGCGTACGCGCCACTTCCGTTGCACCACCATCCCCGCGCGCGCGCCATGCACGCGTACGCGTGGATGCCCTTCTTTCAATACACTTCTTTTCTTCTCCTCTTTCCATTTTTTTCCTTCTTCTCTTCTCTTTCCACCCTTCCAACATCATCCAACACTACCAAATATCATGTAACACCATTTCTTTTAGTTAGTTAGTTAGTTTAATTTTTGTTTTCCATTATAAGTGTTGGATTACTAATCTTGTTTACTGTTTACTGCTGCTGCTTGTTGATAGGATGTTAGTTTAACATCATTATTGTTAATTGTACTTGTTGGATTTCTTCATTGAGGTTGTATTTGGTTACTTAGTTTGGAATTTTTCATGTTCAACACTTTTGAATACCAAGTACTTGTTACATTGCCTTCATGCATCTTACCTCTTTGAATTGCATGTTTTGGCCGCCATGCATTCATCATCTATTGTAGGGCAATTGTATATTATCATTGCATTTTTTTTTAGGTGATGCTTGTTTATGGTTTACCCTTATTCACATCACTTATTTCATGCATTGAGATTGTAGAGTTGTGAAATCGGACCGAAAGCTTACCTAGCGACATATTTTTGAGCATTCTAAGCATTGTGGACCATGCTTGCTATGTGATTGATTTTTGACTTCTATATCATTTTTCCTAAGTTCCATAGCATCCATATGTTCCACCTCTATGTCACTTAGGTGTTGCAACAACTTCAATAAGTGTCATTGTTTGATGTGTGAGCTCTTTAAACCATTTTGTTCACAAAATTCACTTACACATCAATCAATGTCCATGCACTATCCAATTTCACAATTACTTGATTTTTGCTTGAATGCTTTTATGCTTCTTCACTACTTGTTTGGTTGTCCTAACCTACAAGTCTTTTAAAGTATCTCAAGCACACTAGAATGAGTGAAGTGTATGCTTTCTTTTGTGTAAATGTGACATAGCTTTTTATACTAGCATGTGTATGTTCTAAACTGCGCGCAATTTTAGAATCCACATACCTATTTTTCATCAATGTCACACCAATTCACCCACTCAATTCTATTGATTTACCTCATTCCAATAATTCACGCTTCCTAGCTTTTGTATGTTTTCATCTTACGGTGTCTATTTTATTTTTCATGATTGATGCACCATAAGCAAAAATGGAAGCGAGAGAAAGAACACGCAGCAACCGTTTGACCTACCAATTGAATGTAGCAACTAGGAAAGTCGCCGTACCCTCTTGCTCATCTTTGGATGCACCGAGGACGGTGCAAACTTTTAAGTGTGGGGAGGTCGTCCGACCGCTCGGCATTTTTGGGTGACAAGTTTCTAATCCCAACACTTTTGCATTTCATTTTAGGATTTTTAGTTGCATTTTCTTATTTTGCATATGTATATATTAAGCTTAGTCAAAATCATGATATTTTCCAAGGATTTAATCTATAAGGCACCCCAATTGATTGAAATTTTTTTTAGAACTTGCTTGAAGAATGTATTTTGGAACATGGTTTTTGAGCTAAGAACACAAGCATGTGAGTTTTGAGCCTTATGGTGTGGTTACATCTTATAAACACTTATTTTCATTCTTGTGTGCATCATTCTCTTTCTATGATTGTAATCTTTGATTTTTTTTTATTCTTTATGTCCATTATTCCATGTATACATGCATTTATGTGATTGAGGCCATTATTTTATTTAACTCACTTACCCAAATAGCCTACCCTTCATCAACCATTGTTAGCCAATTTTGAGCCTATTTAATCCCTTTTGTTCTTAATGTTAGCACATCACGACCCATAAGTGAAAAACAATAAATGTCCTTAATTTGGATCTTTGATTAGCTTAGGCTAGTGAGGGTGTGTATCATCTGGGTTGGGAAAGTTAGAAACATTGGGTAGAGATAAAAGTGTGTTTTTGTATTTGTGTTGAGAATCTTGGGAATTGGGTACATACTCATGTATTAATCATGTGTAAAACATATGCATTGATGTTCTTGTGAAAAGAAAAAAATTTAATGAAAAAAATAATAATAATAAAAAAAAGGAAAAAATAATAAATAATAGAAATAGAAAAAGAAAGACAAAGAATTACAATAAAAAGGGGACAAAATGCCCCAAAGCAAGGTTCAATAAAAGTCAATGCATATGGGTGGTGATCAAAAAGAGAATGCATGAGTGTGTGAAAAAATGAAGAATGGGTAGTTAGGTTTGTTTAGAATTGTATAGGTTGTCATAGGTTAGGTGGAAAGTTTAAGTTAATCAAAGATTCAAATCTCAAGCCCACTTGACCATATGCATCCTACCTTGACCCTAACCCCATTACAACCTATGGGAAGTCCTCATGATATTTGTATGCATGCATGAAATAATTGTTGATTGTTAGATGAAAAATAAATCTTGGAAAACATGATTAGGGGAGAATTGAGTGAATCAACCCCATACACTTGAGTGACTAGAGCGGATACACATCCGGTGAGGGTTCGATTACTCAATTACATGTTTCCACCCATGATCATCTCTTTTCTTGCAAGTTTGTAAAATCTTTTTAACAATTCAATTTAATTGTGGGTTTGATTTGACTGCTATGGCTTTAGCCCTTGTACTTGAATATTTTTTCTTGGAAGTTGACTTGTTTTGACCAAGTGGATGCATTCATATAGATAGATTGCATATAGATAGATTGCATTTAGTTAGTTTGCATTGAATAAATGTTGATACCCCTTTGCTTATTTCTTGATTCTAGCATGAGGACATGCTTAGTTTAAGTGTGGGGAGATTTGATAAACCCCAATTTTGTGGTTTATCTTGTGCTTAATTTGGGTGATTTTATCACCTTTTCTCACATTTATTCAATGAAATAGCATGGTTTTGTAATTCTCCCTTGATTTGTGCTTAAATGTGAAAACATGCTTTTTAGGCCTTAAAATAGCTAAATTTAACTCACTTTAATTCCATTCGATGCCTTGATATGTTTGTTGAGTGATTTCAGGTTCATAAGGCAAGTATTAGATGGAAGAAGTGTTGAGAAAAGCATGCAAAGTGGGAGAACTCATGAAGAAATGAAGGAACTGTAAAGCTGTCAAGTCCGACCTCTTCGCACTCAATCGACCATAACTTGAGCTACAGAGGTCCAAATGAGGCGGTTTCAGTTGTGTTGGAAAGCTAACATCTGGGGCTTCAAAATGATATAAAATTTGCCATATGTTACTTTGCATTTAGGGGCGCGCACGTGCCATGTACGCGTGCGCACCGATGCTATCCATGGCCCACTAAAGTGAAATCGCCCCCAGCAAGTTCTGAAGCACTTTGGGCCCAACCCAACTCATTTCTAATGCTATTTCATGCAGAATTTAAGCTTAGGCAAAGGGAGAGCAATTGTTTGTAGTGTAGCATCATGTAGTTTAGTTTCTAGAGAGAGAAGCTCCCTCTTCTCTCTAGAATTAGGGTTCTTAGGATATTTTCATCTTAGATCTAGGTTTAATTCATGCTTTGATTTACTCTTCCTTTTGCAACTCTTCTTCTTCTACCCTTCCTCTTTCTAGTTTTATATTTAATTCATGTAATTCTCTACTTTTATGTTGATGCATTTTTGTTCTTTTATTTTCAATTCAATGCAATTTATGATTCATGTTCCCTTATTGTTGATTTGGTTTTGTTGTTGTTTAATTCCTTGCAATTGAGTAGTGTAGATTTACTTTCCTTGCTATTTTAGTATGTTTTCCTTTTATGCCTTCCAAGTATTTGATGAAATACTTGGTTGGATTTTAGAGTAGAATTTTAGTACTCTTGGCTTGGGAAGGTAACTTAGGAACTCTTGAGTCACTAATATCCAAGTGATTGACGATTGGGAGCCATTAATGCTAGATCTCACCAATTGATTAGGTGTAGAACTAGGACTTATGGACTTGGATTGATATAGCTCACTTGACTTTTCTCTACTATTAGTTAGGGGTTAACTTAGTGGGGTTGATCCTTGCCAATTCTCATGTTGTGGTTAGTGATTAGGATATAGATCCTTGACCACCAATCTTTGCCAAGACCTCTTTAGTTGTTAGTTATCTTCATTTCCATTTACTTTTCATGTCTCCTATCAAAAACCCCAAAACATACTTCATAGCCAATAATCATTCACTTCATTGCAATTCCTCGTGAGACGACCCGGAGTCCAAATACTCCGGTTAATTCTTATTTGGGGTTTGTACATGTGACAACCTAAATTTAATTTGATACGAGAGATGTTTGTTGGTTTGGAGCTATACTTGCAACGTAAATATTTTGTGAAATTCCTTACCCACAACAATTTTTGTATCAGTCCCCAAGCAACTGAAAATCAAATAGGATAAAAAGAAGAGAATATACTATAAATTCCAAAATATCAATGAATCTTAGCTCCAATTAGATGAGCGGGACTAGTAGCTTTTTGCCTCTGAACAGTTTTGGCATCTCACTTTATCCTTTGAAGTTCAGAATGGTTGGCATCTATAGGAACTCAGAATCCAGATAGTGTTATTGATTCTCCTAGTTCAGTATGTTGATTCTTGAACACAGCTACTTTATGAGTCTTGGTCGTGGCCCTAAGTACTTTGTTTTCCAGTATTACCACCGGATACATAAATGCCACAGACACATAACTGGGTGAACCTTTTCAGATTGTGACTCAGCTTTACTAGAGTCCCCAATTAGAGGTGTCCAGGGTTCTTAAGCACACTCTTTTTGCTTTGGATCACGACTTTAACCGCTCAGTCTCAACCTTTTCACTTGACACCTTCACGCCACAAGCACATGGTTAGGGACAGCTTGGTTTAGCCGCTTAGGCCGGAATTTTATTCCTTTGGGCCCTCTGACGATCGGGTTTTTCTATCGGTAAAGAAATTGAGAAATATAATCGCATTGTAAGTACAACTTCTATACCAACAGAAATTGATAACCGAAGTATTTAAACCTCAGGTCGTCTTCTCAAGGAATTGCAGGGAGGTGTTCTTATTATTGATTATGGGTCTTGTAAATCAAGGGTTTTTAAAATAAGGAACAGGTAATTTAAATGACAAGAAAAATAAATAAATAACTATAAAATAAACTCTTGGCAAGATATGAAAATTTGGAAGTCCTATCCTAGTTATCCTTATCGATGGTGATGAGAATTGAGTTTTAATCCCACTTAGTTAACCTTTACTAAAGCAAGGGAAAGTCAAGTGGACTAATTAGTTAGATCCTCATGTCCTAGCCAACTCCTAAGAAAGGACTAGAGTTAGGGGAATTCAATTCAATTAGCAAAAATAACAATTAACAACCACGATAAGTTTGATAACTCAAGAGTCTCTAGTTAATCAATTAAAGCCAAGAATATAAAAAGCTAAATAAGAATCATAAATCTGAAATTCCTCAATTGCATTAATAAGAGAAAATCAATCTAAACATAAAGAGTTCATAAGCCAAATTGGTAACATAAGTCAGATACGAATAAAAGCATTAGAATAATTAAAAATATAAAAGGAATATTGAACTTGAGAGAAAGTTGAAATCCTAAATCCTTTAAGAGGAATCCTAATCCTAAAACTTAAGAGAGAGGAGAGAATCTTTCCCTCTAAAAACTACATCTAAATTATGAAAAGTAAATAATGGAAGACTTCTCTATGAATAGATGCATTCCCTTACTTTATAGCCTCTAATCTGAGTTTTCTGGGCCGAAAACTGGGTCAAAAACAGCCCAGAAATTGCCCCCAGTGATTTCTGTTACGTTCAGGTCGCGGCAAAGTGACGCGGAGGCGTCGTCCACGCGCTTGCGTGGATTGCATTTTTGCCAGGTCACGCGTCCGCGTGATCCACGTGTTCGCATTACCTGGCTTCGGGCCAGCTATGGCAAACTATATATCGGTACGAAGCCCCGGATGTTAGCTTTTCAACGCAACTAGAACTGCGTCATTTGGACCTTTGTAGCTCAAGTTATGGTCGTTTTAGTGCGAGAGGGTCAGGCTGACAGCTTTGCAGTTCCTTCAACTTCTTGTATTCCTTCCACTTTTGCATGCTTCCTTTCCATCCTCTAAGCCATTCCTGCCCTGTAATCTCTGAAAATACTTAACACAAATATCAAGACATCGAATGGTAATAAGAGAAGATTAAACATATCAAAATTAAGACCAAAGAAGCATGTTTTCAATCATAGCACAAAATCAGGAAGGAAAATGTAAACTCATGCAAATCATATGAATAAGTGTATGAAAGATTGATAAAATCCACTCAATTGAGCACAAGATAAACCATAAAATAGTGGTTTATCAACCTCCCCACACTTAAACATTAGCATGTCCTCATGCTAAGCTCAAGAGAAGCTATAAGAGTGAATGGGGAAAGTAAAAAAGTATGAAATGCAACCTATCTATATGAATGCAACTACATGCAAAATGTTTCTACCTACTTGGTTAAAAGTAAATAAATCTTTCAAGAACAAATATGAACTGGATTTCACTAATTCAAATCACAAAAATGAAGTACAAGTAAACTTGCAAAAGAAAATAGCTCGTGAAAGCCAGGAACAAAGAATCAAGTATCGAACCCTCACTGGAAGTGTATGCACTCTAATCGCTCAGGTGTTTAAGGTTCGATCTCTCAGTTCTCTGCTAATCTTTCTTTCTAAGGCTTGCTCTTCATCTAACAATCAACACTAATTTGATGCATAAATACACATATCAAGAGGTCTTTTAAGGGTTGTAATGGGGTTAGGGTCAAGGTAGGATTGTATTTGGCCAAGTGGACTAAAGTCTGAATCCTTAATTAACTTAAACTTTTCCCACCTAACTTGAGACAATCCATGTAATTACAATACAAAATCTAACTATCCATTAATTATGTTTTCCACATATTCATGCATCCTAATTTCAAGTACAGTACATATGCATTGCTTTCACCATTTACTTTGGGGCATTTTGTCCCCTTTTTATTATTTGCTCTTTTTCTTTTCTTTTTCTCTCTTTTTTATATATATATATTTTTCTTTTTTTTTATTTTTCTCAATGCATATGATTAAATTATTGGATGCATGAATCATGTCCTAAACATTTCTTTCACATTTTCAGAAAATTCTAACATACTCAATTCTCAAACCAAATGTTTCCAAATTCAACTTCCCCACACTTAATTCATGAGCACTCTCACTAGTCTAAGCTAACCAAAGATTCAAATTAAGGACATTATTGTTTTTCGCTTAGAGTTAATGATGTGCTAAAGTAAAGAACAAAGGGGTATAATAGGCTCAACATTGGTTTGCAAAGAATAATGAAAGGGTAAGGCCATATGGGTATGTAAGCTCAGTGAAACAAAGGCATCAATCATGTAAGTGTATGGATACATCAAATAATGGAAATATAGAATTAAGCAAGACAAAGATCACAATTTTAGAGAGAACAACACACACCAAAAACAAAATTTTGGTTGATAAAATGCAACCAATCAAATAGGCTCAAAATCTCACAAGTTTTGTGTGTTCAAGATCTAAACCATGTTCCAGTATAATATTTCTTCAAACAAGTTTAACATTAAATTTTATTCAAATTAGTGAAATGCTCTAAAAGGTTTCTTAAAAAAGAAAATATTACTTCAACCAAGTGGTAAAATATGCACAAAATCAAATAATCATGCAATCAAACATGCAAATGCAACAACTAACAAGGAAAATAAACCATTGGTGTTGAGATAGAAGAGTAACTAACCCATGGAGATCGGTATCGACCTCCCCACACTTAAAGATTGCACCGTCCTCGGTGCATGCTAAGATGTACAAGTGGATGGGGGTTGCGGTTCCTCAGCTGGGGCTCTTTTTGTTCCTTTCCTTGCCGATGGTTTGGGAGTAGCTTTCTCTTTACTCTTCTTGGTGGCCATCCTGAAAAGGGAAAAAGAAAGTAACTTTTAAAGCTAAGGGTTAGAGTAAGGAAGAGAGCGGGAGAGGTGGTAATCAATGCACAATAAAGAAGAATGACGTTAACACATGGTCATGACTACATGTGAAAAGTTCATTAATGGAAATATAGCAAGTGCATGTAATGACAATTAAATGCAAGATGTTTATTGGCATGCTGGCAAAGGCATGAGTAGCATAGATCAAGCATTCAATGTCCAAGTTAGATTACCAAGTCTTTCAAACTAATAACATGTTTGTAATATCAATTATATTTAAGTAATAAAAAAGGGTTTTGTAAAAAGCAAGCATTTAGAGTAGTAGAATAAAAGAAATCTAAAAATAGTGCACAATGCCATACGGGCGTTTTCACAAATACATAGCATGCATGGTAAATAAGTTATTGAATGTATTAAATTGAACATGCAATCAACCCTTTAAAAAGTAATATATATTTGTCAAACAATTCCTTTAATAACTCACAAGAAAATAATTACCCAATTAAATTTTTAACACCAATAGAAAAATAATAATTTTAGAAAAGAAAATAAAAATATGCACAAAATGAAAAAAATGCAATGAATGAAAATATGTAAATGCAATAAAGAAAATAGAATGAAAGAGGGTATGGATGAGAGTGTAAAGGAATGAAGAAGAAGAGGGTACGAAAAAGAAAGAAGTAGAGAAGATAGAAGAAGAGGGAAATAAATTGAAAATGGAATGCGACGCGCACGCGTAGGGCACGCGTGCGCACGAAAATTGCATTAACCATGTGACGCGTAAGCGTCGCCCACGCGTACGCGTGAGTGGTCTTGGAAGCAAAAGGACGCGCCCACGTCAGGGACGCGTACGCGTGGGTCACTTTGTGCTGCGTGCGCGTGGGTGACGCGCACGCGTGGAGATCTATTTTCACAAACGATTCGCTTGGATGCGTTGGTGCCAAAGGCACGCTTCCAGCCACGCTCCCGCGTGACTTTCTGTTCAATCCCTTATTTTGTCGCATGCACAAGTGACACGTACGCGTCAGCGACGCTCGCGCGTCGTGTGCGATTTTTTTTATATACATGAAAAATGCAGAATGCAAAATGCAGTGCTGATATGGATGTTATGAATAATTCCAGGTTCAATAAAATAGAATAAAACTTAAAAACAAACAAAATAAAATAAAATTAAAATTGAAAAAGGAACGATCATACCATGGTGGGTTGTCTCCCACCTAGCACTTTTAGTTAAAGTCCTTAAGTTGGACAATTGGTGAGCTCCTTGTCATGGCGGCTTGTGCTTGAACTCATCCAGGAATCTCCACCAATGTTTGTAATTCCAATGGCCTTCGGGATCCCAAACTAGGTGCAGAAAGCCTTCAAGCAAGGTAAAGCAAGTGACAAGGCCCCAAGAGTGTTGATTTCTAGACTGAATTCCGGGGTCCCAGACCTTGCCTTTGCACCCGTCTTCTTGTTGACCATCTTTGTTCCAACTGGGTGGTAAGCAATCTGAATTCTCACTGAGGCATCCAAACAGCTTCCTAGATCCATACAATTTCATATTCTTCCAACCATGATACTTCAGTTTGGAGCATGCAACCATATTGAAGCTTGCATGACAATTCTTACCACTAACCATCTCCCTCTTACTCTTATAGCCACAAAGAGCTCTAAGTTGACCATCTGTCTCAAGTAAACCATATTCAAGTGGGATGAGAAAGCTAAGGGATATGAATTTTACCCACTTGAATGTTGTGAAGGATGATGGTGACTTAAGCGGAGAGGTCTCCAATAACTTTGGCAAGGTGATTTCAAGCTCCACTCCCTTGTGCTCTTTGACAACTTCCACCTCTTTGCAAACTTCTTCAATTTCAACCTCTTCCTCTTGGTAGCTTTCTTCCAATTCAATCTCTTCTTCATTACTTACGAAGGGCATGGGAGGTTATGCTTCTTCTTCTTTAATTTCCATCGCCTGATCAACCTCTTCAAAATCTATAGCTATGATATGCCTTGGAGGTTGTACACCCTCTTTGGCATCAAATTCAAATGTCTTGGAAGGAGGTTCTATGACTGGACTTTTCCATGGACGTTCCGCATCTCCTAAGTCTTCGACCACTTCTTCCTTTTCAATGATTACGGCTTCCTCCAATTGTTCCAATACAAATTCATGCTGCTCACTGTCCACCGGAGTTTCTAGCTTCTCCTTCATGCTGCGTTCTTTAGTAGATTCTCCACATGAAGCCATGGGAGTTCCTTAAGTGTCCGAACGTTGGAAAGCTAATCGATTTATTAACTCGCCTAAGGCGGCCACGAAATTTAGCACACTCTTATTCATCTCTTTTTGCCCTTGAAGAATAACACTAAGGGCGTTGTTATCCAATGGAGGTTGGGGTGGATAGGAGGGTTCATTATTTTGGAGAAAGGGTTCATAATAGGAGGGTGGTTTTTCTTGATAAAGATATGGAGATGGTGAATATTGAGGTGGTGGTTCTGGGTGTAGTTCATATGGTGGTTGGTGTGGTGGATAAGGATTAGGGTCATATGGAGGTGAATGGTTATAGGTGGCTTGTGAGTATGGTGGTTCAAAGCTATGTTGAGGAGGTGGTTTATAGGCGTATGATGGGGCTTGTCGGTAATTACAAGGGGGTCCACCATAACTATTGTCTCGACATGCATTGGTAAAGGGTCGTTGTCCATGGTAGTTTGGAAGGTGTTGTTGCCTAAAGGGTTGATCAGATCCTCGTGGCTCCATCCATCTCTGATTGTTCTGACCTTGATGCATGTTCCTGTTATAGCTTCCATTCCTTACAACAACATTAGAACCAAACTCAAAGCGATGGGGGTGAGAACTCATAATAACAAATAAAAATTAAAAATGAAAATAAAAACAATTTTAAATTAAAAAGTTATTGAAATTTAAATTTTGAATTTGAAAAAATTAAATTTTGAATTTTGAATTTTAAATTTTAAAATTTGAATTTTGAAATTTAAAATTTTGAAATTTGAAATTTGAATTTTAAATTTTGAATTTTGATTTTTTTGAATTTTAAATTTTGAAATTTGAAATTTGAAATTTGAAATTTGAAATTTGAAATTTGAATTTTAAATTTTGAATTCTGAATTTTGAAAAAGTTAATAATATAAGATAAAGATTTAAATTTTGAAATTTGAATTTTGAATTTTGGAAATTAAATATTGAAATTTGAAATTTGATTTTTGAAATAAGATAAGATAAGATTTTGAAAAAGATATGATTTTTGAAAAATATTTGAATTTTGAAATTTAAAACTAAGATAAGAAAGATAAAAAAGTTTTAAAATAAAAATCTGAATTTTTAAAAGGAAAATTCGAAAATTCAATTAAAATAAAGAGAAAAGATATTTTTGAATTTAATGAGGAAAGAGAAAAACAATAAAATGACACCAAACTTAAAATTTTTAGATCAAAACGAAGAAAACAACTAAGAACAACTTGAAGATCAAGATGAACACCAAGAACAAATTTTTGAAAAATTTTTAATAACTAAATAAAAACCAATAATCTCTTAATTTACGAAAAAGCAAAAATAAAAACAAAAATAAAAACAAATAAACAAGCAAAAGAAAATATTTACATTAACCAATAATAAGGCACACGTTTGCAATTCCCCCGCAACGGCGCCATTTTGACGATCGGGTTTTTCTATCGGTAAAGAAATTGAGAAATATAATCGCGTTGTAAGTACAGCTTCTAGACCAACAGAAAATCCTTTCGTACAAATATTTTGGTTGTCACAAGTAACAAACCCCTAAATAAATTGATAACCGAAGTATTTAAACCTCGGGTCATCTTCTCAAGGAATTGCAGGGAGGTGTTCTTATTATTGGTTATGGGTCTTGTAAATCGGGGGTTTTTAAAATAAGGAACAGGTACTTTAAATGACAAGAAAAATAAATAAATAACTATAAAATAAACTCTTGACAAGATATGAAAATTCGGAAGTCCTATCCTAGTTATCCTTATCGATGGTGATGAGAATTGAGTTTTAATCCCACTTAGTTAACCTTTACTAAAGCAAGGCAAAGTCAAGTGGACTAATTAGTTAGATCCTCAAGTCCTAGCCAACTCCTAAGAAAGGACTAGAGTTAGTGAAATTCAATTCAATTAGAAAAAATAATAATTAACAACCATGATAAGTTTGATAACTCAAGAGTCTCCAGTTAATCAATTAAAGCCAAGAATATAAAAAGCTAAATAAGAATCATAAATCTGAAATACTTCAATTGCATTAATAAGAGAAAATCAATCTAAACATAAAGAGTTCATAAGCCAAATTGGTAACATAAGTCAGATACGAATAAAAGCATTAGAATAATTAAAAATATAAAAGGAATATTGAACCTGAGAGGAAGTTGAAATCCTAAATCCTTTAAGAGGAATCCTAATCCTAAAATCTAAGAGAGAGGAGAGAACCTCTTCCTCTAAAAACTACATCTAAATTATGAAAAGTGAATAATGGAAGACTTCTCTATGAATGGATACATTCCCCCACTTTATAGCCTCTAATATGAGTTTTTTGGGCCAAAAACTGGGTAAAAAACAGCCCAGAAATCGCCCCCAGCAATTTCTGTTACGTTTAGATCGCGGCAAAGTGACGCGGAGGCGTCGTCCACGCATTTGCGTGGATTGCATTTTTGCCAGGTCACGCGTCCGCGTGATCTACGCGTTCGTGTCTTCTGGCTTCGAAGCAACTATGGCAAATTATATATCGGTACGAAGCCCCGGATGTTAGCTTTCCAACGCAACTAGAACCACATCATTTGGATCTCTGTAGCTTAAGTTATGGTCGTTTTAGTGCGAGAGGGTCAGGCTGACAGCTTTGCAGTTCCTTCAACTTCTTGTATTCCTTCCACTTTTGCATGCTTTCTTTCCATCCTCTAAGCCATTCCTACCCTGTAATCTCTGAAAATACTTAACACACATATCAAGGCATCGAATGGTAATAAGAGAAGATTAAACATATCAAAATTAAGACCAAAGAAGCATGTTTTCAATCATAGCACAAAATCAGGAAGGAAAATGTAAACTCATGCAAATCATATGAATAAGTGTATGAAAGATTGATAAAATCCACTCTATTGAGCACAAGATAAACCATAAAATAGTGGTTTATCACCCTCCTATCCATTAATACTCAAAGCCTTGGATCCTTTTTATTACCCTTGCCTTTTGGTTTAAAGGGTTACTGGCTTTTTGCTCTTGTCTTTTGGTTTAAAGAGCTATTGGCTTTTTCTGCTTGCTTTTCCTTTTTCTTTCTTTTATTTTATTTTTTTTCGCAAGCTTTGTTCTTCACTGTTTTTTCTTGCTTCAAGAATCAATTTTATGATTTTTCAGATTATCAATAACATTTCTCCTTTTTTGTTATTCTTTCAAGAGCCAACAATTTTAACATTCATAAACAACAAATCCAAAAGACATCTGCACTGTTCAAGCATTCATTCAGAAAGTAGAAAGTATTGTCACCACATCAAAATAATTAAACTAATCTCAAGGATGAATTCAAAATTCATGTACTTCTTGTTCTTTTGTAATTAAAGCATTTTTCATTTAAGAAAGGTGATGGATTCATAGGACATTCATAGCTTTAAGACATAGACACTTGAACACTAATGATCATGTAATAAAGACACAAACATGAATAAACATAGAGCATAGTAAACGAAAAACAGAAAAATAAAGAACAAGGAAATTAAAGAACGGGTCCACCTTAGTGATGGCGGCTAGTTCTTCCTCTTGAAGATCTTATGGAGTGCTTTAGCTCCTCAATGTCTCTTCCTTGCCTTTGTTGCTCCTCCCTCATAACTCTTTGATCTTCTCGAATTTCATGGAGGAGGATAGAATGCTCTTGGTGTTCCACCCTTAGTTGTCCCATGTTGGAACTCAATTCTCCTAGGGAGGTGTTAATTTGCTCCCAATAGTTTTGTGGAGGAAAGTGCATCCCTTGAGGCATCTCAGGGATTTCATGATGAGGAATTTG